>NW_017728906.1:55048753-55076285 GCF_001723895.1 Crocodylus porosus | reverse complement strand
GCTCACATCTCTCCAGGTTCAAAATGACCCATCCACTACTACTCTCTGGGTGCGGCCCTCCAGCCAGTTGGCGACCCATTTGACTGTGTAGGTGTTGACACCACAGTCCCCCAGTTTCTTAATGAGAACAGGCTGAGAGACAGTGTTGAAGGCTTTCCGAAAGTCCAGGGAGACTATGTCCACTGCTACCCCTGCATCTAAGGATATCTCCCCTGCTGGCCCCTCATGGACATGTGCCAGAATAATTCTCTCAAAAAGCTTACCCAGGATTGAGGTAAGACTAACCAGCCTATAGTTTCCCAGGTCCTCCTTCCTCCCCTTTTTGAAGATGGGAACCACATTGGCCCTTTTCCAGTCCTCTGGCACCACACCAGAGCAGCACGAGTGCTCGGAAACCTGTGCCGGGGTCCCGCAATGACCGCAGCTAATTCCTTCAGTACTCTAGGGTGAAGATTGTCCAAACCAGCTGATTTGAATACATCCAGTCCCTCCAGAAGTTCCCTAACTAGTTCCTCACTAATCCTTGGCCTAGGTGCACCTCCCCAGGTGTAAGGGAGGCCTGGGGGTGGGGGGCTATTCCGGTCCCGCTCAAGAAAATTGAGGCAAAGAAGTCATTAAATAGCTGTGTGTATAGCATTCTGAATGAAATCTTGGTTTGCAGTTCTTTGAAATATCTGCAGTGAATGGGAACTGGAGGTTGTGTTTGATAACTTAGAAAGAATGAAGGTTAGATTACCTATTCTACCTCTGACTAAAAATTAACTGATAGAGCCTTTATATTTTTGTTGAATTTTTACCTTCTAAATGCAACCCTTATAAAACTAATCTTTTATTGCCAAAGTAAGTACTTTTTTAGTAGAATGGAAACATGATGTTTATCTATCAACCTGAGTAGGAGGGTGGTTATGCAATAAGTCAGTTATTTTGCAGAAAAGTATAAATACCTGCAGTAAAATCTTGCCCCATTTAAGTCAGTGGCGAAACTCCTGCTGACTTCATTAATCCAGGATATTACTTTATTTCATATCCATCATATTTCTCGTGGACCTATAGCATCTATGTGCCTTGTAATATAATAGCAAGTGAAAGGAGGGGGAGATTAATTTTAATATAACTAATAAAATCAGAAGTATCCCTACTCAGACTGTATCTTGTTCCATATTTACTGCATTTACTGTACCAAAATATTTTAATTCAAGTATAAAATGACACTGAATATAAGATGACCCTTCAATAATTAGATTCTCTATATGGAAAATGTATACATTTGTTATAATTTTCCAGATATGGAATCTAATTATTGGAGGGTTGCCTTGAATTTCCCCCTCCCACTTTTACAGCAAGGAACATAAATCTGGGGAGTCAGGTAACCCCTTAGCTCTTTATACTCTGCCCCCCTTTCCCACCCCTCCCTTTACTATCAGACCCTGCTCTTTCTGAGTACATGGAAGTGAGGGGGGAAGTTGCATATAGGCAAGTTACTACATGTATCCGTAGACATAGTTTGGGCAGAATTTATGCAGTTTACCTTTTTTAAAACTGCTGCAAATTTTTGCACAGGCAATCCATAAACACACTTTTGAACACTTTGACACCTGCTTATATATAGTACAACTACTCATGTTATTAGTCCAAAGCCAAAAGGCTTATGGTTTATCATATAGTTCATTGAGTTGAGCCCCAGCAGAGTCCACAGCATTTCAAGTCATGGTGATACCACAGCACATCACTGCTCAGGATCTATGTGCCAATTATCCCCATACATGACTGCAACTGGGTGTTCTTGTGACGGGTCCTGGGATGCTGCAAAAATGTATAGGCAGGTGGAGGGCAACTCCAGCTCTAACTCATGGTAGGGGCCATGAGAGGCCAAGAGAGACGGAGAGATTCTGGGGGAACTGTTTGGGGCCCCATTTGCTGATGTTTGCCAGACATTTAAGGCTGGTGAATAAACAAGAGTAATTGGAAATGGGAAAGAAAGGTGATGTTTAGCCGAGGAAGTAAAATTGTATTCCATGTAGTGGCTCACAATGATTTGAAAAAGAGTTGGCATTAAGGGGAGTTGTATGCAGTGGGCACTACCTTATGTCTTATTCAGATAGGCTGTACTAACCTATCTTTGTGGTAGCTTCCCGTCAGTATGTGGATCAAACGTTTTATACTCATGTATAGTTGGTTGCATTTTAGCAACCTCCTAGTTAATTTCCATTGCTAAAGCACATGCTGCTTTTGGCATAGCTTGGCATATACTGTCACATGAGGTTTCTGCATCTGCAAATGTAAGACAAGGGACTTCTGTGGGGAAAACTTTGTCTTGTATTTGAGTAAATACAGTATATGATGGTAATATATTCAGTTATAGAATGCTACCTAACTGTATGAGGGGTAATTTTATATACAGTTTTATTAAAGCATAAAAAACTAGTGGTAAGTGTCCTCTAGGTACTTCAAAGTTCCACCACTTGGGGCAAGGTTTATCTTTGAGGTATCATAGCAATTTCTGTTACAGTAATGTGTGACTGCTCCACAGAGATAAAATGACCAATTTTCAGTCCTCCAGCAGCCCAGGATGTGCCACCCCCTCCCCCACCTCCTGCTCTGTGTCAACAAACTTTCCAACCAGTCAAAACTTTACTGACACCAAGCCAGCTCATCTTCCTGCCCCCAAAGAGTGTGACCCTCCCTCCCCAGGGATTGTAACCCCATACAAGCAATGCAAGCAGCCAGCTATTACCAAGCTACTGACCTTTTCAACCACAGATAATGAGAGGCAGAGAATCAACCAAGAGGAAATGCATTTCCTCACTGCTGCCACTCCCCTGAGGCAGTACAACCCCTTCTTCCTGGTTTTACAACCCCCTGCCTCCCTCCTGACCAAAACCCAATTCATTAATACTTGAGGCTTTTCTTATTTTTATTTTGTTTCTATATTGTTTAATTGTTTCTATATTGTTAATTTTATTCTTCCGGGTTTATTTCTTTCATTTTGCTTCAGTGACTTTTATTCCTTCATTTCATACTGCCTCTCCCTTTCAGCCTACCTCTCCCATTCCACCCCCACCTAAAAGAGGTGTCCTGGTTTCCCAGCCTTCCAGTAGCAAGTCACCATTGTGCAGGTCAGAGATATTAAGCTTAATGTTTGACTGCTCAAAGCTCCCTTAAAAATTAAGACCACTTAACATTCCACAGCACTTACATGTTGCCCCGAGGCAATCTGAATGACACCCTCAGTTTATGACTCATTCCTCTTGAGGCTGGGGGCATGGTGGCAGCAAGCAGGGACCACCCATAGGTGGCCGTGGTGAGGACAGGGTAAGCAGGGACTGCCCGCAGGCAGCTGTAGTGACATCAGTGGTGAGGGCAGGCTGAGTGGGGACTGCCCACAGATGGCTGCAGTGGAGTTGATGGTGTGTGTGGGGGGGTGATGAGCAGCAAGTATCTGCAGATGCCAGCGGCAGTGTCAACAGCAGCCAATCTTGGGGGGGGGGGGGCACATGCTCCCCCTATGCATTGTCTATGGCCCACAGGCCAGATCTGGTCCATGAAGCCATTAGAAGAAAAAATCAGAAAACAAGAGTATCTTCTTTTGAGTTTCTTGTGTTCCTCTGCAAGTCCAACATGCAAACATACTTCATGTCTATTAGTTAAATACTACATTTACAGTGTGCCCCAGCTGGAAACTGGAGGCAGAAAAGATTTCTAGTTCTATGAGGAATTTATTTTGTGTGCTAATGAATGCCAATATCCACTACCCTCTAAATGCCAGAAACTGGAGGCAAAGCTTATACTTTATAATTTCTGTCTATTGGATTAATCAATTGCATATCTGGAAATCATGCTATGTGTTGGCTTGAGAGAAATCAGGCAATCAATCACACTTTTCTTTAAGCACAATAACCAGTATCTCTTTATAATTTTTATTGTATATGGAATTGATTTATTTGGCCAGCAGAGGCAGGCAATTACTGCCTGGTGAGTATGCAAACAATAAATATCTATATCTATAATATAGATATAGACTGACTTATATGAAGAAGGATAAAGAGGTCTCTTGTATTTGATTTACACTAGGAGGTCAGTTATCTTCTCAATATATGATATATGCCCTTGAACAGTATATAATCTTTCAGACCTTGGATATTTCCTCAATCATTGTGAAGCAGTGCTTCCACTGCAGAAAAAATGCAGTGACAAAATTTGTGTACAGTCTTAGTTAAAACAGCCCATGACTACCTGAAAAGAGGAATAAAATCACAGCAGTGTGACTGTATGTGTTTACATAAATAGTGGTAATGTTAAAAAAAATCATTAATCCTAGGTAGATGGGAGAGGAAAGCACAACATTAATGATAAGAGGTAATTCAGACTTCCTAAGAAAAGACTTGTCTAACTTTTAAATGTTTAATAATGAATGCAAGAGAAGAGAACTGCATGATTTCCATCTCTGCAAATCATGGCAGATGCAAGAACCATTTGTTGCTGAGCATCTTAGTAGGCTTATTTGTTTTGACAGTGTGGAGGTTGCAGAATAATATACTGTCTTTATATTTTATGTGACTGAGCTAAAAGGACACAAATATAGTGGCATTATCAGTTTTCCTCTTTTAATGCAGGACCATAGGCTATGGTCAATAACAATTTTATCATATGATTTGTTGTTCTGACTTGTGATCTCTTCTTGGTAGGCAGAGTTGCATGTTTTAAATGTCTTGCATTCTGTCTAGATGCTGAAAAAAAAATGTATTTCCCTAGTGACACACCTTGAAATTTTTATGAGATTTATTTCTATTGGGCTTAAAACAGTTTTAGACCTGAATTCAGGAGTGAAGGAATAATTTGCCTACTATGAATGAAAGCAGAAAGTTGTCTTGGAAATTGAAACCTTTTACTGAATTAAATAAAAATTAACTAGCTGAAAACAAAGGAACCATATGTCTTTCTGACTTCTACTCCCTACATTAGGTATACAACTGCATGATGCATAATATGAATGTATGCGTGATTCTGTCTCTCAAAAGACAGTTGGTCTTTTTTTTTTTCCTAATTCCTTCTTTTTGGGTTAAAAATTGTTTTTAGAACTATGAATTAGGAGCTCCATTACCATGAGCCACAAACAGACACCAAAATTCAAGAAGAAAAGATAGCTTAATCAGTGTAACAGCAAGACCATTTAAAAGGGTACCGGGTAATTAACACCTATGGAATGAAGAGTTTAGAAGGAATTGGGTACATTATAATAAGCCATGAAGTCAATGGACTTCCTCACTGCTTCCTGAATAGAAACGCTGCTGTCATTGCCAGGCAGTTGTTTTTAAACTTTAGGTGGATCAGGAATCAAAGGACACTGCTCTTTGTGTGTGTGTGTGTATGTGTGTGCGCGTGCGTGCGTGTGTGTGCATTCACAAATTTAATACATTTGTGTTTTAGAATTTCTTCATTAGTCCTAGACTGTATTGTGTTTCCATCCAGTACAGATAAAACCTTTGCTACAACACTGAGCAAGCTGCTCAGCTAATGTAAATCAGCATTATTCCATAGAAGTTAAATATTAGTATGAGTAACTTCACTTGAACAATTTGCATTTGAAATCCATCTTTCAGACTGGCAATCTAGTTTTGTACATACATAGTTACTTAAAAATGTAAATTAGAAATTAATAGGTTGTAAATGGTTTTTCATGCATATAGTGAGATCAGTATTGTACCCAGTAAGACATTCTATGGTTAAACAAGACAGTTGTTCAGATCTCATGATGACAATGATCCTTTTGTTGTTTCAGTGGGATAAGTAGGAAATGTCAGTAGTTCCATCATTAGCTTCAAGCTTGGGACACCAAATCCCTGCTCTTCCACAGACTTTCTGCAATCTTGAGGAACTCAGACTTTTAATGTCTAAATTCCCTGTTTTGTAAACTGGGATAAAAGGGTGCAGACTGAAGCACAGTTCCCCATTGTAACTGAGAACCCTTTGCAGGAAGTCTCCGGAGTTACAGCAATACCCTGGACCAAACGGAAGTTACGGTTGGTTCGTGGGGAGGGAAATCTCGCTGTTGGCTGCCAGCCTACAGCTGGTTTCCCCTGGCAATGGCCCCTGCTCCCTGTGAAAGTGCAAAATTTTCAGAATGGGAGGGAGAAAAGTAGCAGAGCAGCTCATTTTAGGGGTTCCCTAGCCAGTGCTGGAGAGTGGGGTGAGTGAATTGGAGCCCTCCCCACCTCCAGCACATCTGCCTCACCCTCCATCAGGGGCTGAAAACCCTCCAGACCAAACTCCTTCCACTCCTTTTCTCCCCTCCCATTCTGCAAACAGCTCTAGGCTGGCAGGCAGGCAGAGAGAAGTTATAGAAGATGCTCTGTTGAAACACCCCTCATGCAATGAGGCTGCAGATTTTCACCTAAGTGGTCATTTTTAAAGCTGTATGCAGCCATGTTTGGTCATGTCTATATACTGCTTTCAGTAACCTGACTGGGCTAAAATTGTCACTTCTGTCTGCACCCAAACCTGCTTACTTATTAGCCACTAATACAATGCTATGATAGAAGGGTGTATATCCAAGGCAGGGTACATATTTTAAAATATATAATCTAGATATATATACAAAAAATAAAATTCAGATTGCTTTGAAAGCTTCTTGGCTGGTAGTAAATTATAGCATTAGTGTAGGAGTACATTGCTCATCTTTGTAAAGGACTAATAGCCATAAATGCAAATGGAGAAGATAAAGTGTGATGACTTGAAACAATGTAAGTATGGCTGGATAAGGTTGTATTTAACTTGTAAGAGCCATAAAAGATCACTTTGTATTATTAAGCATACTATGTTAACTTTGTGCTGTGCTAAATGGCACAGAATGTTGCACATTATATAAATGAAGCAGAGTCTTATGGATCATGTTATGATAAAAAAATAATTCCTGTTTGAATAATTTTTATTTGATTTTTCAGAGCACCAATTTATGTTATTTGTATGTATTTCTGTGCCACTCTGAATTATACTTTCTGGGCACCTCAAGCTGATAATGAAATAAGCATCACAATTCTGTTATGCAGGGAAGTATTACAATTCCCATTTTACAGCCAGTGACTATGAGGTGTGGAAAGGATTAAGGGATTTGTCTGCTGTCACCAGGGAAATCTGTGAAAGCCAGAAAAGAATATAACTCTCTTGACACCTAATTCTCTGCTATCTATTTCAGATAATATTGGGTATGAATAGCATATTTTGTATATGAATGAGTATGAGCAGCATATTTTAATGAGGGTGAGTAGGGTCCCAGCCCCAGATACCAATTTAGAGCAGGCACCAGACTAATGGCCCCCTGGAAGCCTATGACACAGGGCTGCTGCAGTCAGTGTCCAGTGAGCTCATCCCTGGGCTGCAAAAGCCCAAGTTTGCACTGCTGTAATAGTAGCAGCCATCATCAGAGTATGGAGTGCCCAGACCAGGGCAGGGCAGGCAAACCTGCGCCCCACAGCAGTTAGCATAATAGCCCTTCCTCCTGGTTCTGCCCAGGATGCCAAAGCAGCTCATTACTCCTCTATGGGTAATACTTTTGTATTATAAAAAATACCATATATTCTTGTATATAACACACATCTTAAAAAAACAACCCTGCTGCTGGAAATGGTAGTGAACATTATATGCAAAAAATGTGGTAAGAGCAGTTTCTGCTTTACTGTAGAAAAGTGACAGTAAAATCTGCATGCAACTCACAGGATGAAGAACAATGAGTAGCCTCAGGTCCTTAGCTACTGCTACTCAGTTACTTACTACAAGGAAAGATCTTTTTTTTCTGCATGCTGCCTTCCAAAAACAAGGTATACATTTTATTCTGGGCTGCATGGTATGCAAGAAAATGCAGTATGTTTCCTGTTGTATTGTATTACAAGATAAAAGTTGTGATGAACTGGTATTAGATCTTAGGCAAATTTTAGGCTGACTATTTTAAACTTTTAATGCTAAGGAAAAGGAAAAAAAGAGAGAGCTATTCCAAGTACTCTCGGCTCCTGCTCAAAAACCCTAGAATGCCTAAGTTATCAAAAAGATGACACTCCAACTCTTGCTAAATCCTGTTTTCTCCATTGTTGTCTAGTCACCACTGACCTCCACATTTCACCCATGTGTAGGAGCCTTTGGCAACATGCTTTTTGACAGCTGATAGGAGAAGCAAACAGCGGCACCCTTAGGGTAGCCATTTTACATCTGTTTGTTCGAGGTGGCACTTCCTTCCTTTCCAGTCAATAAATATTTGTAGCTCTTGTTAATCCATTCCCTTGGCTTGGGGAAGGAAGAATAGCCTCACTAAGGCTTGATGGATGACCAGATCCTGTATTTTGTGAACTGACAACAATAATGCAGGAAATGAGACAATGGTCCAGGAGTTCTGGCAGTAAGGATCCTGGCTTTTTATTATGGCAGCTTCTGCCTGATAGTGGCTCAGATTTCTCACCACCACGTGTCTAGAATTGCAATTTATGAGCAGGCATAAAGAAGACTGTGAACTCCCTAATCCTAAAGTTCTTTGTATTGATTGCAGCCCTAATTCTCCTCCCCTGCCAAACTGGCTCTCATTGAACAACCACAGTCACAGTTATTTGGTGCCTTGTTTGCTGCTGCTTTGAATACTTTTTCTCTTAACATTAAAGCAAAACCTGCTGCTCCTGTCTCAGAAAAGGGAGGAGAAGCAAAGCCAATATTATAAAGTTCAATTTTATTCCTTCCATTTTCTCCATTTATATTTCTTCTATCCCTCCATATGGTTTCCCATTACTTCCTCTTGTGTATTGCATAACTGAGTTTGAGAATAAATTTACCTTATTCAGATACAAGATGGGTTTTTTCCCCCAGTTGGCATGAGGGGGAAAAGCCTTTATCTTATAATTGTGTACAAGAAAATGTCATTAAATACTTTGTCTATCATTAAAATGATGCTAAAAGTAGCATGTGCTTAGCACTGGAAACCAGCTATGAAGCACTTAAATGTAGCCAACAGTGAACAGGACTATAAAATGCAGAGTCCACATTGAGCAAAAATGCTGATGGGAACCTATCACAAAGATAGGTTAATGCAGCTTATATGAATAAGACATATGACAGTGCCCATTAAGTGCGGCCCCCCTCAGTGCTAACTCTGTTTCAAGCGTCATGTGCCATAGCATTGCACTCATTTTGACTTCCTCTTTATTCCCAGAGCTGAGCTGTGTCTTTCTTTTCCATTTTCAATTATTCCTGTTTCTTTGTTGGCCTTAAATGCCCGGCAAATACCACCAAATGGGGCCCCAGACAGTTCATCCAGTATCCTCCCTCTCTCAGACTGCCGCATATAATTAGTGTGGCCCATGAGATGTAGCCAGACCAGGTCACCCTGCATCTCATCGGTACATACATTTTTCAAGGATCCCAGGACTCGTGACAAGAATGCCCAATTGCAGTTATGAGTGGGGGCTAATTGGCTCATACCCCACACAAAGGATATATCTGGAATACACACATATACTGGGCAGTGGGTCACCATAGCTTGAAATGTTGACTTTGCTGGGGCCCAGCCCAATGAAGTATGGAGCAAATCACAAGCCTTGGACTTTGGATTAAAGGTCATGCATAGTTTGTACTACATATGTAGAAAAAGTGCTGCTCAAAAGTGTGTTTATGGAGCGCCTGTGCTCAAATTTGCAGCATTTAAAAAAAATGTAGCATGCATCAATTCAGGATGAACTAATTGTGTGGGTACTATATAAAAATTGCTATAGCCATGTTTAATTTCATGGTTATCGTCTTCAGATTTTTCTCTCACTTCTACATGCTCTGGGACAGCAGGGTCTGACAGTACAGAAAGGAGTAAGAGGCTGCCAGGGGAAAAAGTTGGGGGATAGCAGAGAGTAAAAGGGCTACCTGACCACCTAGATTTATTTTCCCTGCTGTAACAGCGTGAGAGGGACAAATTCAAGGCAAACATCCAATAACTGGATTCTATACCTGGAACATGATAACAAATTTATACATTTTCCATATACAGAATCTAATTAAAGGTGATCCATCTTATAATCAGGATTGTCTTCTATTGGAGTAAATACGTTATTTTAAAAATAGCAGTATACTTAGTGGTTTTGCAAGAAAATCTCTTTGCTAATGATGCTAGCGTCACACTTCTTACATTAGCTGATGGCTGTAGTCATTATACTTTTTTTAATACTGCAAATAGTTGTTTACTGTATTGCTGCATTGGATGTGTTCAATTTTTTTTTTTAAATGACTACATGATGTCAGCTAATACTTAGGCTGACCATAAGGAAATCCAGTGCCTGCCTACCTGCTTGCCTGGCACATCATGCCACTGCACTGCTCTGCCTCCCTGCCAGACTGCACTCCTGTATCTCTAGGACACTCATTTTAATTCACACAAGCCGGCCAGGACCGGCTTCCGAAATCCAGGCCCATGCCTGCCAAACCACCCAACCACCTGTTGACAGTTTCCCGTGAGGACATATTTCCTATGCTTTAACTCTGAGTTTTCTTCAGTACTGCTAGAGAAGAGCTACATCCCCTGCCAAAAATTTTATTATCTAACCTATATGAATAAACTTATGTCTTCTGGTGAGATCTGGTTTTAAACATGTTAGCTAAATTGCAAATTAGAAATGTGACACTCAGATTCTTAGTTTATCACAAACAGAAATGTTTTCAAATATTCTCAATGGCACTTATTTTTGTAGCAGATGTCTATCCATAAGGGAAAAGTTAGTTGTTTAGTAAATATTCCACCTCACGTATTGAACAGCATTTTCAAATTATTTATTCAATAGATTTAAAGAAATATATGGTCCTAATTCCTAGTGTTAATCCAAAATAAGTATAGTGCTTACATGTTGTACAGGATGACAGTCAAGCTTGCTTACAGTGCAGGGTATAATCAGATTTATTTTTCATTTCTGATGCATCCTTATTAAATGTTTCTTTTAATTGTATTATTTATGGTGTCCATCCTCCAACAAAACTGAGAATTATAGGTATTCAAGGAGTTCTAGTGAATTCAGTGGGTGTCTTGCTGTCCTGAGGCCTGTTCATTTTTCTCTGCTGAATAATGTATCCCATAAAGCACAAAGCATAGGCAAGCAATGCAACCTGCCAATCTTGCTGTTGCAACATTGGCTTATGCAATTCTTACTTGGTTTTCTATGATTTTTAGTATTATATTAATGTAATATTTTGCATTCTGTTAAGAGTAAGAATTCACTGTACCTTTTGTAAATCATATCACCTGGGTATTTGTCTTGAAGTCTTTAGTTGAATTCATCTTCTGTTATCCTTACAGGGAATCATGCCTAATTCAATGAATAGCTTGCTTTAAATCATTGGGCCACTTGTCATTAAAGGCTAGAGGTGAATAAGGGGCCTCCTTCTGTTCCCTCTGTTTTAAGTAATGCTTTCCTAGACAATTCTAAAGAGATTTACTACTGGTTATGCTTGGTCTCGAAAAGTATGTCATAGCAAACAAATTACACTTTGTCCTTCAGTCAGTCCTTCTGCTTCTCTAGAATGCATATGCTTTTTGATTAAATTCAGTAATATTTACGGAAGAATGTTTTATATGCTTTTTCATGCTTTTTCTTTTTTTTTTTTGTTCCTCCCCAACAAACCTCATATCGCCCTGCCTCTAAATCACTACTGTTGACTAAATATGAGCTCTGTTTATCAATTATTATACAGTATCATATAGCTAAAACTTAAATTCCTGTACCTCTACAGTCATTCTGAAACTAACTATAATTTAGAATCAACATTTCATCCCAGGAAACATTGATCATATGAACTAATATTGTTCTAGAGCAGTTGTGTATAAATGCAATATAAAGACTCTCACAGGGTGACAGTCAATAGCCTCTAATAAATGTTACTTTTATGGTATAATTACAATGTTAATTGCACTGTAATGAGTAACAAAACTACATGTTCAGCAAGTACTAAATGATTTCACAGTAACAACTGTGAATCAGCTGATTGTCAGACTTGGCTCCAAGAGCCCCAAATCTTGAATGACCTGTGTCATCATTCAGCTTCAAACAGATGAAGAACAGATTAAATCAAATCTGAGAAGTAGTGATACACAAGTTTTCAATCTAAATTATGCACATGCTTATTTCATCTACCTTTTAGATTAGCATGGAGTTGCTATTTGAAAAAAGCAATGCTTCAGAGCTGAGCTTAGATATTTCTGGCCCTAGCTTGCAGTCCTGTGACTGACAGGGCTTTCGTTAATAGTGACATGATTTGGGGCTTAAGCCTAAAAGGATGCCCAGGGTCAAAGAAGCATATGATACTGTGAATGTATTTTAAGGATACTTAAGGCATTTAATTTGCTCTCCTTTCCTTCAAATTCTTCTATAAGCTTGAGTATCATTTCTCTTCCCACAGTTTGTACTTTTTAAACTGCTAAATATAATAGTGACTGTGCGTTTTCTACATCACCAGTATGGTTTCACCATCACCGGGTATGTCATTGAAACTATAGGGCTAGAGTTTGGTTAACTTTTGCTTTTTTGGCTCTGTTATAGATTTATTCTTTTCTAGCAAAATCTTTCCTATATTTAGAGAACATAATTAGACACACATAAACAGTAGGATTATTGGAAAATGGTGTCAGATTAGTCTCTAGAATAAATTTTAAGTGAAGTGCAATGGAATTGTAATACCCGACATTTGAGTTGGTAAAATTTAGGTTCTGCATAATGTAGAAAAATTTTTAAACAGCTATTTACAATGTATCGGACAATATTTTTTGTTCAAGAAAAAGGGGTGCTGTGTCTTAATGGCTAGGGACAGAAGTTACACATAAACCTGTTTGAGGGGTCAGAAACTGGTTTAAACCTATAACAGAACAGAATCTCAGTGCACGTAAACTAGTTTGAAAATGGCTGAAACAGGTTTAAGATAAACCTGGTTGAATGTAGTATCAGACTTAACTGATTTGGATCATACCAGTTTATGACACTTCTGTCCCAGACCCCTTCCTGGTTCAAGCTAAGTCAATCCCCCAGCATCCCAGCATGCTTTCCAGCCCTGGGCTGGACTGTGCTATCTGTTTCAGAGAGCAGGGCTGGCCTCTCCCCTCTGCCTCCTAGCTGAACCACTAAGCACTGGCTGACAAGGAGGGTGGGGGAAAGCCTGGCTGGGGATGCAGCTGGGGTCAGGGACTAGGGAATGAAATTAAACGCCCTTTTGCCCACCCAAACTTACTGCTGGCTGTGACTTTGGGCTACAAATCCCAGAGGCACCTGGAGGCAAGAAGAGGAAGCAAGGAGCAACCCTGCAGAGTCCTGCTGCTGTGACTCTGGACTTCAAATCTCAGGGACCCTGGGTGCAGTGGGAACAGAAAGCAAATACACAGCCCATACTGGCTACATGCCAGAGAGCCATGCTGTAATACCCCTGGCTTCTGGCCTGAGCCACTGTAGGCATGTGGCTGCATTTCTTGAATCAAAGGTAAATGTCTATACACTTCTGTTTCAATTTAATCTCTGCAGCTTAAACTAAACTGCAAAGACTGAATCAATTCAGCCTTGGGCTTTTTGACTTTCTGTACTTAGTCAATATGTCTATGTATGGATCTATATTTCAGCTGAAAGAGAAAAGATCTGCATACTTACTTTTTTCTTGAGCTGTAGCAAGTAGGTGCTTTTTAGTCCTCATGTTCCATTTCTTTGTATAGTTAAAAAATGCAAATAATAATAATACAAACTTGAATAAGTAGCCATTTCATGTATTTATATTAATTGAGAAATATTTTTATTACTCTATTTATTGACTTGATTATGTTCATGTTTTACATTCAGTGAAAGGAAAGAAACATCCTGGATGCATCCAGTCCCTTACTAAACTGAGGCACCAGCTGATCTTAATAATTACCAAAGCTGATGGTTATTCCTTTTGTTAATTAACCTAAGACACAATAATCATGCCTTTAATTCTACTCTAAAACACACTGAGAGGTTCTATTTACCATTATAATTCTGTG
Organism: Crocodylus porosus; assembly: GCF_001723895.1. NCBI lineage: Eukaryota > Metazoa > Chordata > Crocodylia > Crocodylidae > Crocodylus > Crocodylus porosus. The sequence goes on along the minus strand of NW_017728906.1, from coordinate 55,062,277 downwards.
AGAAGAGCACTAAAACATAAAGCAAACAATAGATTCATTATGAAAGCAGCATGTTCATAATACCATTTCAGCATTTTTGGTAATGCACTAAATCCTGTAGATTTAACAAATTCGTAGCTAAAGAGTAGGTTATTTTTTAAATTAGAAATTAGTGATCTTCATAGTGCAATCATTTTTATGGGCCTAAAAATAAGGGGATAAATTAAAATCCCATGTGCATTTTTGAGAGATAATAATCAGGGCATTCTGTAGAGATTTGATTAAAATGTTCTGTGTGAATATTCAATAAATGTATTCATTGTAAATTAGTTTTGCAGAGAGCTAGATTCATACAATGAAAACTATATGTAAGGTTTTCTGTGTTTTTTTTACTTAAAAGAAGGACAAAATATGCAGTGAGTTGAAAATTACTGTTTGTTAAAACCACCATTAGTAAACCGTAATGGGAAAATGGGCATATAATGGGCATGTTCATGACCTCTACTGGTATTTCCAGCCTTCTGCTGGCATCCTTATGACCCCTCTAACTCTTGTACTGCTTCCTTAAATTACATGCTCTTCCTGTAACACACCTGGCTTTTTAATACTTAAAACGTATCTATTTGTACTGTATGCAACATAGTCTCGTCCTTGATTCTCAAACATTTTCATTTTTGTTAACTGGGTTCTCTCCTCTCCAGGCTTATTTTTACTCAAGGACTTGCTTTGTGCTCCAGAATCATTGGCATCCTAATCCTGACTAATGCTTTTGAAATTGTTGCCTATTTAATTCTTGGATGTTATTTTCCACTTCTAGCCTTAAACAAGCCCTGTCTAGCTCATTGAGCATCTTCTGAGGAGACACAGTTGGCATCTTGTTTTTCTATGAATAATGTTCAAATGGAACAGAAGTTACAAAAGCTTAGTATTTATTAGGATGTCTTAAATGCCATATGTTCCAGCAAGTTTGAAGAGCCACAAAAGTAGATTTATGCCATCCTCATTTGCAATTCATCATCTCATTCAAGGGACTTGCAAGTCCAATACAATGTTAATGAAATTCTTTTAGACAGTATATTGAATAAATATATGAATTATAAGTACGCTAATAATGTGGTCCACTGGAACCATGTAATTGATTTTTTTCATTTGATAAATTCTTAAAGTCTTTTTGCTATTACTTGTATTAACATCATGATGTCAGTGACAGTTAAAGGGATTTTAGCAATGATTGGTTTCAAAGTGCTAATAAGATTAAGCCTTCTATTCCTCAAAAATTAAGAATTATTATTTTTTTAAACCTTTACAAAAAGCATACAAGCAATGCCTTTCTATGAAAACCCACATGCATTTATGAGAGTGATACACACTTTCATTTTTATCCATACTTTGATGATTGGCATTATGGTGGCTATATTCATAAGCATATGCTTTATTTTTTTATTTAATTCATTAGATTAAAGTAACCAGATACTAAAGCATACATGTGTAAAACAGTGTTTTAGCATACTTTAAAAGTATATAGAGAAATCCATTTCTGGGTGTCAGGAAAATGGCATATTCAGGTGAGTCACTTTTTATTTCTCCATGACTCAAACTGAAACTCTAAAACACAAAGCCTGTTAGCATATATTGGTGCTATGGTGGTTTGCTGTTTATTGGTATACCAATTCAGTATGATGAAGTCAGTCAGGTTAGTTTTATTTCACAAAGGGAGGAAACCAGTAGATAAAAAAAAAAAAAGTTTATCACAAAGGTAAAAGTGTCGGTGTGCACTCAAGATATAGTAGACTAATAACCCACTAGTTGAATAAGGTATTACAAAAATTAAATAAATCAATTTTAAGATACCCAAGTTGCTTGTTAAGCAACCTTCAATAAATGTAGTTAAATAACATTTGATAATGTTTCCCATTATTTTTATGGACTCAGAAGTTTTCGTTTTACTTCTATGTTTCCCTTGAGTATGTTAAACTGAGCAGCATTGTCCTAGCCCCTCTGATCCCTAGAAGGCTTCAGATAATTTACCTGTACAGAAAAATCCTAGTGAAGTCATGTGGGATTTTATTTTAATAAACAACATTTAAAAAAAATATTCAAGTATAAATGTGAGAACATTCATGTAGCATTGCTATACAACAGATAATTTGTTTCTTTTTTAAAACCACTCTAGCAGCAGGCAAGCATACTAACTATTCATAAACTCTTAAAATGTATGGCAAATTTTAAGTTGGGATGTATTAAAATATTAGTAGATTTATTTTTTCACCTCTAAATATTTTTGTTAACAGGCTTCATGAAGCTATTTACCCACCTCTACCAAAAGTTAATTATCTTGTGGAATAATGGTCTTTTTGACATAACAAAAGAGTTGTAATGTAAGGTCTGGTAAGTGGAATGATCTGACCAAAAAAAGGCACCCTATAGTATGAGATCTGGATAAAGCAGAGCTTACACTACATGGCTTGAGAAAAGGGCTTGATGCTGTTTCTAATGAAGGTGATGACAAATCACCCATAAATTTTATGGTGTGTGGAATTAGGGGTAAAATACAGGAGTATCAATTTCCATCTAATGTGGAGATGTATAGTCTATTACTACCTGAAGAGTAGTAAACCAAACAAAGTATTTTGTAGCAGTCTATAAACAAAGCTATGGGGGAAAATATAACTATGTAATGTCTCAGGCTACTGCAGACAGTCCTGGGACAAGCCCTTCTGCAGGGAATGTCAAGCCATGTGATCATAAAACAGGTCCCACTTGTGCACACATTTGCCTGTGCTGGAAGCCATGTTCCAAATACAATCTACGTAAGTTGGCGGGGGGAGGGAAAGGGGCAGGAGTGATCTCTGGAAGGGGGGTTGGTGGATCCATGGGTGGTTTGGTGGAATTAGTGGGGAGCTGGTGGAGAGGGCTTGGAATGAAAAGGTCGGAGAGCTAAAAATAGCCTTGTTGGGGAGCAGGAGGGGGAGTTGGTTGACTCAAGTTAGGTCAATCTAAGTGCATGTTTCTTCTTAGTTTACTGAAAGACTAAAGAATATCTTTAACTCAGAACAGTTATTAGGCATGTACTTATGTGATCTTCCAAACAAATGTACTATACTGAATCTGGGCTTAAGAGTGCAGTGATTTAGACAACTCTCTGGTCAGCTGGGACAAAGTGTATTCAAGTCCTGTTGTTAGTATTTTAAGCACTTAAAACAGAAAAATGTGTACCCATAGCATTGTACAAAATGGTGATATTCCTTTAGAATAAATAGACAAAGGGTTTATTTCAACAAATCATACTTAATATTTAATATATTTTGTCTACATTTGTTGTTTACTGATTTAATTGTTAATACAAAAAGACTACTGTAGGAAATGTGTATCTAAAGTTTGAAATGGGACGTTTCAGAAAAAGGAAGAATGAAAAATTTAAAATATATAACTAGTTTTAAGTTTTTCCTGATATTGTAATTATCAGTGTGGGGTAATATAGGAAAATAATATAGCCATATTATTTTGTTCTTCTATTGGAAGATGATAGCACATAGGGGTGTGTGAAATGGGCCATATTCGATTCAGATTCGGATTCAGTCTGAATCAGGGAAAGTGATTAGATTTGGCTGAATCTGAAGATTAGATGCTGAGAATCACCGATTCAGCCATAGACACAGTTTTAAATGTTTTTTTCTACATACCTCAAGGTATCAGACATGGCTGGTGAACACTGCGATGCTGGGGTGCATGGAGCATCCCACAGGAATGGGGAGGGGGCTCCACATGTCCCTCTGGCTCAGAAATCAGCCAGGGGGGGACCCGAGGTGCCCCCTCAGGCCTAGGAGGCACCAGTTGCTGAGCCAGCGGGGTGCGGGCGGCCCCCAGTGCCCTCCCCAGTGGACCTGGAACCGGACTTGAAGTGCTTCTGGTCCACTTCTGGGTCTGCTGCTGAGCACACTGGGGAGCCCCCTATGGGATGCTCCATCCACCCCAGCATCATAGTGGTGACATGTCACCTGGTACCTTGAGGTATGTAGAAAAAACATTTAAAGCTGTGTCTGTGTCCAAATTGCTGAATCTTTCCTAATCTATCCAGATCGATTCAGAGTGTTCTGATTCGATTCGGAGAGATAAAAGGGTCTCCTGACTTGATTTGGATTTGGAGATTCAGCCACTGAATTGGGCCGAATCCCCACTGAATCGAATCAGGGACCAAAGCTTCACATAGCACATGGAAGTTATTTGAGTATGGAGGAGAAATTTGAAATAGCAGTTACATTTTTGATACTTCCTCACTTTGGTGTATGTAGTTCATATTTAGAATCAGACTAAGTTTAAAATGAAATCTGAATTCATAGAAACAAGATTGGGGAATGATAGAAATCAGTGGATTCCCTCCACCGTCTTTTGCCATTATATACAGGGGAGAGCAGAGCACCTGTCAGTTTCTTCTTCCAAATCTCTCTCTCCAAAATCTCTTTCTCGCTGCACCTTTTCTTTGTCAAACAAGATCAAGGTATATCTCTGCAGACACTGGAAGATATTGAATATTTTCAGTGCTTTAGGTACCTTAGGTAGTCATCAGCTTCATAAAAAGATATCTATATTTTGCTTACCCCAGGTTTCTGCAGCTTACACTAGATTAATATGAGTACCTTGAGCATGTGGCATACTATTTACTAGAATTTCACATCTGTAGCTCCCTGGTTTTATATCTGGCCCTCTTTCTGAATATGTTTTTCTCATCTATGAAGTCTTAATGCCACCATCTGCTGACAGGTATGCGGTGTGTGTGTAAGCTATCTGTGTTGATAAAAAAAAAAATAATAATGGTAGATAATGACTCTCTTGTTTTCTTTTGACACTAAAATTGCATTGAACTTTATCTATAGAACTAAGAAAACTAGTATGCTTTCTGCATCTTTGTCAGAAAGAGATTACCTGTACCGTAAGAGAGCTGAAATTTTTGTGACTGTGCATACTTCTCTAACAGCTGATATGAAATCATCCTTTGTAATAAAGACACTGATTTAGTACAGTAACTGTTTTTGTAGCAAGTGAGGTAGGTTGTTTGGTTTGCTAGGTCATTGATATAGTAGGATTGTAGTGTTGTAGCCATGATGGTCCAGCAAATGTATGAGAGACGAGAATTTTCCGTGATATCTTCAGGACCTGAGCTTAGACCTGAGGAAGAGCACTTGATGCTTGCAAGTGTGTCTAATAACTCTCACAATTGTGCAGTTAGTCCAGTAAAATACGTCATTAATATAAACATGAAAAAATAAAGCACAGATACCACTGTAACTTTATTACCTAACACACACAACCACCTCAACAACCCAGAATAGCTATTCCAATGTAGTTATCAGCTGGCACTAATGCCAGGTAGACTTCTAACCTGACGGTCTGAGTGGAAGCCTGGTCTTACACCATACTAAGGGACTTTGACAGGAAGTGATAGTCCTGATCTCTTCCTTCCTTTATGGCAAAGATAATCAAGCTGTAGTAAGCAAAGCCCCATGAGCAACCTTCTCCCTCACCACACAGTTATGTACTTAAACAGACCAATTGCATTATAAGTTATTACAATTGATTCTTCCTAATTTACTGGTGATCCTGGAACCTGCTAGAATTGTAACAGGTTGCAATTAAAATACTTCAAGGCATACTACTACAGCTTGCCTGTTTTTCCCTTCAAGCAACTAGAGATCTTTGCAGACCCAGCTAACTAGATTAAGTTGTAGTTAAAATAGGGAGCCCACTTTACCTTGACAGCACACTGAAGCAGCAGTCCTCCCTTTCCCCCTTACTATGACCCAGTGGCATTATCTGTGGATGGACCATGTCCCAAAGCCTAGGACTAAATAGCCTGTGACCTCTCCTCCTATGAAGAAGGAAGGGCAGAGGGAGGGTGAAAATAAAGGGATGGGAAAAGAAAGAAAAGGATAGTGTCTATAAAGAACACAGACTCAGTTGCTCACAGCTGAATGCTTACCTGCTCTTGGCCTCTAAAAGTATCTCTGTGGCACTGAGGTCCATCAAAGTTGCCACCTGGTTGTAGTTTAGCTTTTCCAAAGTCATGTTATGTATTGTTTTCACAATACTTCAATTTCTTTTTCAGAATTCTTGAATGAGCTTTCAGAATTCAAAAAGTGATTCATGAATAACTTGAGAAAGGGCATAAATGAATTGTAAGACACTAGTTTGCATAGAAATAGACTCATTACCATGTGGACTGACAACAGTTTTTGAAGCCAGATTTTTACCAGTAAATTGAGCCTTCCAGGGGACCACCCCAATTCCTGCAGTAGAACGAAAACTAAGCCACTGCTATTTAGTTGTGGCTGTTTTACATGTACCATTAACTAGATTTTGCTTTTCTGTTATGTTTGAGGAATTTCAATTTACATGGAGAATATACTAGTAACCTGGGCTAAGGGAAAAGATTTGGAAAACATGAATAAGGCCAATAATATAGGCAATCACACAAAGGTAATAAGAAAGGCTTTGTCTTCTCTTCTGTCTTTCTGTCACACACAAATAAAATAGATGTGCATATCTTATCATAGGAATCAGGTGCATTAGTTTTAAATTGGTCTGACAAATCTAGGTTCAAAAGTTTATGGGAAGAAAATGGTAAAGAAAGTTAAACAGCCTTGAGAAATGCTGGTGAAATATCAAATTGTTCTTAAAGATAGATTTTAATCTATCATATGCTTTTATTTATACCCTTCTCTACATATCATTTCTCATTCCTCCCGTATCAAGTTTTCTACTTGTAAGATTTCATACATCTTTCATCACTGTGGTGTCTGAGCACCTTCCAACAGTATGATAGGAACTATATGGACACAAATCAGAGCAGACAATAATTTATAAACTCTGTTTTGAAGATAAAACGTTACTGAGGGGTGGATAGACGCAATAATATTTGGAAATATTTTTGTCTTTGTGTTATATTTTAGGTAGCTTACATTGTTTATAATTCGGTTTTAGTGGGGGTCATATTTTCATTAGACAAGTGTTTTATTTTTGTTACTCCTTTTTTGTTTGTCTGTGGTTACATTTGTCCTTTTTTCTTAATAGCAGTTGTGAATAATATCACCTATATGAGCAAGAATAATTAAATTGACCTTTTAGGCCTTTCTGATTCAAGTTAAAGGTTTTTATTAGTTTTTTGAATTTTTTATATTAATTCAAATAATTCTTCAAAAAAACTGTTGCAGCTTCCCCAGTTCACTTATTAAATTGAGTGAGTCACAACATCAAAGGACAGGAAACTTGCAATAACTTGATTAAAAGAGCTGTAGTGAGTCAATACAGGCATGATGAATCAAGGTTTAGCATTTTAAGAGACTATTGCAAGTAGAAGGAAGATTTTAATAAGTGAATTGTTGAAGAAGGAAATCCAGTTTTCACATTCAAATAACTGTTTTTTAATATTCAGTTTAAGGGGTGAGGGAAAGTTCTTAATATATCATTGGCAAGTTGAGAATGTAATTTCTGTTCTATGTGTTCGGAAGCAAATATGGGATAACTAGATGAAAAGTTGACTTTGAGGGCCCTGGCACGTGGTACATTTAAGACATGATAAAGTGTTAATTGCACCAGAACAGTAAAGTGGCCACATGTTAAACCCAGTTTTTGGCATGATAGTATAGCAAACACACCACAAAAATATCCTGATCTAATGTGTAACATCTTTGTGGCTTTGTTGTGTAACCCTGGGTGCTATGCTACTTGTACCCTCACCTGAATAGTAGGATCCTGGGGTACCTGGTAGCTGGTGACCCTGTTCAGCTCCCTGGGTAGCTGCTGCGGGGCCCCCAAGTGGAGAGCCTCCTCTGACAATCAAAATAACCTTGCAGGCAATTATAAAACTATTTACAGAATTTAATTATTTACAAGATAACATGTAACTAATACAATAAAGCAAATAATGCTATACAACATAACCCAGCAATGATGGCTTAAGGGTTAATGCTTTTCAGACACACCTTGAACCAGGGGAAGGCATTCAAATTACCCACACTAAATAAGGAACCAATAAATAAATAAAGTGATACATGAAGTAATAAACCATCCAAAACTTATGTATACACTTAGTCTATAACTTGCATGCTCTAGGGTAACTATTAGGGTTGTGAGAAATTTTGCCGAGTGTTTAATTTCCAAACTGCTTCAACATGTTCTGAGCTCCAAACAGCAAAATCAAAATGAAACAAGAAACTTTGAAAGAGTTTCAGAATGAAATGAGGGCACTCAAAATGTTTCAAAAGTTCAAAATATTTTGAGTTTCAAAGCAGCCCGGTGGCAGGAGGCAGGGGAGAGCCAGGACTGTGCTCTGAGAGGCTCCACAGTGCCATGGAGCTCAGCCCAGTGGTGGGAGGCAGGGCGTAGCTCTGTCCATCTCCTGCTACCAGGCTGAGCTCCATGGGGCTGCGTGGCCCGGTGGCGAGAGGTGGGGAGTGCCAGGGCTGTGCTCCAGCTGGCTCTGCCAGTCCTTTGGAGCCCCATGGTGCCCCGGGCAGCAGCAGCAGCCTCCTGTCATCTGGCCCAGTGGAGGAGGGCAGGGGAGAGCCGGGGCTATGCTCCAACCAGCTCTGCCAGCCCCACGGAGCTCAGCCTGATGGTGGGAGCTGGGGAGAGCCACAGCTGCACTCCACCTCCTGCCACCGGGCTGAGCTCCATGGGGCCGCAGAGGCACTTGGAGTAAAGCCCTGGTTCTCCCCTGTATCCTGCCACCAGGCTGGATGACAGGAGGTTGCTGCTTTTGCCTGCGGCCAGTAGCAGCATCCCTCTTCCCTGGTGCTGGGCATGGGCTGCACCCAGGTCTGGTCCCAGGCAGCAGCAGCAGCAGCCAAGCACAAATCCAGGGGCTAGCACCCCTGGGAGGAGTCCAGAACAGCATCGGAGCCTTCCCAGAGGTGCGGGCCCCCAAATTAGGGTGCAAATGACAGGAGACTGCCGCTGCTGGCAAGTGTCACAAGTTTCGCTGTTTGAAGTTTGAGGTGCAGTTTCTGAGAAACCTCTGCACTTGTATCCTTGAAACTTCATGTCCTCAGAAAGGGCTACTTTCCCTACAACCTTCATCCAAATCAGGCAAGAAATGTCAAAGTTTTAGGTATTTTCATGATTCCCCATTATAGCCTAATGATGAAACGTTGAAACACATCGAAACAGCGAAACAGTTTTGATTAAACGAAAAGGACAGTGCTTCGAAACAAAACAAAATGATGAAATGAAACACTCTTCCTTCAAAATGGTGAAACGGATGTCGAAATGAGATGATGGTGTTTCTCACAGCGCTAGTAACTATGAGGAACCTGTGTACACTGCCCCCTCGGCTTGGTTTCTCACAGAGCAGGGCTGCTTCTCTGCCCTTCCTGCTTCTCTGCTCCTACAGGAGCTGTGGGCAGGTCCCTCCTGCTGGCATCCCTCACAGAGGTTTCAGGGGTCTCAGTGTAGCAGGTTGTGGCTCCTCCCCTGTGATCCCTGCAAGAGAGCTCATTCCTGCCCTGATCCTCATCCCCTGGCACAGAAGAGAGTGGCACCTAGGCTGCAGGTTTTATCACTTTCCCCTGGCCAGCAATCCTCATACCACCTGGCAAATGCACCTCCCTCCCCCTGAGCCCTGCCTGGCCTCAGTACTTCTGATGGGCTGGAGCAGTCCCCTGCCCCCTCTGGGGTTACATCACTCCTTCCACTTCAAACATGTCTGCCACCAAAGCAGCTTCACTAGCCCTCAGTACAGCCAGGGTCCCCGCTGAGACAAACCCTCTCTCTCCTCACACTCTGTCCCTCTGCAGGGCGGCCCTTCCTATCTCTTTAGGTGGGTACAATTTTAATGCTTCTACATTTATACCATGCCTAAAATGAAATGTGCATCATGTTGGGGCCCATCCATGACAGATCCCTATGCTCAGTTGAGCATAGAATCTGCATAGGGAAGCTTCAAGGTCTAGGACATAGCCATCCCCTACCTGGTGAGTGGGATCGGACTGTGGGGAGCATTGGGTCCAGGACCAGGCACCCATCCAATCTCTGGGGAAAGACTGAGGGGTTGGGGGGCACTAATGCTATCTGGGGCTGGCAATCAGCTGATATTTCACCTCTTGTTTCACCATTCAGCTTATTGTCAGACCTGCCCCAGACTGCATCAGAGCACTCTTACATCCTGGACAGGTTTCCAGGGGCCGGCTGAAAATCAGCTGATTATTCTCTAGGCTGGACCTGTGGTCACTCTTCCTTCAACTTTCCAATGTAGGGGAAACCTGAAATTATAATCCTAGGATCCCCCTGCACTGCAGTGTGACTGGGTACCTGAAACCTAATTCTAATGTCACACCTTCTGCCATCTGTGTATCTGACAAGGCATGAGGTGCCATTGTTGGCATCAGGGATTATTATTATTCAGGTTCTTATACGTAAGGCTATTGACCAAAATGTTAGTCACTTCTGAAATCAGATGCATGAGAGTGTGTGTTTCGGACCAGGAATACTTTTCTTCAGGTGAGGTTTTCTGAAGCACCTTTTGTACAAAGCATCTAGTTATTGGAGGGTCACCTTAAATTTGCACTCCTCCCACCCTCCACTGCTTCCACTGTTACTGCAGTGGAAAAAGCAGCAGTTGGGGGGGGGAGGTGCAGTGGTGGGAGGTGCAGGTAGCATGAGAGTCAAGTGGCCTGACTAGTTGCCCACTACCAGCTGTCCCTCCATCACTTGCTCCCCTGCTGCCTGTATATCCCACCACTTGCCTCCCCTGCTACTTTCCCCCCTCCCAATTATTTTCTTCCTATTTGCCACCTGTGCCCCCTGGTGCCTGCCACCCCTGCAGTGCCAGCAGCCCCTAGTGCCTGCCTCTCTTCCTTACCCTACCTGCTGCCCCCCACCTCTGCTGTGGCTCCCGTCTCTTCCTGGCCATGCTATACTGGTTGCAGCAGTGACAGCTCTAGCATAAGCAGGGGGAAGGCAGGGGGAGCAAAAGCTGGGGGCACCAGGTGGGATGGATACATCTGTCGAGGCTCCAGTTTCCAGTGGAATGAGGGAAAAACCTGTTTCTGAATTTGCATAAATACAGTAAATAGCCACATGACATTCTCTTACCATGTTACTCAGTGTGATTAAGAATTTTCAGTTGAAAATTTTATGGAATAACAATATTTCTTAATAGTTTGAGAGTAATGTCATAGTTGTGGTGGTCCAGAAAATATGCAAAAGGGAAGGGTTTCTGTAGGTGATGCCTTTTATTGCACCAACTGCATGGTTGAAATAGACTTGGCCATGAACTGGAGTTCATTCTTAGTGATGAACAAAATTCTGAGAAATTTGTGCTGCTAGAAATGTTTCTGGGAGAGGGAGCAATACAGCCATTCAGCCTGCAAACTCCACCTGCCTCTGCTTTTGAGGACTTCTTGAGACCAGGGGATCCCAATCTGGGGAATACATGGGGAGCAGCTGCTGCTACACTCCTCCCATTGCTAGAGGGAATGGAGTAGCAGGGAAAAACCACATTTCTCCAGGCTGGGGAAACCCAGGCCTGAGAAATGGTTGGGGAGTCTTTCCCCATCACTATACTCCACAACTAAGAGACTGGTCTGCAAAGGGACTGGAGAAGTGGCACAAAGCCACCACCCTGTCTGAAGAGCAGGTGGAGAGCATGGAGCAGCTGCTTCTCTGCTCTGCTCCTGGTGGCCAAGAAGAGAGTATAGGGAGATGTACGACAAACCCCCAATCTTCAGATGAGAATTTCTGGTCAGGGGAGCAGGTAGGAAGCATTGTCCACTGATCCAGTCCCCTCCCAAACCAGACTGGGAGGGAAGCATACAGGAGTTGGTTCTTGGGAGAGGTTGCCTGAACACTTGTATGCTCATAGTCTCTCCTGATAGAAACATAACGTCTGTACATGGCATTAGACAAGTTTCAAAAGCAGTGTGATCTTCAGTTCTGAGGAAAAAGCGGACCCTGTAAGGATTTTAAAGAGGTTTTTAATTAAGCTTTTGCAGTGTCCCTCAGCTGAAAAAACTTTTTAATAAACATTTTAGTTTTCTGAAATTCTAAAATATATTTATCAATATATTTGAGCATTTGTATGAGCCACTCATCAAATCCAATTAGAAGGAAAAAGAAACACCCATGGCATAAAGCGTAGCTATTTTTGTTCACTGTGGGAGAATAAACATGCCTTTTCTAAAAAGCTTGTTCAAGTGGAAAGGAGTGGAGATACTTGGACCAATATATTTGTAGTCACAGAGCCATGTCAGGCTTGTGCTCTTAATAGTGAAAGGTGCTCTTAGTAGGGCAAAGTAAAATAAGCACCCTTAAAAGAAGCCCTGCCCTCTCCTTCACTTTTCCACCTAGGCCCTATGCCTGCAGAACATGCTTCTAGAAAAGACTTCTAAATGGGAAGAAATCAAGCTGGTTGCCTGCGATAATGATTTTATTCTGACAGGAGAGAGATTTTTTGCTCTTTTTTTGGGGTGAGTTATAGCTAAGGCAGAACTGCATGGACAGATGAACAGACTATCTACTTCACACCCATACACAAAGTCTGTGAAACTGCTGGATGTGGAATCATATTTAAATATGAAGCAGAATGCAGGGGGTGCTCTCTTCTAGCCGGTAAAGGAAATCAGATAGGTGTATAAAGCTGGTAAGGAGTATAGTGCTAAAGGATTTGTCAGAGAAAAAGCAGAATATTTTCATGCAAATATTTGCATCCGATGTGAAATAAAAACCCATCTATGTGGGAAATGCATTAATTATTTAGAGGGGGAACCCAATATGATTTTCTTTGCTTGTTTTTCTTTTCCTTCCTTGAGAATCTGAACTACTTTTCAACTAAGATGGAAATTAAAGAACAAGTGAACAAACCCAAGGGGACGCAAATGTTTAAAGAGAATGGGCGTATGTCAACCATTGTGAGTGATTACTGCAGCCATAGTTTATAAATTCCAGCATTACTTTTAAACAACAAACAGTTTAATGGAATTCTATGAGAGCAAAATAATTATTGAAATTCCATTAAAGCAAACATAAGTGAAATGAATATGCTTAGATCTCTCTATGTTCTGTGTTACTGATGTCTAGAAATGAAGCAGAATTTATTGAAAGCTAACAGAGCTAGCGACAGTAAGTAATAATTAAAGTTATTAAAACCTGGGGACAATACAATAATATAGGATTGTATCTATAGTTAAAATTGTTCTTGCTGAATTTTCACCTATGATGTAATAAGAGCTATACAAAATTGATTTTACTTATAGGAAATATTATTATCATTCTCAGAGATGTACACTGTTGAAGTTTGCTTCACCCTTCAGTTTGCTTCATCCATAAGATCATAAAAACAAAGTAAAAATACTACTAATATCACTGTGAATAAAAAGATAATGCTTATTTATCTGGAAATTTTATTTAACTAAACAGACTCAGAGAAATTCGTAGAATCATAGACTCAATGAGTCGGAAGAGACCTAGACAGATCATCTAGTCCGACTCCCTGCCATGGGCAGGAAGGAGCACTGGGGGTGGGAGCCAGGTGCCTATCCAGTCTCCTCTTGA
>NW_017728906.1:55038104-55046677 GCF_001723895.1 Crocodylus porosus | reverse complement strand
CCACCAGGTTGGTCTGACAGGACCTGCCTCTAATGCACCCATGTTGGTTGCCCCTAAGCATAATCTCCCCTGCTGGCCCCTCGTGGACATGTGCCAGGATAATTCTCTCCAAACGCTTACCCAGGACCGAGGTAAGACTGGCTGGCCTATAGTTTCCTGGGTCCTCCTTCATCACTTTTTTGAAAATGGGAACCACATTGGCCCTTTTCCAGTCCTCTGGCACCACACGATTGTTTGGGGTGATTTTCCCTGGGGGAGTGCTTTTCACTAACCAAGTTTTGAATAATATTATTCATCTAGGTCTGCAACCTCTGTAAATTATAAATACAAGGAAGAGACAGTTGCCTAATATTATGGAACATGCTGGCTCCAACTGCACAGGAGAACTTAAGCTAATCATGAGCCTTCCTGGAGAGTGAAAAGAAATTTAAAAAGCATTCTGATGTCCTTTCGAGATCCCCTAAAGTTTAGCAAATGAGGGAGAAATGCTGTTATCTACTATTTTAGAGCAGTGGAAAAGGTAAGAAAATTTAATAAGGATCTGATGAAGTACAGAGTATTTTCTGAGATGGGTTATATTTCTATACACATTCACCAAAATTCCATAAAGAGCTGGTAGATCAAGAAATAACTTTCATTTAAATAAAGAAGCATAAATCCAGCCAAGCTAGCCCATTCAAATTAATAGAAGTTGATCAAATTTGTATATTCCTCTCCCAAATACCTTTCACCAAAGTCAGAGTACAGAATATTAGTCCTCCCTCTCCTTCCATAGATATTATGAAAGCCCTGAAAAAAGCTTGCAACTTTGACATTCATTTTATCATCACTGGGTTCTGGAGACATTGAAATAAACAGAACACTTCTCCCACTGCACCACAGCATATCCAAGCCTTACCTAGCCCTGTACTGATTCCTTTAAATTCCATTAGATAACATTCCTTAGATAACATTCCAAAAGATAAAGGTTCCTTTAGATAACATTTTTCCATACTTCAGCATACTTTTTAGGATGCCCCTCACTTGACATAATGCAGTCATACTAGTTGAAATGGCAGATCTTCCTTTAGGCTTAATGATGTTTAACAGAATCTCAAACTTAACTCTGGCTTTGGTGGGTAATATTGAAATGGAAGCATCACTGAAATCTGCTGTAGTAAATCTGCTTCCTTATAGCGAAGGGCCAGTTGGGCTTTAACAGGCTACGCTGCAAATTATTAAGGCCATGTGCCAGTCTTCTCTTCACTTAGATGTTAAATACATATTAAATTTCAAAACTGTCAATATAATAAAGTTGAAGTAGCAAGAAACTAAGTAAGTGTCTAAATATTTCTAATCCTTTTTCTATAGATCATATGTGAGAAAGTGGGCTCTTACATTATTAATCAGGCTGTTTAACAATGCTTGCTAGTGGCTTGTTTTCTTCTTAGAGGATTTATTTCCCCTTTACATACTAAGAGAAATTAACTAGATTTCTTTGAGTTGTAAAATATAATTTACATACCTCAGTAGTCAATGGAATATAAAAAACAATATGTATAAAAGAACATGGCAACTGAGCAGTTAAATCCACCAAAGCAGGGAAATTGCAATCAGGGCATATGATTCGAATCAGGGTAATTCTAGATGTTGCAGCATTTAGGATCCACAAAATGCACTATAATATTATTATAAACCTTGGCTGTTCCCCAGTGTCTGAAGTATAATGATCTATTACAAGCTCAGTGCATAAAATAACTTTTACCTAAGTAATTATTTTGCATTGAGCTAAGTCTTCTATCCATTAAAGCAGCGGTTCTGAACCTTTTTCAGTTGACGTACCCCTTGGTTTCAAAGTGAGACTTCATGTACCGCTTTCAATGGGAAATTAATTTTTTAGGCCCTTTGACCTGTGTTAGATAATGTATGACATATATCTCATGTACCCCGATGAGATTTCATATACCCCTGGTTCAGAACTGCTGCTCTCAAGGCTGTTTACCATACTTCCTACTTCTGTGGAGCAGCAATCTTCTCTGTCATCTACATCAACTATGTGGGATATTGTTCCAGTGTTCCAGCGACATGGAAGGTTGGCACTTGCTCTATTATTATCTTATGAGAGTGGCAATATTCAGGAGATTTCTAACTTTGTGTCTAAATTATCTCTTTCAATCTCTTTTCCTTTTTTTACTTTTTAGTTTCTTACACAGCTGTATGTCCTGAGAGGTTATAGGGGTGTAGGTTGTAGCTGTGTTGGTCTAAGGACATAGGCAGACAAGGTTCTTTGGGTGAATCTAGTATCTTTTATTAAACTAACTTAACTAGTTGGAAAACAAATTTTCAGGTTTAAAAGCCCTTCATCAGAGTGAGGAAGTGTGCTCTGGACACACCAACTGCAGAGACTTCATCAGCCTGACAAAGGGTTTTTAAACCCAAAAGCTTGCTAAAGTTTTTTTTCCAACTATTTAAGTTCGTCTAATAAAAGATACCAGATTCACCCAAAGAACCTTGTCTGCCTTGGAGGCTATGGGCACTCAAAAGCTTAACAAGCGATTGAGACTTTGACTAAAAGGCAACAGTGCTCTTTACCTCTGAGTCATCTGTTCATAACTCATTCTGGTTGATAACATGTAAAAGACACTAATTTATGGTGACTGTTTGGTCTTTATACATTGACTGACTAGTCTTGTTTTAATTCCCATCTGAAAAATGTCTAAATCAGAAAAAAGCACCACTACAGTTAGCACCATTACTAATTGGCACCCTCACTGGTAATTGCAGCAGAGAAAATAAGAATTGAATAGCTCTGGAGGTTGAGCTCCCAACCTCCTCCCTAGAAGTGAACCCTGACGTACATTAGCTGAGGAGTGTAGGGAAGCTTACTCTGCTGCTGGCACTCTTTTGCAGATAACTGAAAGATGTCAGTTCCCAGTGAAGTTACAGTTGTGCCGTGTGTAAGTGATAATTTTATCTCAAACTGCCTGCTAAATCCTGCTTCTAACTTTGTTTGCCAGTCTCCGAAGGCTGCTGTCAGGAAAAGGGCTTTTTGCAAGTTATATCAAAATGTTGATTAAAATTAAAGCTCAAGGTCTGTCACTCTCATATGGGTTATAAGACCCATGTCACCCTGAGAATCAAATACACTATTTGGTATTTGGTGTCAACCTATATAAGTTGTGGGCAAGAACCATTCATTTGTAATGTAACACTTGATGTCAGTCTTGAAGGGTTTTTCATCTGTCATTGTCTGTCCCTGAGCCACTCTGTTGGAATGATCAGCACAACGCGTATGTACAGATGTTAGATGTATGTACTTAGATTGACTATCCCTAGTTAGGTCTATCTCAGAGCTGGACTGTATGTACATTTGTGGAGTTTAAATGAGGCCAAAAAACTGCTGGCCTGATGTAACTTATTTCACCTAAGGAGGTGCATGACAAAGATTGGGCTAACTGCTGCCTGATTTAACTGAACATGTGTACACATTCCGTGTAAATCCCCAGGGCTAGGAAAGCCCAGCCATTTGCCCTAGCCCCAGGGTTATCGTTTTCCTACTACCTCCTGTGCCTTGACTTGACTGGGCTATTTTTAGCCCTCTGATCTACCCCCCACCCCACAACCTCTGGATGGACAACTTTCCCCATGGACCCACCAGCCCTTCCCCATCCCAGCAATCTTACCCCAGACCTGCTAGCCCGCCTCCAATCCTTCCTGCCCCTCCATCATACTTAGATTCTGTTCCAGAGAACATATGCACAAACAGGGATCCAATCACATGACTTAAGGCAAGAGTGATTGTAGATTATATCCCACAAAGGTGAACACATGCCCAAATAGTCCATTGATATTACTGGCTTCCACCATCAGATGATATTTTATAAACCATGTGTTTTTCAGGTTTATTGTAAAATAAGTTGTAAGAACCTTATAAAATGGAGTACTGCAGTGCAGCATTGCTATAGCATGAACATTTATTTATTTGTGTCATTTATTGATGTTGGTTTTCCAAACTCTTACAATGGAGTGCTCCTGCAGCTGACATATCACATCAGCTGAGGTCTCCTGCCACGGAGGTATGTGAAGCACACCTATGGTTGGAAGCCTGCATCAGCTGTGGTCTCCTAGCCTGGTGCACCCCCATGTCTGGGAATCCCATCAGCTAGGGAGGCTCTCAGCCATGAGAGTTTCTACGTGCCAATAGAGAGGGAGCCTAGGATTGTGGTCCCACGCTCCCCCTGCAGCAGCAATAAGGTGTGATTGGATCTAATTTGCAATCCCACAATCACATTTCCATGTGCATAGGGCATGGCAGGAAGTATTACTGTGTGGATTGCACAGCAGATCTTGTATCACTACACCTACCTGCTCAGAGCTGAGGAAGAATACATTACATTGTATAAATCTACCCCCAGCCATGCAACTGGTCAGTAAAAGATATCACTCACAAAATTTCTTGCTCCTCATGTTTTTTCCTGGACCATCATGGCTACTATATCACTCCAACACTAACAAAACATAGAGGATATTGGCATTTGCCATTTATAATAGGGAATCTACAACCTAAATAAATAAATAAAGGAGCCAGACTGTGCATTGATATCTTCTTCCTAAGCTTGTGCAAGAAATGTATCATTCCACGAAGACTCTTCATAAAGGTCCCTCTAGCTAACGCATACAATTCCATGCTATACAACTATGCAGGAGACCATCAGAAAGACTTATAAACCATTTTCTTCACCTACCTGGGTCAAAATGAGATTAATTTAAACAGGACATATTTACTTATGCTATTAAACATAAACATGATTTCACATGCAACGCATCTATCTTTAGATCTGAGCTCAGTCTCTTAAATTTATCCCAACCATACAGTTAATCCAATCAAAGATATCATCCACAAAAATCCTTGCCTCTGACCACATCTACATGAGACTCTTACTGCTCAGTAGCTCATAACTACAGTGCAGTAGCATAGTAGCATGACATGATGCTATTGCACAGTAGTAACAAGGTACTGCACAGTCAGTGTCACTAGAAAGCTGTGAAGGGATGCTACATTGCAGTAGCTCTAGTTACTGAACAGCCATTTAGTACTTGGGTATGCAAGTACTAAATGACTGTAGTCACAACTGTGCAGTCAGTGTCTTACATATATGCAGCCACTTGCATATGCCCATGTAGAATTGAATTGGAGGTAAATCTGTCCTAGCGAGAAAAATGGGTCTATCTGTGCACTGTGCAAGTCTATTTGTGGGGGCGACGTTTAATATTTTAGACTACTTAATTTAAAAGCTAGCATTTGCATTTCTCAGGTGCATCTAATTTGACTTCTCTATAGAAAAAAGGAATCATGGATCTAATTAAGCACTGACATTCCTATAGAAAGAACTACTGCCAGTAATTGGCATTAATTTGAGTTTTCACTGGTTTTTACTCCTTCCACTGAATTGAAAGATGCATACCAGATGTCAGGGTTAATTAGTGTGGTCAGCAGAACTCAAAAAGAGAGAGGATTATTCCTATTAGAACACATTAATGGGAAAAGAAGTTTAATAATCTTTTAATATTTAAATGTTAAAATCTTTTAATAACATGTTTGAATGAGGGTAGGCACCTTAAACATCGAAAATCAGGCCAGTGGTAGAACAGTAATTTTTTTCCTTTAAAGAAAAAACACTGTTTTTTCCCTTAAAGAATAGTCTGACTTTTTTTTAATGTGATTTGATGCTTGTTAGAAAGGTAATTTGATTTTCATTGAGAAAATTCATCTTTCAAAATCCCTTTTCAAAGTAGAATATTTAGGTCACCTCTCAATAGAATAACCAATGGTACTACAACAAACAAGAATAGCATTCAGTCTGTTTGTACCAAAAAAGGAAGCATAGAATGTTCTTCATTGGCAGCCATTGGTCTTGGGAGACCATAGAGATTGCACCTTTGGTGGTTTACCAGGTACCACCACAGCATCTTGAGTGGCTGAGGAGTCTGATGCATGACAAGCAGACCTTCTGGCAAGTTCCACATACAAGTTTGGTTGAGCTTGCACTGGCATGCCAAGTACTGTCTTGTCTTGCCTTGCCATGAATATTCTTCATTACAGTTAAGAATGTTCTTAAGAATGTACTTAATTACAGTAAAACCAACAAAACTATTCATTTAGCTTTCCAAGTAATTGCAGCCAAAATTTCAGTCCTTTCAAAAATCTAAGTTAAGTCTCTATACATTGATGCACAGCAAATGCTAAACATTGTTCCCTACTGAGTAAATGTCTGTCTCTTATTTGGTTTATGCATAGAAATGTCAGGTCTATCACCAGAGAAAAAGTCATCTTTGATGGAGGGTTTGGGGTTTTTTGTTTGTGTTTTTTTGTAACGTGAACATTACAGCTAAGTACAGGCAGTCAAAAAGTCCAAGGCTAAATTGATTTAATCTTTACAGGTTAGTCTAAACTGCATAGATTGAACTGATAAGCAACTAAGCATATGTTCACTTTTGATTTGGAAATGCAGCCACATGCCCTCAGCTCAGGCAGGAAGCCTTGGCTGGAGCAGGCAGCTTAGACCAAGGCTAACCCACCCTCCCTGTGCGGGGGGAGGGGAGGGTTGTGGGGGAGGTATAAGGCATCCTGGGAGGCTGGGAAACTGTGAATTAACTTGAAACTGGAGGGGATTTGGGACAAAAATTCAATAAACCAATTTAACCTAAATCAGTTAAGTCTGATATTACATCCATCCAGGTTTATCTTAAACTGGTTTGGGCCATTTTAAAATTAGTTTATGTGTGTTGAGCTTTTTTCAAAATAATCCTTTTACAGTTTTTTTTTGTTTTTTTTTAAATCCAAGATGTTCTGGTTACCAACGTACCATTTATATCTCTCACAAATCCAGGTTTTTTACTCTTGATTTCTTTTAACTAACCTGCAACATTTTCTTGCTATTTAGGTTAACTTTGTCATTTGTGAACTTTCTATGTCTTTGCCTTTTTCATTTTTTAAGGTCTGATAACACTTGTTGAGGGTTTAATTTTTTTCTTTCTTTTTCTTGCCTATCTTCTGTTTAACTTTTGACTGATGTAATATTAAACACATATTTTGTGTTGGTCAAAGACATAGAGAAGTAGGACTGCAAGGGATCTCCAGAAGTCATTTAGTTCAACCCCCTGCTTGAGGCACAATTATCCTTAACCAAGCTGTCCTATACAAACTATAATCTCAACTGTGCGCAAGACTAACCTCAACCCTGACACAACATAAACCTAACACCCTAACCTTACACAAGTAAAGCAGGGGAACGATTGCAGCCAATGTCCTGCTTCTATAAAATGTTCCCAATATATGCTCGAGATCCCAGCCCCCTCCTCCACTACAGAAGAAGGCAAAATCCTCCACAGTCTGTAGCAATCTGGCCATGGAGGAAAATTCCTTCCTGGCCCAGAATATGGCAATCAGTTTTACCCTGAGCACAGGGGCAAGACCCTCTAGCCAGGAACCTATGGGTTTGGTCCAAGAAAAACCATTAGCACACCCCCATCAAAGTCCCCAGCCTTGACTATGTAGCCAACACCCAATGCCTCTGGGAAGGTTTAAAAAACACCCTGACACATATAATGGAAAGAGGGTGGGGGACAGGTGGAGAACAACCAGCAAAGCCCGAACACATGGGAAACAGTCATGGTAGAATGTAGGCATAGCTACACCTAGATTATCCCTGACCAGCAGCTGTCCAACCTCTTCCTGAACATCTCCAGTGAAGGAGAGTCCATCATTTGCCTAGGCAGTCTATTCTACTGCCTCACTGTTCTAAGAATGAAAAAGGTTTTTTTTTTTTTTACAGCTATCCAATCTAAACTTACTTTGCTGCAACTTCAAGCCATTGAATTGCATCCTCTTCTCTGCAGCAACAGAAAAAATGTTGCTGTCTCTGTTCTTTATGGCAGCCCTTCAAGTATTTGAAGACTGCTATCGTGTCCCCTGTTATACAGTTTTTCTGCAAGCTGAACATGCCCAGCTTCTTCAACATGCCAAGCTCTCCTCATATGACTTGCCTTCCAAACCCTTGACTGTCTTTGTTGCCCACCTCTGGACCCTTTCTAGCTTCTTCACATGCTTTCCAAAATGTGATCCCAGAACTGCACACAGTACTTCAGATTAGACCTAACCGTGCCAGGTATGGAGGCACTATTACTTAGTACCTGCTGCTTTTACTCATGCATCTCAAAATTGCATTTGCCTTTTCTACAGCTGCATCATACCACAGATTCATATCTAGTCAGTCATCTACCAAGACTCCCAAGTCCTTTTCCATAGTGCTTCCATCCTGCCAGATGTCACTCATTTTATATTTATGTTTTTAATTATTCCTCCTGAGGTGTTTTTAATTATTCCACCTTGCATTTGTCTACACTGAACTTCATCCTGTTAGCTTTACAGCAGCTTTCCAACCTGTCAAGATCCTTCTGAACTGCACTCCTGTCCTCCAATGTGTTCACAATCCCACCAACATTTGTGTCATCTGAAAATTTGCTTAAGAAGCTCTCTAAGCCAGTGTGAGGGAGCGGCGGCTAGGGGCGGCCGTGAGCTCCCTAGCGCCCCC
>NW_017728906.1:55001005-55038004 GCF_001723895.1 Crocodylus porosus | reverse complement strand
GGCTCCGGCCTAAGCTATATATAAAGGCCTGGCCCTGCCCCCTTCCGGCCATGTGACCCACTTGGTTGCCCTGGCAACCAGGCACCTGAGCTGCCTGGGTGATTGGCAACTCTGCCAATCACCCTCACAATCATGGGGCACCTATGTGACTCCGTGACAGCCAGCATCCAAATAATTAATAAACTGCCCCTTCAGCCTTCATATACATGGTCACAGGCAGCTTTTGAGCATTCTCCTGGCCCTGTCTGAGGGGCATGTCTCCAGAACTTATGCGTTGGGTTATGCTCCACACTGAGTGGAGCCCTGACAGTCACCTGCCATGGGTTGATTCTCTATGTTCCTGGCATGGGGTCCCTCCCAGGGTTTCTTGCTACTCCTGGTATCCCTCACTGGAGGCATTCTTGGGGCTCCACCTCCCCTACACACCAAATAAGCGCCAACCTTCCCAGCCGCTGGATGATGGGGCTTTGGCCTGCTCTTTGGTTTGTCTACTCCTGACAATCACGGGGTGTACAATTATCTCCACTTTTGCTCTCACCCCTCATCTGAAGCTCTTGCCCAAACTGGCCCTGATCATTCTCTGTGGCCCTGGACCCATGGAGGGTTTTTCCGGGGTTGCCCTCCGTGCGCCCTCCAAGATAGGATAAGTCAAAAAAGAAATGAAGAAGAGAAAAAAAAATAATGGAAAAGGTCTGGGAGTAGCCTTCTGCCCACCCCACTCATGGGTCCACCATCTTTGACTGCCTCTGGTCCCCTGAGATCATCCCTCTCTTTCTTGGCTGTCCTGCTGGTCAGTGTGGTGGGCCCCATCAGTGTGGGGTGAGCCCCTTTTAAGGGATCCCCATCTCACCCCGGATGGGGCTGTCGGCTTCCCTGGGACATTGGCTGGGGAGCACCTTCATCCCTCAGCATCCCAACCACCTCCTCCACCATTTTTATGATGTCATCTTCTGGCTCCACTGCCAGCTGGCATTAAAGCAGCCGATGAACTGTGCCAGTGGTTCTCCTCGGCGCGGCTTGCTCTTCCCTATGGGAGGTAAGTGTTTCTTCCTTTCCGGTCTCCTTCCCCTTTTACTTGGGCATGCTGCCTCTTCCTTGGGCCCTGCCACAGGAGGTCATTCTAGAGCCTCCATTTTTATTCCCCTGGGACATAAACGCATTGAACAGTACAGCACAGGATAGACCCCTGTGGGACTCCACTCAAAACATTCTGCCATTTTCAAGTGTACCCATTAATCATTATCCTTTGCTTGTAGCTACTGAGCCAGTTATCTAACCACCTTGTAGTTTTATCTAGCCCACATTTCTCCAATTTGTTTATGATAAGGTCACGCAGGACCTTGTCAAAAGCCTTGCTGAAGTCCAGATACATTATATCCACAGCATTCCCTTCATCTACCCAAGTAGTTACTTTGTCAAAGAAGAAGATCACATTTATTTGATGCTGTTTATTTCTCATAAATACATACTGGCTACTTATGATCAGTAGGGCTGTGAGAAGCTTTGGTCCCTAATTTGATTCAGTGGAGATTCGGCCCGATTTGGTGGCAGAATCTCTGAATCTGAATCAACTCAGGAGACCCTTTAATCTCTCCAAATTGATTCAGGGAGATATGGAAAGATTCAGTGATTTGGACATAGAGACAGCTTTAAATGTTTTTTCTATATACCTCAAGGTACCAGGCACCTCGTGAATGCTGTGATGCTGGGGCGGGTGGAGTGTCCCACAGGAACATGGAGGGCTCCCCAGTGCTCTGGACAGCAGACCCAGAAGTGGACCAGGACCAGAAACACTCCTGATCTACTTCCAGGTCTGTTGGGGAGCATGCGGGGGGCCCCACACCCCTCCCCGGTTCAGTGACTGGTGCCTCCTGGGTCTGGAGGGGCACCATGGCGAATTACTGACCTCCCGTGGCTGATTGCCAAGCCAGGGCAGGCATGGGGAGGGCTCTGTGTGCTACCCGGCAGACCCACTTCACTGGTGAGCACTCGGGGGGGGAGGGGCCTGCACTCCTGTCGGATGCTTCATCTGCCCCAGCATCACAGCATTCATGAACCACGCTGGTACCTTGAGGTATGTAGAAAAACCATTTAAAGTTGTATCTATGGCCAAATTACTGATTCTCTGACTCAGCATCAAATCTTCAGATTCAGATTTGGCCGATTCGAATTGGGGACAGTGATCGAAATCAATGAATCAAATCACTGTCCCCAATTCAGGTTGAATACAAATCCAAATCGAATACAGCCCATTTCGCACACCCCTAATGATCAGGCTTTCCTCCAGATGCTTGCAGATGACTGTCCTTAGGATATGTTTCAATAACCTTCCAGGTATTGAGGTGAGACTATTCAACCTGTAGTTCCCTAGATCCTTCTTTTTTGCCTTTTTCTAAAGAGGGGCACCACATAGTCCTTTTTCCAGTCCTCTAATACCTTGACCATCTCCCATAACTTCATGGAAATCATTGCCAAAGGTACCCTGGGATGAGGTTAATCTGGCTCTGCTGACTTGAATTCATTCAAACCATCTGACTTCATTAAGACTTTCTGAACATCTCTTTTGTTATCTCCTCCCTCACCTTGCCCCCTTCCTTATCCAGATAATCCTTATTAGGTTTCTGGCTACAGCTTTATATTTTTGTGAAGACTGTGGCAAAGTAGTTCTTGAGCAACTTTTTTGAACCTTACCTTAGGAGTTTTCCCTGGCTTGTTAACAGAGACCTGCAGCTTCCTTGGTCATTCTTTTCTGGCCAGCATACTTATAGAACCGTTTTTGTCCTTAACCTCCTTTACCAGGTGCAGCTCATTTTTTATCTTTTTCTTCCTGATTTTGTCCCTGAAGTTTCTTGCTATTTCCTGATTTGCTTCCATGGTGACCTGCCCATTCTTCTATTGCTTGTATGCTTTCCTTTTACATTTGAAATCAAAATACATGACAGAGGTAATATCTTTTATTAGACCAACTAGATATTTGCAAAAAAAAAAAACAATTCTTTATTTTCAAGCTTTCAGGCACAGGCACCCTGCATTAGGCATAGAAGATTGCAAAGACTGTGAAAGTTCTTCTAGGTAGAAATGAAAATTTCATATTTCACAGGACAGCTGAAGGTGTGGTAAAGTCTTCTGTTTGGAACAGTTCACATTGTGCAGATTAGGTTCAGCGAAAAGTTGGAAAGTCTTTTTACCTAGAACTTCTCTGGTGGTAAGCAGGATGTAGAATCATACTTCCTTCTGGGTATAGTGTCTCATATTTCACAGAAGAGTGGAAAGATGGAATGCTCTTTTGGGCAGGAATCTTTTTTGTGGAGAGGCATCTCTTTGCTCTGTTAAATTGCAAATTAAACACAGGCAGAAGCCAGGGTCTCAGGTTTCAGGTGGTAACTTTTGCTTCCTTGTTAAATTATGAAGTTTTAATTTTTTTTTAAATGGCTAAAATTCAATTTCTTCCATGTCAGGTATCCAAGTTGTAGCCATATTGGTCTAGAAGGAAAAAGAATCAAAACTCATGGCAGAGATGATATCTTTTATTAGACCAACTAGATATTTGCACAAAAAAAAAATCTGTATTTGTAAGCTTTTCGAGCACAGACACCCTTCATCTGGCATAAGACATGGCAAAGATTTTAAAGGTTCTCTAGCACTTTATAAGCTCCTTATGTAGCCAGATTTGTCTCTTGTCATTCTTCTTGTGTTTCTGTCATGTCAGGACAGGGCTTCCAATACTGTGGCCTTTAGAAGCTTGCAGCCCTCCATGGGTGCCTTATCCTTCAGTCTATCTTTCCATAACACCCTGCCTATTGACTGTTTTATTTGGATAAAATCCACCTTTTTGAAATCTAGCACCCTAGTTTTACTGACCTTATGCTTTCCCTGTCTCAGGATCTGAAATTCTAAGATTGTGATCACTTCCTCCCATCAACCTTTTCTTTCACTGCTTTTTGCACATTTTTGTTCCACTCTAGTATTTCTTTCTCTTTTCTACCCCCCATCATCTGTCTCCTTTACTAATACCTGTTTCAGATCATTTTGTTCTACTTCTGCTGTCTTTAGTTCACCCTTGAGAATCTTACTTGCTATGTATTATTAGAAGACATTCCATAATGTTATATTGTGGAACTTCTCTGTAGTCATTTTACTTCACCTTTTCTTGTACATTTCAGTTTTAGTGTGGCACTTAAACTCAATATGACTAGTTTCTGATCTCCGTCCAGACCAGCTGAACATTTTTTGGACAATTCTGCGCAATCTCTTTTATGTATTAAATGTGGACTGGTTTTTTCATCCTAACTATACTGTGCTACTAAAAAAAATAAAGAAGAAAATAAAATAGCTGATATTGATGAAATAATGGTGTACGTGATCAGCTGGGAAAATAGGGAAAGGGAGGGAATCAGAATGGAAAATTATGATATAGTATTCAAAGCCATTTGGAAGAGTGATAACTTACCAGAGGACTAAAATAAAATATGGTGCCTATTTGGAATAAATGGGATAAAATTAATTGTAATAATTATAGAGAAATGTCTGTTTCACAGCACCAAGATATTTAAGTAGGATAGATTCTAAGGAGGACTAAAGAATGATTAAATCAACAACAACATGGCTTTTAAAGGAACAGATTTATGAATGGATTTATACTTACCACAGGTTATAAAACAAAAAAAAGTGGAGAGTATAACAAAAATGTCATCCTTACTTCAACTTCTCATTAAGGTAGTACATGACACTGTATGCCAAGAGAAAAAGCCTGAGAAGAGTAGGAAAGTTTTAAAAGTAAGTCAAGTTTATAGAGAAAGAGAGAAAGAAGTTAATGAACAGTGGGCACAGCTATGCAAGATATTTACTGCGGGCGTGACTAATTAGCTCCAGAGTCAAGCCTTAGCATCTGCACATGTAGCCCTATTAGGCCTCAGTAAACTAATAAACACCACCATAGGAGAGTACAGTAAACACAATGCAGCAGCATGTATTGTACAGCAACATGCATAGAAGCTGATAGTGCTGGCTGGGGCACGAGTGTGCTTCAGTTGGTGAGGAGAGGGGAGCTGCCTGCCAGCTAGCCCCACACTGAAGCACCCTCTTGCCCCATTGAGACTCTCCATAGCACAATGAGCTGGGTTGGAGAAGCTGCAGGCTGACCCCCTGGGTCCCACTGTTAGCCAGGGCTGCTCCAACCCAGCTGAACTTGCCATGGTCTCAGGTGCAGAGTTTATTCAGGCACATTGACTTCATATGTAGACACACCCAGTGTGTATCAAGAAGGTATGGGAAGACATTGGTTTAGTATGAAGAGTGGCTTAATTAGGGTAGCACATTGGGTCCCATTCTTTCAAGGTGATCATACCAGGGATTCTTCAAAATATAAGTGAAGGTTATATTGTTTGCTGATTATGTGATTATTTGAAGTGGCTGTATGGAAAAATACAAATGAAGCGTGAATACAAAATGATTTGGATTAGCAAATAGTGAAGACAAGTTTAACAATGGCTGAAGGAAGGAAAAGTTACCCCATGGGTGAAACAGATCTGTTAAAGGTGCATCTACACATTCAATTAATGTGCTTCAATAAACTCCAGTGCAGTTCATGCCAGTCAGTTGCTCCTGGGTGCAGTGTTTTCATGTGCACCCAGGACTGCGTGAGTTTGAGCCAGGTCAGAGCAACCCCGGACTGACAGCAGGCTCGGAGGGGGTCACCCCAAGCTCCAGGTTGTGGCAGAGGGTGACGGAGGCGGATGGCTGGGTCATGAGCATGCCCAAAGATGGGAGCCATGTGGCTACATGGCAGGCAGGGATATGGCCCCCTGCTGCCTGCAAATTACACCCCCGATTAGCATTTCCACATGTGCTTAGGTGCAGTTATTTTTGCCGCCATAAGATAATACTGTCCCCAATACTACTTTCTTACAGCAGCAAAAAATAGTTTGCTGTGGTCTAATAGTATCGCACATGTAGACTGTAATGCTTTATACCACAGCAAATTAGTCTACTGCGCAGTTAAGTGCAAGTGTAGATGCACCCTATGAGGAGACGTGATCAGGAGCTTGAAGGAGAACTCCCAACTGGGGTCTGCATTTTTATAATAGTGTTAAAGGACTAATATGGGACAGAAGCAGCTGTAAGGGAAGGAAAGTTAGTGATGTAGAAAGCTTATTATGTCTCAATTACATTCTATATTTCAAAGGCTTAGGTTTTAACAAAAAGGGATTTCAGGTAGTTGCAGAAATCATTTTTTTTCAGGGCACTCATTAG
The DNA here is from genome assembly GCF_001723895.1 of Crocodylus porosus. Lineage (NCBI taxonomy): Eukaryota > Metazoa > Chordata > Crocodylia > Crocodylidae > Crocodylus > Crocodylus porosus. The sequence continues at coordinate 55,031,752 of NW_017728906.1, read as the reverse complement.
GGAGGCAGTAAAAGACCAAATGACAGCACAAGAAGCCTGCTTAAATCAGGAGAGGGATGAGATGAAAGTAAAAAGGGTGAACACTGATGTGAATTGGTGACCTGAACAGAACATGAACAACATGGATTTTTGTGAATGGATATTGAAGCTAAGGCCATGTGTAAGAGGAACCTATAAGATGGAAAGTTGTGTGGAAAGATATTATTAGATATTATTATGAAAGGTAGTTCCTGAGAGGAAACCATACAAGAAAAGCAGTGGGAAGATGTAGGAACAGGTGAATGAAATTTCTGTATTTCTAGACCCAGTGAGATCTTGGAACTGCTGATTGATAACACTAGTGCTGATGATGGACAGGTTTGAATTTTTTCTATGAGTTTTTGCTTCAAATTTTCAGGATGCAGAAGTTTGCCCTACATATCCTGAAACAATATAGCTTTCAGAATCATATCTTCTCATGAGGAAATGACGCGCAATATTTCAGATATTCTCCTGTCAAAATAAGCATAATCATTAAGAGATATGGATTGACTACATCTCCAGTAGTCTTTAAATATTTTGATTTTCACAAGTGAGAGACAGGCATAAATATCTTCCCATTCCATATTTACCTGTGTTAAGCACTTTAAGAGCTCAAAGCAGTAAATCTTCAAGGCAAGCCTTAGGGTATAGTCAAACATACTTTTTCAAAGCTAGTTAATTTACATTTGCTAATACGATACAATAAAATAGAGTAAGAAATTAAAAACAGGGAATTCTGTTTGCTTTTGGCCCTTATTCTTTGTGCAGGTAATGCAGATAGACCTAGAAGTACCAGACAGGCTTTAAATTGTTAAAGAGGAACCTGACTGTTTATTCTCCTTTAGCACAGCGATACAGAATTAAATCATTGCAGTTCTGATCCTGTATGAAATGGGGTTATAATTGGGATGATCTAGCTATGCTTGTATTAGTATAGAATCATGCAGATGTAACTTGTATCCTAACAGCTATATCAGTTTCCTTTGATATTGCTGCAACTCTTACATCTGTCTATAGCTTTAGATTACAGGAAAAACACTAAGATTTGTAAATCATTCAGGAAGTTTTTTACACTGTGGAGACTGATAAACTCAGTGATTGATTCCATTTTCAGATACACAGGTTAAAATCAAGAATAATTTTATTCAACTTAATGTTAAAGTTATGTGGTACAGGTTTAAATTAGGAAGGAGAATGAAAAATGGGCAACTATTTATTTTTCTTCAAATAGACTGTAAAGGAAACATTATTTCATTTCAGACTCTATCAGGTAGAACAGCATCAGTCAGTGATTTACCCACAGGCTATGAAAGTCAATGGAGAGACTTTCTATTGAAATGGGTTTTGGTTCAAGTTCTTAAAATATTGAATTAGTCATTAGATATATAGGGATAGCGTTGCTTTATTGATTGTTTTTGTTTGTTTGTTTGAATTCTCTGCACCTAAGGTGCACAGAAGTTACCACATCCTGATAAAATATTTTCCAGTCATTAGTTCCTAAAGGAGCCATAAAATGAGGGAAACACCTTGAAACACTTCAAAGGGATTAAGGTTATCTTGAAGCTTTACAGCAGGATTAAATTGGACAAGATAGAGAAGATGCATACAAACCCAGATAAACCAGTGGAGTTGGTCACAAATGTACTGATCAGAAACCATCAGTCTTTTGGAATTTAAGAAAACTAAAATGATCTCTCTATAACATAGAGATTGGGGAATGATGGTCTTGTTGATAAAATACTCAGTTGACATAGGTTCAATGCCAGTTTTCCTCTCTGTTCTCTCAATCTCTATCTGAAAAATGGAGATGATTATGCTTCCTTTCTTTCATTCTTTGCCTGTCTCATCTACAGAGTTTCTTTTACTGTTTGTATGATGCTTTGGACGTTCATGCACTTAGGCAATATAAATAATTAATAATCAGCTTCTCTAACACAGTCTGGAAGTGAGACACATTGGTTGTATTGTTAAATATGGTAAGTAAATAGGAGGTAGAAAGACATTCAGTTGCACAAAGTGAATCATGCACTCATTTAGATGTTTACAAATAGATTTCATGTTGTAAAGAACATTTCTGAGCAGACAAAATAATCAAACAGTGACACAGGGCCTTTACAAAGAAACTCTCAAGAAATACAGAATGTTGTGTCTCAGACAAGTGGCCAAGTTCCTAGACTTTGCACCAACCAAGGGTGAATGAGACATAGAAGATGATGTTACAGTTCTACAATAGTAAACCCATTTAATTCATAACCTGTCCTTGTGTTACACTTTTCATATGACTTAGGCCAAAATAGAGTAATTGTAATAATGCCAAGGCTCATGGGACACAGAAATAGAAACTTAATCAGTATGGTCATGACCTGTTACATAAAATCACTACCCAGTAAAGATAAAAAAAAAAAAATAGGGAATCTAATCTGCACAATAATTAATAACACTTATATTTGATCATAGTTATAAGAAGAAGACCGATCAAGAAAGATTCATTACTGACCAGTACTAGTAACCTAAAATTCTCCAAGAAAATGATCAACAAATAGTGATTTTTCCTGTGACATGGCTGAGACTCAGATACTAAGATATATAACCAAATACAGCTAACATTCTGAAAGTCCTGTTGTGAAATACTGAAACTTGTTCCAAGTAAAAGTAGCAGTAATAATAAATGTTACAGGTTAATAATGCAGGCATATTTTGTGTACATCCTTCTATAACACATTTTCAGGATAATTTTGCTGATAATTCCAGCTGAAATGAAGTACGAAAATTGTTCTCTGTAACAGAGTGAATATTTTCATAAAGACTTTCACTCAGTGTCCTTTAAATTATGACCGTCTATTTCTCAGTATTTCCTAGATACTAATGTCATAATCTTTATTGTTAGAAGAATGTTAAATGTGAAAGTCTTACAAAAAATAAAATAGCTCTGTAGTTTTCACAATAAAAGGTGGTGTCCAGAACAATGATCAAGTTTATCTCTCTGATAATCATTTTCTTTGTGGTTAGTTATAAAGTTTTCTGGTAAAGAATTTACCATCCAAAAAAGAGGTCACAGAGATGTGACTTGAGCATTTGTTAGAAGCAGAGAAAAAGAAACATGTCTGTGATCATTTGCAGGGTGTGCATGTTCTGAACCCTGACTTTTGTACTTGTCGCAACATTGTTTAAATGAAGATTATGATATTGAGATTCTTACTACATGTTATCTTTTATTCAGGCAATATTTCATTTTTTCTGTTTAGTAAATGTATAGTAAAAAATAGAGTTAGTTTATCTGTAGCAGATAATCTGCTTATTAAAGTCAGATGGCAGAAATCATAATGTTGTGTGTGGGTTTTTTGGTCCTTATTCTTCAATTCCTGATAATTGTAGCTACACAAGTATTTTAGGTTTTCTGTGTACATCATCAATTTTCTGGTTAACAACACTATTCTTATTTCATGTTTTCAGCTTTTTCTATCATGCTACTTCCCTCCTACAGAAGAATACAGTGTAGATCTCTTGCTAGGATTAACTGGATTGCAAAAATTGTGAGTTAGGTCCCAGCATAGATATATGATCAGAGACTCATAAGTATGAGACTTCCTTGTGGTATCACAGCTTCTGGCAGTCTGCTTAATTACTTAAGAGTTCCTATCAACATTTGAACAGGTGTGAGGTGTTCCTTTTTAACTTGTAAATGCTGATGTCAGTAACTTGGTATATGATCTCTTTTTTTCTCCTAAGCAAGTTAAAATAATTTGTAGGGGAAAAGGATGATTTAATTAATTTAATTTGGTTTGCCTCTTCAACAAGAAGTTTGAGGAAGAAATGGGATCCTAACAACCAGATTCTCTGGAGCACTGACCACACAGCATAACTCCACTGGCAGAATCTGGCTACTGAACCAGCATATCTGGGTCCACTGAGATCACCTCAACATATGATGTTTTCAAATAGTGTACATTTTACAGTTGTAAAAGTTCCTAAGCCCGATCTTCACCATGCTTGGGATGTCCCTGTGCTGGGCCCTCAGTTGCTAATAGATACTATGGCGGCCTACTGGTTCTTCTAACAGCACGGGCAGACCAAACTTCTATCAAATACCATTTTTGTGTATATACCACAGGCAGCTTTTGCTGTCTGCTTCTCGACAAGAGCTTAGAACCTGGTCCTATGTTAACAGGAGCTGAAATGGAGATTCCTGATGCTTCTTACTAGCTGAGTGTAGAGTACAATTGAACAAGCCACTGAAGCAGCTACTGAACATTGTAAAGAGCAAATAAGCACGATCTGAGAACATGGAAGGCTGAAAGGACTGGAGCTTGCAAAGCAGTATTCAAGGTGTTTTTTTTAAAAAATATTTCAGCATGGGGTGGGATCAGGGGATAAAAGGATACTGGCTTGAAAGACAAGGGAATGGGATTTGAAGGATATTCTCTCTCTACTCACACATCTATTATATATACATACATTATATTTTACAACTATCTTTTTACATAAACTCTGATATCATGGTTTCCTCTTTACTGCTCATAAATACTGCACAGAACCACAGGCAGCAGAAGGCTAGGGTTAATGGGGCTTAGCTCTCCCAAACTTCTTGTGGCTGCTGGCCGCCATCCTGCAGCACCCAGCGCTGCTTAGCATACAGCTGCTCCTCTGCCACCGCGTACCATACCAGAGCGTGCTGGCCCCACAGTGGTCCTGTGGGAGGCAGGGCTGGGAGCCAGGAGGGCTCAGCCCCCACCGCAAATAATATTTTCCCCCCACCATTATGCACAGAATTCTAATTCTTTATGAGCTGTGATCATTATCGTGTTACTAAAGTATCTTTTAAAAATCTTGTTTTTTTTCCATGAGGTGATTAGTTTATCATCCTAATTATATTATAAGGCCTTGCTAGCTTTAAGGAAGAAAGTGAAATTGACCAGCTAACCAAAAAAACCACAACCCCAGAAACAAAACAACCCTCCCCCCAAAAAGTAATGATACTAAAGTTATTCTTTTTTTTCACTGGATATTTAAAATACAGTTTTTGGTAGTTAAGAGAACTAGCCATTCATTCTTTAACAAGAATGATGTTAGTGAAAATTCACTTCCAATTATCATTTTCAGTCTCAAGTTATAATCCTTCAGGTCTTCTCAGATACTTTTCTGGAATCAGCTGCAAAACAGATACCTTTAAATTATTTCTTCTGTTTATAGAAAACAGCACAATCATCCATCATTCTCTTTTTTGCTGTCCTCACTGGGGATGCAGTTTCTAACAAGGTCATTAATCGGGGCTGGTGTTGACAGTTTCCAGGGCAGAAACAGAGCACGCAGGTGGCAAAGTCTGCCCAGAGCTTCCACAGACTACTTTTGAGTCTTTTCCCTGTCAATATGCAATACCTTTGTAGGCTGTCAGATCAGTTTGCCTGAACTAGCCAATACATTTTATAACATGATGATATAAGACTCCATCTAAATGATATGCCTATACTTTGTATCAAATTTTCTACTACCATATACCAACACCTTCATCTACTTTTCCCTCAGGAGCGTTCCTTTGGGATTTTTTCCTTTCTTTCACTCTATTTCACATACACTTAGAATCCTGGTTTGCAGCAACTTTCCCTGAGGCTGAGAATGACTGGAGTCAGCAATGTCTCCATGGCCTAGTCTTTCCTTATCTTTTGTCCTCCCATGGTAACACTAGAAAATGCATAAAAAGCAGACCCTGCTCCAGTTCTGCAATGTTGCATCTTTTGATAAATACTTTCATATATCTAGGTCAAAATGATTCGCATAGGGCAGCACCAGGTGTCTCTTCCAACATGCAGTTTGCCCCATACAGTCAGAAATGGAAAGCCAAGCTCAGTGTGCCCCATGTATGTATTTTTCCACTGATTTCTAAGAGTTACTGTACAGAGCTTACCGATATTCATTATTTGATTTTTTGCTTTCAATTAATTTGTTCTTGATAATATCTTCCTAGAAGTTTCAGAATATTTCAGTATTGTTAATTTTCTAAATCTGTGTCTTTTTCTCTATCAGACCACTTGCTCCCTTCCAATCATATCCCTTCAAAATCTTAAAGACATAGAAACGTTTGAGACTGTTTAGAAAATCATGACATTTAGACTTGTAAGCAACTTCAGGATTTGTTTAAACTTGTAATCATCCTCCAGTTAATGTAGTTACAAACCTTTACATCTTAAGTATGGTTCTATAAATCTTAGATACCACAGGATTAATACACTTAATATCACCAAAAATTGGTCTTTCATAAAATATCCTTCTACTCTATTAGCTCAGTATGATCATATTTATAAACTGTAGAATAATTTGATGTTTTCCAGAAGTAAATTTCTTGCTTAAGGTCATTAGAAAATGACTGCTGCACACAAGGTATTTTATAAGTTCAGGGATTAAAACTTTACAATCTATGTAATAAACGTACAAAATCAACTGCGTAAATACAAGAGTGTATTTTCTTTATAGAACAAAGCAAGTTGGTAATATTAAGTTTGATTGGATAGATAAAGTGATGCTAGGGAATGAAGTTTTCTCTGGTGGGAGCCTAGTTAGATTATTTAATTATCCAGAATTCATTTGATTTTTCTTGTTGTTTTAAGATGGAGGGTTTTATTTAAGAGAGATTGGGGGGGGGGCTGGTAGACGTTTATCACTCTAAGAGAATTTCAATCTTAATTATTTTAGAGTTTTGTTTTTGTTGAACAGTAAAGTCAATCTGTAGGAATTAGCCGGATCACAAATGGCTATAACAGAAATGTCTTATTTGTTTCTTATTTGTTGTTGTTTGGTAAAGTCCAGATAAGACTGTCTGGGGTTGGAAGCTGAGAATAATACCTGGACTGGACTGAACTTCACTCCATCCCATTCCACTCAAAAACAAGCATCTTCTTATTCCTCACTGAGTCAGTTATCAAGCTTTTTCTAACTATTAGGCTAAGTACAGAAAGTCAAAAAGTTTGAGGCTGAATTGATTAGTTTTTGCTGGTTAGTCTAAATTTCAAAGCTTGAATAAGCAAATCAACATTCACTTTTGATTCAGGAAATGCAGCCACATGCCTTCTGTGGCTCAAGCCAGAAGCGGGGCGGGGAGGGGAGCAGGCACTATAGCATGGCTTTTTGGCCCATAGCCAGCATGGGCTGTGCATTTACTTCCTCTTCCTGCTGCTCCTGAGATCTCTGGGATTTGCAGTCCACAATCACAGCAACAGGACTCTGCAGGGTTGCTCATTGCTTCCTTGTTCTGCTTCCAGGTGCCTCTTGGATTTGTAGTCTACAGTCACAGCAGCAGGGCAGGGCAGCTCTATAGTCAGGGGAAGGGAAGTTTAACCCCCTGCTCCAGCTTGGGAGCAGAGGGACAGGGCCAGCCCTGCTGTCTGGGTCAGACAGCACAGCCTAGCCCAGGGCTGCAAAATGCTGGGATACTGGGGTACTCTGATTTAAGTTGAACTAGGAAGGGGACTGGGACAGAAGTTTCATAAACTGGCTTCACCCCAGATCATTTAAGTCTGATTCTACATTCAAGCAGGTTTATCTTAAACCAATTTCAGCCATTTTGAAACTGGTTTATGTGCACTGAACTTCTTTTCTGTTACAGGCTTAAATCAGTTTCTGATCACTTAAAATGGTTTATGTGTAACTTCTGTCCCTAGCCTAAAACACTAAACATTTTGAGTGAGGAACAAGACTGTCTGCTTGCGATGAATTTTACCCACCACTAAAACCTAGGACTTGGCAGGTGGAGTGCAATAAAGAGAACTATATAAGAGAGTTTAGTAGAAAATATAGCTTGGTTACAGGAGGTGGAGGGGCATCATGCTCAACCTATGTGTACCCCATGTCAGTAGCTAGGTCACTTGACTCAGGATGACTGTTTCTCATTGACTAGTGAATCGTGTACTGATATCATTACTTCTAGTAATTTATATCTGCATAAAGTGGACATAAACACTAGCCTAGTGATTTTAACCTGGTTTGCACTTGATTAATGATGATAGAGTGTGTATAATAACTATGAATAAGGCCCTAAGGTTTGATGTATGTCCCATTCCAGAGTCTAAACTAATTGACTTTATTCCTTTTTAGTGAAGGTACAACATATATCCAGGAAAAAGACTTCCACTTTATTAAACATTTTATTGTCCCTTGCTTTTCATTTACCAAATATATGAAGCCAGTTTCCTCATATGCTGTTGGGATGACTTCTAATAAACCTATTTCACTCAATGCCATCAAATGCTAATGGCATCTGAAAACTTATAAATGTCTCTTTGTTGCCACATATAAAGAAACAAAATTTAGAATAAATAATTTGTAATACTATAAGAGCACTGACATTCAGCTATTGTCAACATTTCTTATTGTGCTGTTTCTATTTTGGTGTACACTTTTTTAATATTGGGCAACTATGCATAGAGAGAGTATGTTGTAAATGTCACATTTCAACAGCAGGACAATTTATAAAAATAAAGATATTTGGCAATTTTATTTATGAAACAGTGTGCTAAACAAATGTGACAATGGTAACAGCTTTCTGAAATTTGCCAGATCCACAATAAGTAAAGGAAGCTTGTCAGTAGTAACTTTAAATAGCTTGTCAATACTGTAGTAGCTTTGAATTTGCTTTAAACTCTAATTTTTGTGAACTGCACCACCTTTTGAATTATGACATGTCATTCATTCACTTTACAAATGGTAGGGAAATATCCATAAGATATACCTACATACAAAAACAAATGAATAAGTAATTTTACCATTGCTTGATGCAAGTTAAAGAAGTATTATTTGTTTCTGAATTTCCATCTCTAAGGGTACTATATTGCCTGACAATATACGCTGCTATGAGACAATTCAGCCTGAGGTTATGTAGCTTTTACAAACACAGCAGTGTTCAGGATATTCTCTGAGGGTATTTGTAGACTAGAATTGGACTCCAGTCTCTATTTGAGCTCCTGCATTAGCCCCAGTGTCCTGGACACATTCCAGTTTGGGTAATTACATTCTGCCTAAATATTTCTCCACCTCAGTTTTAAATTTATATCATGTTGTTCACTTCCTGTGCTAAACAGTTGTGCAGTATCATCTATTCTTATGAACTGTAATATTTTATCTTAGAAAATGTACAGTTTCAGTGGTGGAGAAAGTAATCATTTGTACAGTGTTCTTTCAAAGCATTCAGCATCAATCGTCATGAGGCAGCCCAATACTATCTAGTGGGTGTGGGGGGTGAGTTGGATTAAGATCATATCTGTATGTACATTCGACTCTTTTACTGGGTACTAATTACACAAAAGTGCCATTTTAGAAAATACTGTATAAAAAACATTTAATGACATTTCTTAAAATGAAGCACTTGGAAAAAAAATGAAAAAACAAGTATGGTAAGACATTTCCAAAAATTGTGATTGGAGAGTCAAGGAACCTTTATTAAGTAAAATGTGATTTAGGAACTTGTTGTAACATATGTTATCAAAACAATCATGCTGAATCATGTGTTGCCACATGTTGTTATATAACGTTATTAATCAAAAAATGAAAAAAAAATCATAGTCTACTCTACATCCTCATTAATTTTGAAATAAAATCAACAAATTTCCATTCATAGCCCAGTAACCTTATTAACAAAGTACTTTAAAATACAGGATCTTTTTTTCTATTCTGTATTTTCTGTCAGTTTGAGAGGTCAGATGTTAAAACATGTGAAAACCACATATTTTCAAAACTGCACAAAAGTTGTTTCCAATTAGTGCTGTTCTGTCTTCTGTGGCATTGCATTTAACTCCATACTCAGATAAGTTTTCTGTATTAGTAGACAGTGTCAGGTACTGCAAACTGAAGCCCGTGTAACATGGAAATAGGTATTAACATGCCTAGGTGTACCACATGCATGTAAATTCCTATATAGGTCTTAATGAAATGCTTCAGGTGGGATATGACTTCCACAAACTGTATCATATGCAGTTTGTTTATTTTCAGATTGATCCTTCCTTATGGCATGGAAGGAAAAAAAAACAGTTTAATTAGAGTAGCTAATATTTGACAGTAGTGAAAACTATTGCATAGTCTACTTATGTTCAGTAATATGCCAGTATATGCTAGCATTGTCATACAGATGGTGGGGGTGGTGTTCAGTGATCCAAAATAACATGCTTCCTCACCAATTTGATCTCATTGATTATTGTAACTCTAAGTCAGCACTGGTAAAGTTGATTTTTACAGGTCAGTGCACCACTAATATTAGAAAATCTAGGACATCTGCGCACCTATAAGTTACAGCTACAGGCTGAATACATTTTTGACAACTCCCTTTTGCCTAACTGTTTTGTTGAGATGATATTAAGGAAATGAAGGGGAAATGGAACAACAATTCATCTCTGAGGCCACAAATGGGCGTTCATTTCTAGTGGTGGAAATTTCTGAGCAATCTCCACTGCTAGAAGTCTTTCTAGGAGACAGTCATGGAATCATAGGGATCTAGATCTGGCAGGGACCTGCATAAGTCATCTAGGCCCTGGCCACACGTGACATTTAAAAAATGATTAGCCAGTTTATCACATCTTAAATTGTGACCTGGCCACATATTCAATCAATTAATGGTGTGATAAAAGCAGGAATAAACTACAAAGTTATTCCACAAAAAATATGTAATAATTTTGTGGCTGGTTCCTATCAAGCCATTAATTGAACATGTGACCGGGGTGTCACAACAGCTGGAAGCCCCATCAACTGATCAGGGCTTCCAGCTGGAGGAGGCACACAATGTACCCCCAAGCCTGGGAGGGGACTCCCAGTTGATGGGACTCCCAGTTGAAGGGGTGCACAATGCATCCGTGCAGCTGGGTGAGCCATTCGCTGAGCCAGGCTCTCAGCCATGGGGTCCAAAAACATTAAATTAGTAATGATTCTGTATGTTGTTGTATGGCATGTCTAGCCTGGAACTTTTCATTTGAAGTATACCACAAATGACTGCCTCTCTGTACTGGGAAACGGTGGGAAGAGGGTTTGCGGGGGGGGGAGGTTGGGGAGAGGGGGTGTTTTACTTCTGTCCAAATACATTTAAGTAGGTCTCAACCTATTGTGTAGTTATAAAAATAAATCTAGAATATTTCTCCCTTTAACCACCTGTATTGCACATCAGTGAAGAGCCTGAAACTTCTGTAATAAATCTTTATTTTTTTTATTAAAGAAATACAAGACAAGGTCAGCTAAGTTAATTGAGTGAATTGAGATGAAGGCTAAAGATGGAAACTGGCTAGCTACTGGTATCTTCCAGTGTGTATTGTACCTCCCTTCTTCAGTGAAGAAATGTGTCCTTTCAAATTAACATCATAGTTGCAATGGTTTACTATAGAGGTTTGAGTTGGGGCTCTGCAGTTTAGCTTTGGTGAACATAGATGTCATGTACCTGCATCTGGAACAGCTACATAGTCTATCTCATTGCAACGTGAGCTGAAGATAATGCTGATAGAGTAGATGCTCATTGGTAGCAGCATATCAATGCCAGGTTGCTCTTAATGGTCATTGTAGGGTGTGTTGCTGACCAAAACCAGCCTGTCCTTTCTGATACAGGAGCACTTACAATATATGTTTAGCTTCCCCCTCCCCCACCACATTTTCTTGTTTGTTTGTATTCAAGTGTCCCAATCATCAAGTGTCTCAAATAGGCAGCCTATAAGTACGTAAGGGGTATGCATCAGGATCTAGGAGAACGCCAGTTCACAAGAGCACCCCAAGGGAAGATGAAGCCCAACACTCACAAGCTCCTGGAAGACCATTTTAGGCTGGACATAAGGAAAAACTTCTTTACTGTCTAAGCCCCCAAGGCCTGGAATAGTCTCTCCACAGAGGTAGTTCAAGCACCTACTCTGGACACTTTCAAGAAACATTTGGATGCCTATTTTGTTCGGATCCTTTGACCCTAGCTGACTTCCTGCCCCTTGGGCAGGCAGCTGGACCTGATGATCTTACAAGGTCTCTTCCAGGCCTAATGTCTATAAAATCTATGAACTATGCTTCCTTGTGGATGGGAGCCCCACCAATGGAAGGAGCCCCCAGCCATGGGAGCTTGCTATTTGCCAGTACAGGGTGATTCCCGAATCAAGATCATGGGCTCCCCCTGCATTGGCAAGAAGGCATGATGTTATCTTATGTGTAATCCCACATTCACACCTCTTGCCATGCATGTGTGGCATGACAGGAAGCACAACTGTGTGGATCATGCATCAGATCCAATCACAATTTTATCTGAATATCTGGAGGGGCCAGTAGTCCAACCCTTGGCCTGAGGCAGGATCATTCCTATCCAAACCATCCTATACAAATCCATCATCCAACCTCTCTGCAGAACTACATAGTCAACCCTGACACAACACCCGAACTTGCCACAGTTAAGCAGGGGACCATGGCAGCCAATGGCCTGCTGTAGTAAAGGTGATTAATATATGCTTAAGAGAAGAGGAAGGAAGTGGAAAAGGTCCACACAGAGCAAGCCCCCTCCCCCCCCACTTTCCATTCCAGTCTGCCCATGGGGTAAAATTAATTCCTGACCAAAATACAACAGTCAGTCTGATTCTGAGCAGAAGAGCAAAGATCCTCCAGCCAGGAACTTTCACGTTCAAGTCTGAGCAGGAGCATTGGCAAACCCCAATCCTAATCCCCAACCTTGGCTGTAGCAAGCACCCAATGCCTCTGAGGGAAGCTTAAAAAAACTCCAACACATAGGGTGGAAGGAAAAAGGGAAATTCCCTCCAACACCGTGCAACAACCAGCAGAGCCCAGAAGTATGGGAAATACCCATAATAGAGCATAGGCATAAATTACCTCTGTCCAGCCGCTTCTTGAATACCTGTAGTGGTAGAGAGTTCAGAAGTTTCCTAGGCAGTCTGTTCCATTCCAACAGTGAATAAGTTTTTTCCTGATATTCAAACTAAACCTACCTGCTGCAGTTTAAGCATCAGCTGGCAGCTGCCCTCTTTCTCCTGCTCTCTCTGCTTTCACAAGACCACAGTGGTCTTCCTTGGGAAAGCCGTGGGGAGCAGCCACTGCTCTCCTCCCATCCTGGACCACTCTGGGAGGGGACAGGAGTAATGGTGCAAAGCTTGAAGCCCATGTCCCAAACCAGGAAGCCCCTGATTTTGGGAAGAGGCAAGGAGCATTTCCCTGCTCTTCCACTCCCCACTGAGTCTCTCTGGACCAGACTGAGAAGAAACTGGAGCGCTGTACATTGGGAGAGCAGCAATTTTCCCAGGAGAAACACAACACCTGTCTGTGGCCTCAGTTTTATTGACATACCCATTTTTGTCCCACAGTACAACCACTTTAAGTAACATATTTCTGGGAAGCATGCAATTATGCAAACATTCTTACAAAGTAGTCCTACAAGTGCTGAGTACTGAGACCTACTCAAGCCAATATTTACACACTCTAAAGATGTGACAAGTCCCACTGAAGCTTGTGTGTAGGTGTTTACATCACCAGGCATTACAGTATTAATAGTGAAGTTGAATGGTACAGTCAGAAAACCTACAGAGTTAATCAACATCCATATTCTGTTATTCCCCTGACATGTTCATAAATCCCTCCACTGGTATAATGAACATCAAACTGGTCGCTACTCTATTATAGGCTACAGCTTAGCTCCTCAAAAGTGTTTTGGCTCCTAACTCTCAATTAAGCCAGTGCTCAATGGGAGTTCAGGGCTTAAAAAGGAGTTGCCAGTTTAAATACCATTAGGATCTGGGTATGTGTGAAATTGCAAGAAAAATTGATACTATCAATTTCATGTGCTGTCAGCAAAGTACAGTTAAGGGCGCATATCATGTTGGTCTGTTTTTGCCTGTGATACTCTTACTTTTTTGTCTGCTTTACATCAATAATGAAACCTTGATATGCAATAGCTCTACCTATCTGTTTGCCTCTCCGTGTTGTAATTTATGGATATATATTATTCTCATTATTGCTGTCTTTAGTCACATTGTTAGAATAGCTGGTGGCATTTGTGTTTATTTAACTTGTCTGTACATCTTTAGTGTCCATCTCTAGTGTTCATCTCTCTTTAAGCTGGCTTTAATTTGAAGAATTATATATTTGTTTCCCTTGTATTTTTAGTATATTGAAGCAAAAAAGGTTTTTAATTTTAACATATTTCAATTATATATATATATTTTAATAATACTTCATCCCATGGCCAAGGTAAAGAGCTCTGCAAGAAAAGAATGCACAGTGACTCATTTTAGCTTTTAAAAAGTGCCTGCAGCAGACTTTGCAATATCAGCCAAGCTGAAAAGAAGATTATTTGATTTGGAGAGAGATGCTAAAGTTTGTAATGTGCAGGTCATGTCAATGAGAAGATAAACACTAGAGCTTCAAAGGCGATAAAAAAATTGATGCTCCTTTGGAATATTACCCTTCACTAAACACTACCCAAGAAAAATATGAAGTGTTGCTATTTTTTCACTGGCTAAGTTTTTCTTTGTAATTGAATAAAATAAAAGTCTAAAAATATAACTTTTGAAATGTGGGTAGGAATTTTAGTTGTCTTTCTTATGATTTTAAAAACTGTCTTGAAGCTTAACATCTGTAAATAATACTAGCTTTCTTTTTCTATAATATTTTTTCCTACTAATGATGCTTCTTAGAAATAACTGCATGTGGCATGCTACCTAAGCTGTGCAATATTATCCCATGTTGCACCAGTGCCGAATGTAGCATTAACAAGGTAAGGACCTATATGAACATTGCTTGTGACATTTGTTGTCAGATTGTTTCCACTTACTTTGGCTAATGGATAATCAGGATACACCACAGAGAAAAATGTCATGCTTTGAATTTAATTTGGAGTTTGACTATCTGTGCCTGTCGTCTTCTTCTCTGTCACTGGGATTTACCAAATCTCTGAGTACATGCCTTCTCATGACAAGGATTCAGAATGCTCATTAGCACTGAAATACAGTTGATACATATTTTAGAAACTCCCACTCTACAGTTTAGAATCTGTATATGAATTAGCATATGAAGATATGAGTAATTGTTTTAATGAAAATTTCACCTCTGCACCACTCTTCTCTGAGTACATTGTGGATATAATTAGGTCTGCCATAGTTCTCTCCCTGTGAGGCTGTAGATAAGGCATGGAAAAAAATTGTCTCTTTTGCTATAATCCTCCTGCTTAAAGATGATAGGAAAGCACCAGTGAATTTAATACCATTAATGTTCTCTGTGAACTGGAACCCCTTAAATCATAAAATATCATATAATGTTTTTCTTATGAAAATGTGTATTTAAAAAAAAATACATTTTAGGACAGCAGTTCTTAACCTTTTCAGGGTCAAGGCAGTCTCCACCACTTGGCTGAGAACTACCATTGATGCCGCCTTGGCTTCTCTGAAGGCTTCTCAGCTGGGTTGGGAAGGGCTGTGCAGTTGCATGGTACTACCCTTGCTGCACGGTCGCCCAGGCAGGGCTGTGCCATGTAAATACATACCTCCTTCATTAAGGCTCTGGCCAGCCTAATATACACAGGAACTGCCTTACGCTGTGCAGCTCCTCCTGGTTCAGCATCCCCAACACTCCTCCCAGAAGCAAACATGCACAAGACAATTCAACTTGCACCTGTTTCTCAGGGGAATGTAGCAGAGGAGGGAAGTCTAATGAATTGAGGAAAACATACATCTTTCCATCCACAAGGACCTTGACAATGCTTCTCATCATCACCTAAACTTGTGCAAGCCCTTCTGGATCTACATGTTTAACCTTCAGCAATGTGACTTCAACCCTGATGAACCTTGAAAACCAAATGGTGTTCACAGGAAGTCCCAAATAAACAATTTGTGATAGATCCAATGCAGAAAGTCCTTGGCCTTGATTTCCTATGACACTCATAGGCAATTCTAAACCATATCTACACAACCCATGGGAGTTATGGATACTTAATGCACAAATGGAAAATTAAAAACTCTTCAGTGTGTGACTGTGGTTACCCAAAACAGATCATGGAGCATATAATGACTCGATGCCTGACCCATAAATACACTCTGCTGCTCCTTATGCAATTGTAGTTACTATAAAATCTAGTATAAAATTATAGTTGCTGCTTTGTATATACATTAGCCATACAAAAGAAGAAGCAGGGGAGGCACAGACCAGAAAGAGCTGTACAGTACAAAACAGCTTTGCTGCCTGTTTTAGGCTGCATAAACCCTAAGGCAGGGGGAGTGTGTGGGGCAGTTTCATCTGGCTGCTGCACTCCTAGCGGGACCTTGCAGCACCCCAGTTGAGAACCACTGTTCTAGAAGACTAAGTGATTCAATGGAGGGCCCCATTCTTTTTCAGTAAGACATGAGCTTCAAAAAATACTTCATCTTACTTTCCATTAAAGAAAGCAAAAAGCAATGGGGGTTTTTCCTGCCCTCCAAAATCCAATTCATTCTTTTGTATTTCGTCAAGAATGGGTATCACACCATAAGCTGAATTTTCCATGTTTTTAGATATGTTGGTTTAAAGATTTAATCTTTTGGACTAAATCTCAGAAATGTACTCTTATGCACTATAAATAACTTTCTAATAGAAAACTATATCTAGACTTGGGTTTTGTGCTTGAATAGGGTTTAAATAAGAAGTGGTAATGTTGTAATGCTTTGAACAAATTGAGTAAACTCATGCATAAGCCTTTTAAAGTTGTTTTAAGATGTTAAGATATAGATGTTTTGTCAAAATTAAAGATCTTGAGACTGGCTATTAAATAAGAACACTGACTGTTTACACATTTGAAAATCTGTTTCCTGAGCTATAAAAAAGAACTTCCAAGTTGAAGAAGCTTTGGAATAACATGATGATAGCACTGTAAGGGGACTTATTTTTTGCAGGGAGAGTATCACTTTGCCATAAAAGTCAAACAATTAGCTAGGATAGAAAAGAAGGAGGAAGTAGGAAACAAGTTGAAAGACCTGAGAGAAGATGTTCTGAAAATTCCTGTGCAAGATTTAGATGTGCAAAATTGTTCAAATATAGACCCAGATGAACCTACACGTAAAATTTTGGTAAAGCCATCATTGGAGAATCTTACTAGCCTTTCTTTATCGATTTCCTGCAGAAAAGGGTGTTTTGAGAATTTCAACAAGACAAATAAGGAGTTTTACAAGAAAGGCAAGTGGGAGGTTGGGTGAATGCATCATGGGTATTTCTTGATCTAACCAAGATCTAAGGGGCAGTGAGCTTCCTGTGCTCTTTAATTCTCCAGAATTATATCTGTTTATCCTATTTTACTAAAACTGTAATGTATGAAATTCTACTAGATTGGGGCTACAGTAATTCCATCCCATTCAATCTACCAGAAGTGAGAAGTGTTCCACCTGGGTTGATAGGCTGTCAGATTACATAAGCTATTGCACAGTAATGTATTACAATAACAACCAAGTTAATAAGAGTGCTTAAAATGGGTGAGGCATATGAGGATGCCAGAACAACATAATTGTGAGATTTTATTACGTATTAGTTCTCACATAGTTGGATGACAGGGAATTATCTATCTTAGTGGTTATTCTTTATACATCAGAATAACAGGACACAGTCTAGGGAGATACCAAAACAAGTCAGTGAAACAATTAAAAAAATTAAATGAGAAAGAATGTGACAGGAATGTTTACTGGCATTCTACCTAGGAAGTAATTAGATGACCTGGATACCAGAAGGCTAGAAGGGAACCATTGTACCTATTACTTTTAAATGGTGCCATTCATGATCCTGAGATTTATAGAAGAGAAAGCCTAATCTTATACTCAGTAAGTATTACAGTACCAAGTTATGTACATAAATAGGGAAAGTTAATGCATTTTAGGAGTGAGATCTTCTAGCTAAATAGTGAATTTTCAAACCATATGACCATACTAAGAGGGGAGGGAAGTAGTTGCACATGAGCATGTGTCTCTGTGTGTGTCTGCATGTGAGAAGGAGGGAGGGAAGAGTATAGAGGGGAAGAGAGAGTGGGATTTTTTTTTTACTTTTTAAAAATGTTATTATTCAAATATTAAGTGGTAAAAGAGCAAAGGCATGTGGCCCTTTCAGGAGATGAGTGTGAAATACTTGTTAGAAACAAACAACAACAAAAAATACCATGGCTGTTTGCAGACATTAACATAACCAAACAAACAAACAAAAAAAGCCCCCCCCCCATGCTTTACCAAAAGAAGCAGTGAATTACTCAGGACCCAGCTGTGTAGTGTCTGTATAGATCAAGTGCTTCAGCAAGGCTTTTTGGCACTTTTATCTAATAGCTGATTCAATCAGTTATTAGATAAAAGCACCAAAAAAGCCCCACTAAAGCACTCAACCTATACAGACATTAGGCAAGCCGGGTTCAACTAAGGCACTGCCTCTTTTGCATATGCATGGAGCGCAGTGCAGGAACATGCCAAGTTTAAAGTAAAGCACCATTTTTTTGGGGGGGGGCGGGCGGGTGAGTTAAATATCTGCAAGCAGCCTATGCCACCTGAGACTGAAACTCCCACCCCTACACCCCCCATGGTTTTACAGATGCAGGACCAGCTGCCCATCTTCCACCTTGCACAAGGCCCACTCAGTAGCCCAGCATGACATGGACTGGTCCACACTTTGTTGCAAGGTCAGGTGTCAGAGTTCAAATGTGACATGCCCCTGGACTGGGAAGCAGAAGAGTTGCTGTAGTTGTGCCTTAGCCTCCTCACTGAGGCCTTCCTAGTTCTTGGCTAGGTAGACTGGTGGACCTAGGAAAACATCCAGGTCTTTGAAGCCAACATGGCACTAAGACAGGCCTCCAGGCAAATCTCATGGCAGATCACTGGCATGGTACCCAAGAGAAATTTGTTACTTTTGGCCCAGTTGATATGGGCTGAGGAGGCATGCTTTTAGATCCAATCAGGGACTTATGGTTCACAAAAAAATCATGTCATACACCTTAACTGGTGGGGCAGGGTGCGGCAGCAGCTAGGACTGCAGCCAGTGGGAGGGTCAAGATCATCAAGTGTTGCTGCAGTGTGCAGGGCAGCAACTCAGTGGTTAAGACATAGAGAATTCCAGAGAGACAACAGCCCTGCTGGATGCCCCTGCATACTGGAAATGGGGCACATAGCTCTCTGTTCACCTTCAGGAGGCTACATACGTCCTAGCACAGGAGCTGGATGGTCAAGGTGAAGACAGGCCTAAAACTAAAAGCTTCCAGAGTGCAAGATGAGAAGTGGTGGTTGACCTGAATAAAGGCTTTTCTTGATCCAGTGAGACAAGACCAATGTTCAGATTGAAAAGTTCTGCAGCTTCCAGAAGGTTACATAGCAGAGCACTTTTTCTCCAGGTTGAAAAAGAACTGGGTTGGAAGTGGGTTTGTGTTCTTGTACCCCTGGCTGCACGCTCTGCCTATTTACTTAAGCACTTTTTTCTGAAGCTTGAAGCTTTTGTACAGCCTATAGTAATTACTGGTATCCATCAGGGCAGCCTTAAACTCCACAATATCTTCCTCAACTACTTGCACACTGTGGCAACAGTCTTAGGTTGCCTGTTATATGTATTGTTGACAGAAAATCTTGATTTGTGCTTTTCCCCATTTCCCACCATTATTGTTTCTAGGAAAGGAAGCCACTTTTCGAGGCTGCCTGGAGAATGAGACATTCACACAAAAAGACGTATGTTTGCTTTGATGTACTTAGGAAAATGTATGTAGTGTGCCTATTGTATGACTTCATTGTAGAGTTGTCTTCATCTCTTAACTTGGGTATTGTCTGTAATCTTACTTTTGCTCAGCTTCCATAATCTTCTTTCTTGAGTTTTGTAGTATTTTTTAAATCTCTACTGACAGGTCCATCTTACTACTAGAGTTCAGCTGGCACTTCCATTTCAGTAGTTACCCCCCTGTTTTGCAGTACACTTACTTCGGTACAGATAGTCTTCTAATATCTTTCTGCAATTTCTCTATAGACTTCAGCCAGAAAGAATCATAGGCTTCTGTCCTGACACAGATATTAGACCCCGACTCCATGTGGTGCCCAACAACTAGGGTGACAACGATCCAATTGCCCATGGATCCTGTTACTCGTTAGCCAGAGCAAGCAGGGAACAAACACCAGCACACATTGCTTGCAACAGCTTTATTCAGAATGAAGACAGCTTTGGGCCAGGTCCCAAAAAACAACTAGCCAGGGACCTGCAGTGAACAATAGTTTTTTCCTACATTTATACACTTTGGTTTATACTCATTAACCTTTATTAGTAACCCTGTCCCTCCTTTTGTTCCACCCATTTCTCCTCCCATCTCAAGCTCTGCCTCTGTTTACTATTTGCCCCTTCCCCAACCCTCTTATTCTGTGTAGACACACTTTCCACCCCCTCAACTCTATTTCCTAGGGCCTGGTTCTTGACACCAAGTCAACTCCCTCTTCTGCCCCAGAGGTATTACCTTCCCACCCCCAGGGGTGCAACCAACCCCGTACAAACAGGCTGCAGAGCATATGCCAGCTAGCCAGGTCACAGAGCATGGACGGGTCCAGGAGTAGGGTCTAAGTGGGGTTGGGGGAGAACTAGGTAAGGGACTCGATCCCCAAGAGCTGAGGATTCCTTCCTGGAGCAGGGACAGTAGCTCCCTCAAAAGTGTCTTCCCTCACCACTCCCACCTCTGTCACCCCAGGAAGCATGATCAGCACCCCTACATCTCAATCCCAAATCCCAGTGTATTAAAACATGAGACCTTTAATTTACTTCCTCTTAATTTCTTTTTTTTTCCTTTAATTTTTATTTTATCCTTCATTGGCTGACTTCCTTTATTTCAACACTCTTCCCCATCTCCATTTCATTACTCACCTTTCCACCTCCCATTTTATTACTCATCCCCATCCCATTAATGCTCTGCCTCCCAGTTTTATGTTCTCAACCCCTGAGCCCATCTCGACCCCACCCCTCCGCTCCCCGCCTACAGCAAGGGTAGAAGCCTGTCCTGGTTCACGAGCCCTGTAGTGGGCACTCCCAGTTGCAGCTCCTAGTCAGCCCTGCTCAGCAGCCATCTAGTGGTAAGTCACAGCTGTGCATGTCAGGAACAGTCAGAGTAGGTTTTTAGCTTTAAAGTTTGACTTTTTCAAACTTGAACTAGCACTAACACTGATAAATATTTGAGCAGCTCAGTGCAACATGTAACAAGGCCCTTAGTTATGAAGTGAGAGACAGGAATTAAATTTTGATTGGGAGAGAAGAGATCAGCCTCCTTATACTGACTTGGGAAGGGAACAATACGATGACAGGAGGTGGTAGGAGGAATGCTTGGGATCTAGTTTTATTTGCTTTCTCTAGTTATTTTCTTGTATAGGCACATTGTATCATATTTTCTAATATTGTATCAAAGTTGCCTCAGAGAAGATTCTTTATTCATGTTAGAAATCTAAATGAATAATTTATCATTGTGACAATTTATGCACCATACATAGAAGTCTGTTTAAAGATTAAGTCCAATTTACAGTTCAGTTGCTTTCTCTTGAGACGTACAGTTTGTTGAGCGGGGTGTACAGAACCCATGTTAATGTTAATGACAATCAATATGAAATAAAGCTTGACCAAATGACTCCTCTTGACTCGGACTGTTTACACTTTAATCCATTTTTCAAAGCACTGGTTGTCATTGAATTATTAAGCAGTTCAGGAGAGATTTTTGATGCTAAATAGATATTAGAAGCTGAACTGAAGTGGTTAGAAATCACCAGCTGACTTAGTGATTATCCCACAAATTACGCTCCCCTTAGCTGAAGTCAACACCTCTCTAATGGTTTTTGCAAATGACAGTCATTTGTCAATTAATATTAGTATTTTTTTGTTTAATAAAGAAATAAAAAACTGTTGAAAGACAACAATTCCTTGCCAAAGCTTTTACTTAGCAACATAATTAAATACCCGATTGCTACTTGTACCTATCTCATGCAAATAGAATCATTACACTTTGGTTATTCACAGAAAGTAATTCTTCAGGAATTTCTCTCAGAGAACTGATAATGGAGTTTGTAGCCTTTCACCTCCAGGTCAGCAGCTTAAATTTACTTATGTCAATAGTGACTGAAAATCGGTATACTGTGGTTGCCAGTCAGTGTGGGAAACTTGTGCTGCCCCTATACTTGTTAGATAAATACAGGTCTTGAGTTCCTACTATTCTTTGCCTACACCTTCTATCCTCTCTCAAACTACTGCATCCTGAGGATCCTTTAATTTTCCACTACTTTATGTAATGTATCTTCTAATGCTGGAGTTTCAGACTTCTTTGAATAATGTGTGGCTCTCCCTTCTCAACTTGAACCTTAATATTTATGCTGCTGCAATACTTTCAGAGCTTTCTGCCTTAAAGGTGAGAGGCCACAAGCAAGAGGTAAACCTGGGTTTCTTATGTTTGCCAGTGAAAAGTATTGCCTTTAAATTCCTAGAACAGGAAAGTATATAAACTTAACCCTTCCTCTGTAGCAGCAGATCAAGAATGCTACAGTCTTATCCTTACCTAATACCTACAGGTTTAAAAGAACAAGGCAATATATTTTGGGAATGATGTAGGGTTTTTTTTACATTTACAACCAGAAGAAGTTTCTTTCCTTAAATATATCAAATATGTCCTGAGAAAGTTGGCAATTCCCCTTCTAATCTCTGGTTGGATTTTCAATCCAAAGGCAGATCAAATGCTACAGTATGTACCAGAATTTAAGAAAGTGCATCTTGTTTGGAGTTTATGCAAGAACAAATAATAGCAGTAAAGAGCTAAAAATACTGTAATATTCCTCTAGACACTGCTTGTCAATCATCTGAAGAGATTTATACAAATGATGTAATCTATATTATATGGATTTATAAAACAACACTTCAGATATTTTTTTTCCTTACAGCTCTGTGATATTGCAGTATTTTAACATGTGCAAAATAATGAGTTTTTATTAGTAATTTAAATGGAAGTAGATATAATACTTCACAATCAGCCTTTTTCTAAGTTCTCCACAGTAGTGGAAATAATAATATGATAATAGTATGAAAGGTTTTGTTGTTTCATCAGTTTCCTCAGGCTATTTAGAAGTCCTTACCTCTTGTAATCCTTTTCCAGTACAGTTATCTGAAGTGACTACATGATGAAAATAATTCTAGTATATGCCATCTTGAGGATTAGCTGTCAAAAATCTTGTTAAAATGTACTTGGTGGCAAGGTTTATTTGTACATTAAACTTTGCTTCTAAACAAACTAGCCACTTTAATAATACAAGGCCTAAATATGCATTAAGTATTGTGAGAATATGCCAAATTTAATATACAAAACCATCCACATTACAGTGCTGCTATTTATTACTGTAGTTTTGCTCTCCAAGAAAAAAAAAAATCCTACCAGCCTAAAACCTTTTATGCCACATTCTACCCTGTAGTAGAATTTTATAACTGTTAGATATATGTCCCTGAAATTTGTAGCTAAATATAGAAAATGTTGACAGTCACTGTTAAATTGAATGAGTATTAACGGTAGCTCCTATAAAAAATGCAGGCTCATCAGTTTTGTAAGTAACTATGCCAGAAGCAAGAATGCTGTATAATATTCCAAGTACTCCATTAATTGCTGTTTTACCTCATCACTTTTCAATATGAAACCTTTTTACTTCCTGTGAGAACTTTATAATCTCCAGGGAGATACTGAATTGGAAGGATGGGCCATCATAGAGCTGGTCCACCTTGACAAAATCAGGTTACAGTCAGTCAATTGCTCTGTGATTGGAGCCCAGACTTACTTCATTCCTGGTGTAATGTATTCTTATGAGTAGAGAGTCAGAATATGTAGGAAAAGGAATATGAGGCCCACCCCACTGCTAGTTTTTATTAAAATTACGCCCTATGTAAAATCAAGTCTATTCTCCAGCTTCCCATTCTGCTTTGATTATCAGGTAGGATTGCTCTACAGGAAACAGTTGCATGAGCTTCTAGACAAGTCACTTACTCTGGCTGCTGTAATAGGATTAGGGGAGGCATTCTAACTCATGGTGTTTTACACAAAGTTTAGTTTACAAGCCCTTTCTCCCCCCTCCCCAACAGATGTTTTCTTGTCTGCATTGGCTCTTGCTCAAGCCTGCCTTTACTGACCCTGGCCAACCTCCCAGGAGGCTGCTGAACTGTGCCTCTCCCCAGCCCCAGCTCACTCCCCACTCCCTGACCCACAAGCTCTGACCATGGCAAAGCCAAGCTAACAGCTGTGTGCTGCCCCTCGGCAGCTGTCAAGAAGGAGAGTGTGGAGGAAGAAAGCTCCCTCCAACTCATGGCCCCCTCCCCCACTACAGATGCATGATCACATATAAAACAACACACATTTTTCTCCAGGTAACAAGAAACTATAACTTTTACTAATATGCTGAGGGCCTAGGGCTATATTATTCAGTTTACAATTGAAGGAAAAACAAATACAACTTCATTGGAATGAGTTAAAAACAATGTGCAGACGTGTGAAATAGGAGCTTCAGTACCAGGAACAGCTAGCTTCACCCCCATCTCCATGTGCTGCTGAGCAGTTGCCTGGGATGCAAGGTGCTTCAGCATGGGGGCTGCCTGCTAGCTAGCCCCACACTGAGAAATCCTGTGCCCCGACCAGCTGGAGCAGCACCTACATATGCACCGCTGCACATGAAAAAGCTCTGGAGCAATAAGCTCCAGAGTTTATTCACACACATTAATCACTTGTTTAGTTGCACCTTGTGTGACACAGGATACTGGGCAAGATGGACTTATGGTCTGACCCAATAAATGGCAATTTTTATGTTCTTATAGAAAGGGGGAGAGTTCCTGAAAGAGGACAAAGCTCAGTTAATTAAAGAAGGAAAGCTTGATCTTTTCATAAGCTCATGGAAAGAAAGACAGGGAAACAGCCTTGCAGGTCTCTGTCCTGCAGGAAGATTCAGGAGCTCAGCGGTGGATTCAATAGTATAGTAGAAATAGATTCAGAATTGGAGTAGAAATTCAAGCGTCCAGCAGGCAGATGATATTTAGGACAGACGTTATTTGTCTGATGCCTTCTTGAGGGTGTAGCTATTAGGTAATCCTAGGAAGAAGCCCAGATCCTTGTGACTCAGAAGAAAAGACCTTGAGATGAGCTCCCATGTAGCATTAAGAAACAGTGTTGGTCATGGTGGTATTTCTTTGGGTATGCATTTGTATTTGGCTGGGAGAGAGGGTTGACAATTTGTTTCCCTGGAAGGGAAGGACCAAATGGGACATTCCTGGATGGCTGAGTCCAAGAGGAGGTAAATCATTTAGTGCAGGAGTAAGGATGGAAGGCCAAATGAGGGCTAAAATCTGTTATCTGTTGTAATCACAAGGGGCACACCAAACTCTAAGTTACTCTCCAGAGGACTGTGCATGTTCTTTAACAGGTATACACCATCCATTTCAAACCATCTTGAAACTAATACTATTTAGCAGATGGTTTATTATCGGAGATATGGGCTTAAGTTCAAGCCCTGCCTTACCCTACCTGAACCAAAACTGGGACTTGAACTTTGATTTTTCATATGATAGATGAGTGCCTTAATCACTAAAGTGTTTGTTATTCAAGAATGGGTTGATATCAGTCACTCCTGTTTGAATTGTTCCTTTTGGTATAAAAAATATTAATTAGGTCAGGGCTTGAACCAAAGGTTGCTACCACAATCATTTGATCACTTGCTTTCATTCTTTATGGCTCATGTGCCAAAACTAGTGAATTAACTAACATAACTATATTATTTATCTGAGATGTGGAAAGATCCAGTTTCAAATTCCCAGTCTGAACAAGGGAGAGTGTGTCTTCTTCATGCTAGGTTAGACTCTTGTTTTCATATCTCTATCTTTTTTTATTTGATTTTAACCAGAAGTTCCATCTTGGCTGTGCAAAACTTTTCCCAACATAAGTTTTACCAGAGATATCTTTCCAGAAAGTTTAATTTTTGATGAAATGGCATGTTCTGAAGAAAAATATTTTCTGGAAAAGTTCCCACCAGAGAGATCTGCATGTGGGGTGTTATAATTTACAGTGTTTTAGAAAAGCATGATTTTTAATAATTCAGCATTTAGATACTGTTATGTACAATTAGGGTAGCCATCTGTCCTGGTTTAGCCAGGACAGTCCAGGATTTAAGAGGCCAGTCCTGGCTGCCTGAGGACAATTATAATAGACATCCTGGAAATGCAGGGGCACAGGGCACGGAGTCAGAGCAGCACAGAGTGGTATGCCCAGGAGGTGATGTGGCCCCGCACTTCTGAAAGCACAGGATGGCAGTGTTCTGGTTGTCCAGGATCTTGTTATGGTCAGTCTATGTATAATGGAAACTGTATCTTAGGAAACTATTAGTCATTTCAGAGTCTCTTTTATAGTATATTTGTTAGATTAGGTGGGCACATGAATCCCAGTTGGTTTCTCAACTTTGAACCAATTCAAGCATTATACTTAATTATACTCTAGCAATCTTCTTTGGAAAAGAATAATTTTGTCAACTACTGTGCAGCTGAAAGCTGGATGCAGTTGTCTTCGACAACAGAGAATGAACAACACAACAACACACATGCAGTTGAAATGCTACTCAAATTATAAATGCAACATTATAAGTGCTTCTAATTTTTATAAAGTTTTAAGATTCATACTCAAGGCAAGGAGGCTCATATTTTTGTGGGCCAGATGGGCAGTGAATGATCCATTGACAGGCTGGATGCTGCTGGTGGGCCTGGTCCAGCTGTGTTGAGGGGATCAGGGCCAGCCTAGTCCTGATCCAGCCATGCAGGGGATGGGAGATGGCCCACCCCCAGCATAGCCATATGGGGGAAAGGGGACATGAGCCAGCCTCAATCCAGATGTATGGAGGAAAGGGGAGTACCTTAACCCTGATTTGGCTGCACAAGGGAGAGGGGGCATAGCTTTGCTCTCATCTGACCACACAGGGCTTTGGAATTTGGAAGCAGGGAAGTGGTGGCAATATCAATTGCTACTGCTCCCCCACTGCCAAATTTCCCAACCCATGGAAGACCCTGTGAGCCAGATTCCATGGCTCCATGGACTGGTTTTGGCTTTTGGGTCAAGGGTTAGAACCCTTGGTCTAGAATCACCTTATTTATAGGGTCTTTTTTTCTTCACAAATGAAAGTATTATTTTTTTCTCTCTCAATTTTTAGTGTGTGTATTTATAACTAAGGTCTTAATGCACTACTAAATAACCTTTTTACCAGTTGCATGTTGGGAAAGAGGGTCAGCTGCTGAGTACTGCAGTTAGAGAAAACCTTAAAAAATACAAAACACAAAAATCTACTTAAGTAGTGGCATTATGCTTCCTGTTGCCTCTGCTCTCTCTAGAGAGTTTTCCTATTTCCAATCTAGAAATTCCACTAAGCTTATTCAAGTTCCAATATGGGTGGGTTCTGCTGTCTATTTCTGTTTTAGGTCAAGAAGAAACTTGCAATGTACAGATAACTTTGTTTCCAATTCTGCCACAAAAACAGTGACAACATTTTATATGTATGCTTCTTCCTAACTGACAAGAGTCACAAAAATATAGTTAAGATTTTAAATGGTTCCAGATTCATGCAATTTGCTAAATATTGCCTCATTTATAAAATATGTATACCTCACTCCTGTAACTTCCTCAAAGGTATACATAAACATTAATATGAAAGGCTTATAATATAGGATATTTCAAATATGTTAATTTGCACATCTGTCATATAATATCATGCATTAGATATTATAAAGATCTCATTGGTTATCAATTTTCATAATTCTGGGCTTAACCAGATCATTATTTGGTGTTAGAAATACATTTTCTCATGAGGCATTATGTATTGTTTATTGGGATGAGTCATTGTGCTTTCCTCGGATTTATTTGACAATAGGTGCTATTGGATATAGGAAATGGGGAAAGTGAACAAAAGGTCATGTCTACTACAGAAACCCTGTATTCATATTTTTAGGTTATACCTGGAAAGTAAGTAAATAGCTGGCTAAGATTGGAAAAGTAAGATAAAAGATGAAACGCTACTGGCGACGAGGGGGTGTGGCAAGCAGCAACTGCCTGCAGCTACCACCGGCAGTGTCGGCAGCACTTTTTAGGTGCAGCCAAGCTCAAGGGCTGTGTGTACACCTGCATGCAGCCCCTACGCATTGCCAGTGGTCATGTAGGTACCAAACTTGGAGCTGCAATTTTTTTTGTCAAGAACACTTGTAGGAGGTAGGGGGTGGAGGAAGGGAGTTGATTAGCATTGTAAATATTATTTCCCTGGTTTCCTGCTGTTTGTCATTTGTCAGTTATATCTGGTATAAGTCATTTATTAATCTCTACTCTTTCTTCAGGGAAGCAGAAGGAGAATTATGCCTCAAAAACGCACCTTTTATCACAGGACCTCTTAAAATAAGGCTTGGGAGAGTGCAGGTTGTGCATAACCACTTGCTTGAAGCTGTTTCTAAAGCCATAGTCTAGCTCTCTTAGGCTTATTGTAGCACATAGGTTTACTAGTTTGAGGGTAATGACTTGAGCTGTTATCAGATGGAATGATAAACAGCAACTGATGGAGGTTGGGTACAGACAAGCAAGCAGGGCACCAGACCTGGGTACCTTTTTGGAGGTGAGCACCAGAACGTTTTTCAAGAATGTTTTGGCCGCATTGGACATAACACTGGTATATTAAACTATTATTGTTTTCCTTAAGATTTTTTTTCTTTGCTTGAATAAATTAAGGAGTTTTTCCATGTTTCCATGATTTTAAAATTATCCATCTAAGTTTTCTAAATATAAAGTAGTTCAGTATATTAAAGATCATGTAAGTTTGTCAACCAAAAAATATTTAAAAAATAGTGTATGAATAATTATTTTTGTAACTTTATATAAACTGTAGGCCAAAGATGGTATGGAATCTATTATAATGTATAGTGTATGATCCCCAAGTGCCATGGGATTACACTAAGAACAATGCAGTTGTAGCAGACAGTATTGTAGAAATGTGAATTTGATTTTGCTCTTTAGATTAGTGCTAATCCATGTGGTTCGTGGGGATATTGCTCACGTGATTGCTGATAAGATGCAATTAGAAATAAGTTACTAAACAGACCTAGGGCTTCAATAAATTTCTCTAAGATAACAAGAGCATTTTATAATTTCATTTACAGTATGCTGTGTTTTGGCATATACAATTAAGATTAAAAACAAAATCTAATACATATTACTGATGTTACACAATAATCTGATTTGGTTCAACTTTGATTAAGTTGTTTCAAAACATAATAACTACTGAACTTGAATAAACTTTAAGGCTCGGAAAACAATAAGAAAAATTGAATCCCAAATATCCTGCTTCAGTAGGTTATGAAAAAGCTTGACTGACAACTGACTTGAAATATCTTTTTCAAACACTATTTTTTTAACATTTTACCATATTTATTCCACTATGATTAAGGTTTTAAATTAAATTAGGAATATGATGGAAGGCATGGATACTGTGCTTTCATAGTTAAGTATGAGTACTTGATTAAATTCACAGCTAAGTGTATTTAGGATGCTAAAATTACTCAGGATGGTTGTCTTATGATTATATACCCAACTAAGGCAATTTAAAGCTCTAGACATGTTTTACTGCAGAACCCAAACATGGCTACCATATGGAGAAATGTCTTACATTTTTCCTTTTTAACATACTATGTTTGCTTTTGACATTTTTTCTGCTATAAATGTGTGCCTTTTGACTGCTTGTGTTCAGGTCATGATTTTTTTTAAATGCTTACCTGTTGTAGGTCTCTAACTTGTTTGCGTTTAGAATATGGATATCATATCAATGATAAACAGTAACCAATGCTGTGTATATGTTCTGCATGCATGGCTTGGGTATAAGCAGGAAAGGTTCTTTGGGTAAATGTGATATCTTTTATTAGACCAACTAAACCATTGGAAAAAAATGTTTGTTTCAAGCTTTTTGGCACAGACACCCTTCTTCAAGTACAGGGCATGGGTATGTTACTCAAGTCATGCAACCAATTCAATTTCAGAATATAATATTTGGTAATTCACTATTTCTTATCCTTATTTGATTGAAATGGACTGTTTGAGACCCCTAATTCCAAGGTAAAATATACTATCAATGTCAGAATAAACTGCTTAACCTGAAGGATTTAGATGAGATGGAGGGAAGATTTAGGAACCGCATTAAAATGGTCTCAGTGGGGAGAAGCTTTATCTGCATTTGCTATATTTACATGTATATAGCTTTATTCACCTTTGTGTTTCGAATGGAATTGCTTACTGTTTTTCTGAGTATCTACTGACATATTACAACACACAGAAAATAGACCGAGAATATAGGTATAGTGATAAAAATAATATTAAATGAGGCTGGTCAATAGATCAATATTTTGTACACTTTGTAATGAACTTGAAGGGATTTTATATTTGAGGCTGTACTGTTTATGTTTTATTATTTCATTGGGTATTTTTATGTTTTTTCTGCTCTCTGTTTCCAGTAAGATCACGAGATGAAAATATTAACATAAAAATATTTATACATTTCATTTCAGTTCATGGCATAACCTAGACCCTTGAAGTTACTATTGTTAGTACATTTAAAACTATCTCATTGTTAGTACTTAAGTTATAACTTGATGAAGTGAATTAGGAATAGCTACTGAAGTTAATTAATATGCACAGGAATACCAATTACATTGTAATTAATGTGATCTTTTCAGGGCAGATTTTCTCCATAAATTTCCTTT
>NW_017728906.1:54988487-55000905 GCF_001723895.1 Crocodylus porosus | reverse complement strand
AATATTTGCTTATAAATAATTAAATGGTAGCTCTATAGTCTCTGCTAATTATATATGTAATTATAGACATATATAATTAGCAGAGACTATAAAGCTACCATTTAATTATTTATAAGCAAATATTACTTTCAATATCTGTTCATACAGTGTTTTGTTCTATTTCAATTTGTTTATATTATCCTTTGTCTTTAAAATGATTACTGGATGCTGTAGTTAATTTTGCTCTAAACAAAAGCTGTTTGTCACAGCAACATGACTATATTGCAAAAGCAGTTAACTACGCACATTAATTATTGCATTGATCTTGATGTACTGTATAGCTGCATCTTGCAGTATGCTCATTTATTTTAGATATTTATCTTTATAAGGTGCAGACTTATTTAGTGTTAAAGGATTGTAGCATTTTATTGTTTGAATTCTCATTGACTAACTTAAGTAATAAATGACAATAAAAATGATATTTTCTTCTAAGAAAAAGAATTACATACATTGGTAATGCACTGAGTGAGGACGCACTGAATTAAAAATGTCACCAAACTATGCACTATGGACTTTAGTGCAGTTGATACTTTTACAGTAGTTTTCTCCTTGTCTCCATTTTCTTAGACCCGAGCTGGCAAGATTTTACTGTTTATGGCTAATACTGTGTTTTAATAAATATTTGTTTGTGGTAGTGCCTAGAGTCTCTACTTATGCGGTAATGATGGATGAAATAAGAAGAAATGACAGAGGTTCTTCCATTTGACAGCTTTATCTGACTGATGGTTACCTCACTTTCTTTATCGTAGACTGATCCCTGCTTTCTCCTCACTGACTGCATAGTGGTTAATACTGCTCACTGTTACTGTGCTAGGTGATTTTGATATATATTTATGAACATGGAATTTGGCATTATTATAAACCATACCAAACTGGAGTGGGAACTACTGCATGCTCATTGCTGCAGACTTCGGTCCAGATTTGGCCTGGGGCACAAGATGAGTTTTACACATTGGGTTAATGCATGAAAATTGTATTTGTCTAAAAACTATCTACGTAAGTTCTAGCTTGGGTATATAAATGCAAATTCCATATACAAATCCATGTTTTTGTATTGAAGATTGTTGGTCACAAAATTGAGAAATACAAATTAAGCTAAATCAAAGCTCTACTGAAAATCTGAGCCTATGGGAAAAGAATAATGATAAATTGTTAGTTTAATTATATTTAATACAGAATTTTATCTTTGCTCTTCAACTTGGTTTTCCCTGAAAGCCTATAAAAAAGATTGTACGTTATAATTCTTAGCACTCTCCTTCATTTTGTCCATCTCCTTGTGCATACTCATGAAGGTGTGGGAATGCTAAGTTGGAGTGTTTGGGGTGTGGGGGTTGTAAGCAGTAACGGTGGGTAAATCTAAAAGAAATCCTGCCGTTTCTTTCAGTCAGCAACATATTGCAAATAGGTTTTTCCCCCACATATTTAAAATTCGTTCATATCATCATATATCTGCCCTCTCTCTAGTCTCTGTGACTTCTGTACCTCTTATCACTTTACTATATAAGTCTTGCTGCCTCCAAAGTCATAATCCTTGCCTGCTAATATAATATATATATATATATATATTTTAAAGTCAGTATTTTTTTAAAGTCTCTTTTCTAGGCTTTCCCCCCTCCCCCCTTTAATTTATCAAATTAAACTGCTTAAAATTGTAATCCTATATAATACTGGCTTCATCCCCATTTAGCCACCCTTGTGCCTGCTAGCACTGCCCATCAGCCCCCTCCTTGAACTCTAGGGATGCATCCTGACAAGCATGCACATACAGAGGTTTGTGTTTCCCATGGGAAAAATAACAGCAGCACATATTTATGCCACTGCTATTTGTCACCAGGCATGCCCCTGCATGCACACTCTGGTGCACAGCAAATTACCCCAGGTGGGGTAGAGGAGGTTGGGGCACATCTGCTGGCCCTAACAGCTTTACCTGGAGTCCTGGGGGCCTCCTGGGGCAGTAGCAGTGCTGAGCCAGCTCCTTGGAGCCTGAGCAGGAGCCAGAGCACAGCTCTGGCCAGCCTGGCTCCATTTCTGGTGGGACGCAGTGCTGATACATGCACCATACCACTTTTTTTAGGAACAAGATACTGCAAATTAGTAGCATGGTCAGTGGGTGCACATGGGCCATGTATGGTTTGCAGCACCATGAACTTCATGTGTAAGTTCATCAGGACATGCCCTAGAAGTGCTGTCAGTCTTAACAGGCATTTGTACATGTCGTGTTTTTTGTCCTTTCTTGCATCACAACAGGGTGACTGTTTGCATGAGTGGGTTTTCTGGATGTTTTAAAAGTATTTCTGGTGCTTTAAACTAAAACTCCTTGGATGATGTTTAGTTTGGCTCACCGCAAAGTAAAGTGTTGCATCCATTGATTTGTTGCGTGCAAACACAACGGCACTTAGACATGTAATGGGCTTCTTTGTCCTACAGATGGTGCTGCAACTTTTTTGTAGTTCACCCCTTTGTCCATCCCTTTGCCGCTTTTGTTTTCTTGTGCCATGTGCTGGCTCCCTGCTCCCATAGCTGCATGGCAGGGCATGGGGTGGAGGACCCTGGGCTGGGGTCCTGTGGCACTGGCTGGGTACCAGGTTTAATTCATTCAAAAACCTAGTATGTGCAAACACTGATGTGACACTCCAAAATAAACCAATTTAAATTTTATAAACCTATTTAATTTAATGAGAATTAAAGCCCATGATGTGTACAGGCACCATATGTCAACAAATATTTCCATGTTCTAATACCCATAGCTTAGTATGGTTAAGGTGCACCAATTCCTAGTGATATAGTCAGCATTCAACCTGATGTTCCTTTTCAGTCTGAAGCCTGGGTGCCAGGAATGGGATTAGAGTACAGCACTGTTCCCACTGCTAGAGGGTGATCCTGTTACTCCTGCTTTATTTATTTTTTAGATTTATGTGATGCCCTATCAATCAAAGACTCAGGGCTATTTTCAGTAAGAGAACAAAATCACTTATAGAACAAGAGAACAAAACAAGAAAGCAAAATAAGTCATACAAGCAAGTACAGTATTAAAATAAAATATAAAACAACCCCCTCCCCAGCACTAAACAAAATCTTAGCTTAGCCTTACTTACTAAATGCTTGTCCAAATATGAAGGTTTGACAGTACTTTTGGAAGATGCCCAGGCTTGGGGTATGGCAGACCTCAGGGGCGAGGGAGTTCAAAACTAAGGGAGAGACTGATAGGAATCACCTCCCATATGTTTCTGCCAAGCAAACTTGGCCTATTGATAGTACTTGCTGGAGGTTGCTCTCGGCTGATCTTAGGGATCACAGTGAAGCATAAAGCAGAAGTCAGTCCATTTGATCCTTTGGGCCCCAAATGTTTAGGGCCTTATAGAGTGAAATCAGTATTGTGGCAACCCTGCAACCCCAGAAACTGACACAAGAAACAAGGGGGAGTTCCCACTTTTATATAGAAAGTCATAGGGGTTAGGTTCACAAGCCAGCAGGCCAAAGGGAGGGGATAGGTAAAAAAATAAAGAAACATCAATAAAATGGTAACATATACTCAGCACTTTAATTCCTGCCCTCTCCCTCTCCCTCCCATGTCACTACAAGTATTCCTGAACAAGCCTTTAGTCCCAGGGAGCTCAAATAGTAGCTTGCAGCTGCTCCTAAATCTGAGCCCGCTCCTTCAGTCCATAGTTCTGGATGACCAAGTCAGTGGGATCTCCAGCTCCACTGTGCATGCCTCTTGTGTGGGACTGACCAGGTTCCATGTACACATTGCTCTCTCTTCTCCTTATTCCAGCCTCAAGCTTTCTCTCCCTTTTTTCTCCTGTCCCCCTCCCCAGCCCCTGGGGTTTTCTGTGATTTGTAGCCCAAATTAAGTCATCACAAATTACCCCCTGGTACCTATATTACATTGACATTTCCATATAGTATCTTGTTCCTGGAAAGCTCTTGGAAGACAGTGCAGACTCTGGAACACTGAAGTGACATGTTCCTGGTGACTTACCCCAGTCAGAAGGCAGGTTGCCACATTCTGCACCAGTTGTAGTATCCAGATAGCCTTCCAGGGCAGCCCCACATCTCTAGATGTGCTCTAACTGTCTACCAGTTTAGCTGCCTTACCTACCCCAGCTGCTTCAGCTCAGGGGAATCTCTTTGAAGAAGGATATTCACCAACTAGAAAGATTTCTGGGGAGAGCAGAAAAATTACTCGGACTGAAACATGGTCTGTGAAGAAAGACTGAAAGAATTGCATGTGTTTAGTCTATGGACGAGACAATAGAAGGAGACATGTTAACACTGTTAAACTATATAAAAGGTTGTTGTATAGAACAAGGAAATACATTCTTTTCCATGTCCAAGGTCAGTGGGATCACAAGTAATAGACTTAAATTATAGTGAAATATTAAGTTAGACATTAGGAGAAAATTTCTGATGGTAAAGATACTTAAGAATTAGAATAGGATTGCCGAGGGAGGTTGTGTAATCCCCACCACTGGAGGGTTTTATGAACAAGTTAGACAAACCATTATCAGGAATGGTTTAAATAGAGCACTTGGGGCAGGTAAATAGATTAGATGACTCTCAAGTTCCCCAGTTTTCTATGATTTTTGAGATCCAGAGGCATCTGCCAAACTTGTGCATCTTTGCAAGTCTTTCCAAAGGATAGAGTATGAAATTAACACTGTACAAAGAGGTTTTTCTTGTCTGCTTCAGGAAACATTGAGAGGACTCTTATATAATCAAACAGATAAGTTATGTGAGATTTGGAAACTTGTAAATTTCCTAGCAAGTGTGTGTTTGGTGGGAAAATGCCAAACACTCACTTTTTTTAGCCTATATAAATAATTATTTGTAATGGTAGAGGCTAATCTCTGTGGATTTCTCCATATATTTTTCCCAAGTATTTTCAGTTTCAATGTCATTAAACATTCTGCTAAATTCACTATAATGATTAATACAATGGGCATCTGTTTCCACATTTGGTTATATATCCCTGATTCTTCTCAAAATCTCATCAGGGCACTGCCATTATTACCAATTCCATTTCTCATCTGACAGAAAGGAAGAATTGAAATGGATTACAGGAGACTGTCAACATTCAGACTCTGTGTTAATTTAAGCAGTTTGCTTTAATAATGTTTTTACCTTAGACTAGCTTATATTTAGATTGAAACATATGAACATCAATTGTATAGGTAAAGAATAAAATCTCTTCAGCTTGTTCACTCAGTGTTCTGGATGCTTGTACCAATTTGAATTTAGAGATACCAGTGTTTTTTTATCATAATTCTTTAAATATCTACAATTTGAGTACATGAATGGTGAAAAGACTATTTCATTAGAAATTCATATCCAGTGTGTGGGCCATTTAAATAGGGTGATGACCAGTAGTGTAGCATCTTACATTGCCATGGATAAATGATTCTACACTTCACAGAACAGCAGCAGAACCAGCATTTAATTATCAGTATATTGATAAGATCTATCTTTTAAATGGTAGTAAAACTGAACATTTATAGTACGTATTTTTTTAACAGAGCTATACTTTTTAACAATTCTCCCTTACTTGGCATTCTGTGGCACACTAGTTGACTGATTTAATGACACATGAAAATACTTCTTGCAAATGAAAACATTGGTAATATAATAAAAAAAATAATTCCAGTAAATCATTAATAACATGGTCTATTTGTGTTTCTAGCAAATATCTTTGTAGGAGAAGATAAAGTTAAAACTGTTAAGTTATTAAGATTATAAAACACCATTTTTTTAGGTAAATAATACTGTAGATTTTAAAATGAAAGAGAAATAAGAAAAATATTTAGAAAAAAGTCCATCTTTTATTAGTATATTTTTCCTGATGGATTCTATATCAGGAAATGGAATATAGATATCTAACAGTATGATAAACCCTACTTGCCTGTCACACTAAAATATTTTTTTCTGGGAAACATATTTGTTTTAAATTCAAAATAAAAAGAGAGGCTCTAAGGGAACACAACCCAAAAGGGGGTGGGGGGGTCAGAAAGAGCAGTTGCTCCTCAAGGGAGCAATCCTGGATGCACAAGCAAAGTCTATTTCATCTCGGAGGAAAGGCAGCAAAAGGGCACAGTGCCCCCTTTGGCTCTGCAGGGAACTAGCGGACCTGCATCTGAAAAGAAAGAACTACAAAGAATGAAGGACGGGATCCCCTTCCAAGGAGGAATATTCTGCACTGGTCTGAACCTACAGAGAGCAAACCAGGAAAGCCAAGGCTGCAACTGAACTCCTACTGGCTACAAGTATCAAGGACAATAAAAAGTCTTTTTTTAGATACATGGGGAGCCGGAGGAAAAGCAAGGGCAACATTGGACCCCTGCTAAACCAGATGGGACAGTTGACAACCAATGCCCAGGAAAAAGCCAATTTGCTAAATGGGCATTTTCTGTCAGTCTTTCACCAGTCCCACGGGATGCCCCTGCCCATTATGGGATGGGAAGGCCTGGGTGATGGAGATTCCTTACCCTCCATCAATGCTGACCTGGTAAAGGAACACCTTGAGAGGCTGGATACCTTCAAGTCAGCCAGCCCTGCCAGCTTATACCCCAGGGTACTCAAGGAGCTGGTAAGCATCATAGATCAGCCCCTGGCATGGATGTTTGAGACCTTTTGGCTCTCTGGTGAAGTGCCCAATGATTGGAAGAAGGCCAATATGGTGCCTATCTTCAAGAAAGGGAGGAAAGTGGATCCAGTAAACTACAGGCCCAGCTTGACCTCTATCCTGGGGAAGATCCTAGAAAAGATTATCAAAGAGACCATTATGAACAGACTGGCTGATGGCAAAATCCTGAGGAATAGCCAGCATGGGTTTGTCACGGGTAGGTCTTTCTTGACCAATCTTACTTCCTTTTACAACCAGGTGACCTATCACCTGGACAAGAGGGAAGAGATTGATGTCATATATCTTGACTTCTAAAAAGCCTTAGATCTGGTATCCCGTGATCAGCTTTTTTAGCAAAACTGGCCAACTGTGGTCTTGGCTTTACCACGGCCCGGTGGCTGGGGAATTGGCTCAGTGGTCAGACCCAGAGGCTAGTGGCTGATGGAAGTCAATCATCATGGTACCCTGTGACCAGTGGGGTCCCTCAAGACTCTTTCCTTGGGCCTATATTATTCAACATCTTCATTAATGATGTGGACATTGGCATCAGAAGTAGACTGGCCAAGTTCACCGGTGACACCAAACTTTGGGGTAAAGCATCCACACCTGAAGACAGAAGAGTGATACAGGCTCAGGAAATGGGTGGATCAGAACCTGATGGTGTTTAACACTGAAAAATACAAGGTTCTCCACCTTGGGAAGAAAAACCCACAGCATACTTATAGGCTTGGCAGAGCAACACTGGCTAGCACTACGGACCAAAGGGATTTGATTGACCACAAGATGAACATGAGCCTTCAGTGTGATGCTGTGGTTAGCAAAGTAAGCAAAATGCTAGCTTGTATCCATAGATGCTTCTCAAGCAAATCCCAGGACATCATTCTCTCATTGTACTTGGCCTTAGTGAGGCCGCAGCTGGAGTAGTGCATCCAGTTTTGGGATCCACAATTCAAAAAGGATGTGGAGAAGCTTGAGAGGGTGCAGAGGAGAGCCATGCACATGATCAGAGGTCAGGAAAACAGACTTTATGATGAGAGGCTGAGAGCTATGCGACTCTTCGGCCTGGAAAAGCATAGGTTCAGGAGTGATCTGGTGGCCGCCTATAAGTTTATCAGGGGTGGTTACCAGGATCTAGGGGAACATCTGTTCACCAGAGCACCCCAAGGGGTGACAAGATTGAATGGTCACAAACTCCTCCATGACTGTTTCAGGCTGTACGTAAGGAAGAACTTCATTACTGTCTGAGCCCCCAAGGTTTGGAATAGATTGCTGCCGGAGGTGGTTCAAGAACCTACTTTGAACACCTTCAAGAGACATTTGGATGTTATCTTGCTGGGATTCTATGACCCCTACTGACTTCCTGCCCCTGGGCTAGGGGGCTGAACTTGAAGATCTTCTGAGGTCCCTTCCAGCCGTAATGTCTATGAATCTATGAAAAAAAAAAGAAACAAAATACTAGCTATAATTTTAAAACCTCGCCAATGGGTAGTTCTGGGGGGCATGCACCACTATACCTGCCCTTGAGCAATGGGTTGGAGATGGGGACCCACACCAGAGAGTCCTGAACCACTCCTTAGGTTCACAGCACTGTGAGGAGCAACTAGAGAGCGTAGGTTCCAAGGGGCCCCTCATTGCTCCCTGTGAAGCTGTTGTGCTAATCTCTACTTCCACATGGTGGCTTTGAGGGATTAACCGTACCTTTCATCAGCATATCACACCCCCAAAACTTCTAGTCCTAATCTTAGCTCTGCTGGGGCAGGAAACTGCAAGAAAACTCAAAGAAAGACCAGCCAAACAGTAAAAGTGCCTGAAATGCAACTAGTGCCAACCATGCTGCTGAGTCAGGACAAAGAGCTACAAAGGCAAGAACCTGTACCAGGCCCCAAGCCAGGCCCTGAGATGCAACAGCTGTAAAACAATAAAAGGGAGACTCAGGCCTGTCCTGCAGTAGGTCCTGAACATACAACATTTGGCTGCAACCTGGACATTTTGTCTCAGCTAGACTGTTATGCTGAGACCTAACAGCTATGAAACAACAAAAAGGGGCCAGGCCTATTTTGGCTTGGGCCTGAACTACAACTAATGCCTGACCATACCACTTGGTTGGGGCATAAACTGCAAAAGGGACAAAAGGAGGCCCAGGCCTATTTCGCTGGGCCTGGACTGGCATTAAAAAAAAAAAAAAGGCCAGGTGGGTCTATACCGTACTGTTGTTGTTGATAGACAACAAGTAGTACCAGGTCTCACTGGCTGAAACTGTACCAGGCTTCACCCTGGCCTAAATCTGCTAGCTAAACATATGGCTGGGGTTCAGCCATACAGGTGGGCTGAAATGCAATAGCTGTAAAACAGCAAAAAGGGCCCAGGCCTATGGCTTCAGCCTGGCCATCTAGTCTCAGCTATATCACAGTGCTGAGACACTACAGTCCCAAACACAGGGGGCCAGTAACTGCCAGGACCCATTCTTGGTTAGTGATTAACACCCCTGTGGTATTATCCCATTCAAGGCCTGAAGCCTGACTCAAATCTGCCAGGCCTTTAATTCTGGCCAAAACTGCTAGCAAGACATGCAGCTGGAGTTCAGACACACGTCTAGGATGAAACCAAAAGAAGTTGCAACAGCAACTAAAACATGCCAGGCTTTCAGCCCTGGGCCAGAGTGTGCCAGCAAAACCTGCATGGTATCATCTCACTCAAACCCCAGAAAACCAAAAAGAGGGAGAGAATAGGGGTCTCAAGCTCTGAGACAGACTTTCTCTTCCTGTAGCTGAGTCTTTCCTTTCACATAGCTTCAGATCGCTTCTTTAGTGAAGGGGGGAGAGGAGGGAAGGAGAACCTCCCCCCCATTGCGAGCAGGTTTTCTGGCTTCCAATTCAGCTGCGTAGAGAGAGCCAAGCCCAGGTGCCCTGAACCTTAAATAACTCTTCTGACATCATCACAAGGCCCCAAGCAAGAAACAGCACCATCTAAATATTGCTAATGCAGACCAATCAATTCAAAGGTCGTTAGCACTCTTGGATCTGGCCAGAGTCACTAAACTGGTTTTACAAGCTCTTTTAAGGAATTTTAAGACAATAGTCTGGATGCAGTGAGGGGGAAGGGAGGAGGTCCTCTTCCAGTCCCCAAAAATATCCACCACAATATACAACTAAAAGCACACACTTTACCGCACACAACCCCAAGTGTATATGTGGGTGTTACACTTGCTTATTGTTTCAATCTATGCAGTTTAAACTAACCTGGCAATATTGAAACAATTCAGCTTCAGGCTTTTTGACTGACTGTACTTAGCCTAGAAAACATAGGTAATTCTTTACAACTACGTATTCTGGCCATCTCTACTAATTTGCTGACAGCATTAGAAATAATATTGGTACAGTAAAGCTGACACAGCTCAAAATGAATGCCCATCAAACTGAAAACCCCCATCGTTATGTAGGTGAGTACTTCATCTCTGTTAAAAGCTTGTACAATATTACCACAGTCACTCTATTTATCTCCCTTAAATAAGGATTGGAATTTTTTTCTAAAAGTGGTGCTCCAGTTTAAATGGAGATTCAATTGATGAAGTCTGGTGGCCTCTGTAATGTAGGAAATCAAGCTAAATGGCTCAGATAGTGCCTTCTGTCCTTATAACCTATGAATGTTTATGTTACAGAAGAAATAGATTTATCCATTCATACTTTTTTGCTTGTGTTCATGAGAGGGGCTGGATTTTGTATACACATAAAGAATTTACTGAGAGGCAAGTTAGACTGAAAAAAAAACGAGTCTTGTATTTATTTCAGAAAATGTTGATGTTTAGCTAATCCTAAACTCTTGAAAAATGATTCCAAAGATAAGGCCAACATAAATATAACTTCTGTCTCCTTCAGTCTTGGGAGTCCACCACAGGTCAACAGTTTAATTTTTCTGGAGTAATATCCTGAGAACTCTTGGTTGCAGAGTGAGGAAAGATCTCTGGGCAACAAAAGCAAATACTACCATGGGCTTTGAATGTCAGAAGACATGCATCATTCTGGTTTCTGAATTGCGCTGAGAGCCAGTGCAGATGGCCAGTATATTCCCAACTTTCACGCCTAACCAAATAGCCTGTTTTAAAGGGGTGTGCGAAGCAGGCCCTATTGTATTCAGGTTCAGATTTGGCCCGCATCAGGGACAGTGATTTAGTTTGTTGATTCAGATTACTGTCCCTGATTTGATTCGGCTGAATCTGAAGATTCGATGCTGATTCAGAGAATCAGCAATTCAGCCATAGACACAGCTTTAAATGTTTTTTCTATGGACTTTGAGGTGCCAGCGCAGCTTGTGAACAGTGCAATGCTGGAGCAGATGGAGTGTCCCACAGGAGTGTAGGAGGGCCCAAACATGCTTGGTGGTGAACCCAAAGGTGGACCGGAAATCCTTCCAATCCACTTCTGGGTCCACCGGGAAGCATGCAGGCCCCCTCACACCCTCCTGGCTTAGCAATCAGCTGTGGGTGCTGCAAGGTGCCCCCCAGGCCCAGGAGGCACCAGTCGCCAAGCCAGGGGGCCATCCAGCATGATCTCTGGTGGAACCAGAAGTGCTTCTGGTCCACTTCTGGGTCTGTTGCCGAGTGTGCTGGGGAGCCACCATGCTCCTGTGGGACGCTCTATCTGCCCCAACATGGCAGCTTTCATGAGCCACCTGCTACCTAGAGGTATGAAGAAAAAACATTTAAAGCTGTCTTTATGTCCATATGGCCAAATCTCTCCAAACTGATTCAGAGGGTTCCAATTCAATTTGGAGAGATTAAAGGGTCTTCTGATTTGATTTGGATTCAGGGATTCGGCCACCGAATCAGGACAAATCTCTGCCAAATTGAATCAGGGACTAAAGCTTCACACAGCCCTACTGCTATATTCTGTACCAATTAGAACTTTTTTAACATGGGTGTTTTCTTACCTGGATGTAATAAGCTGCAATATTCAGTCCCGGAGAGAACAAATATATTGTTCACTCTGGTTTCTAAATAGGATAGCATGTGAACTTTTGCCCTATAATGTGGATTTAAGAGTGTTTTACTCTCATGGGTAACCTTTTTTTCAGAAAGTATACAAAACAAGCATAGGTCCAGAGATTGATTTTACCTGAGGGCAGATTTGTTCACTAGTGGTGATAGCATAGAGGAAAATAGAGGGAGGTCCAGTATAAAAATTGTTTCCTTAATTTTTAATAGTATCACTTAATTCAATTACTGTTTTTTCCCTAAGGAATTTAGAAAGCCAGGCATATTGCTGTTTGAATTTGATGCAAAGGAGGCATAGATCTACAGGTGGTCATCTGCTGCTGCAGTTTTCTGTCTGAGTTGTTTTACCAGTTCCACAATATTGAATAGACTTAATTGATTTTAATTCAAATGACAGTTTTGTCAAAGATCCCAGTTTCAAAATATCATTTCAGAAAATATCATTTTTACAAAATACTTATTTTTCATTTTTCTGTCTATATTAACTAATATTATAACACATGCTTTAGCAATGTTTCTTAATACACTATTTAAAATATTTTTAATGTTTCTGATAAAATTATTTGAAAACTTTCACTATTTTCCACTAAGGCCAACTTTACTAACAACTGATGCTGAGGTGAATTGTGTCTTGAGAGCCTGCAACTTAAGGCAATAGAGCCTGAGAAACAACTATATTTTTATAGATTCATAGATTCATAGATTCATAGATGCTAGGGTCGGAAGGGACCTCAATAGATCATCGAGTCCGACCCCCTGCATAAGCAGGA
>NW_017728906.1:54937236-54988387 GCF_001723895.1 Crocodylus porosus | reverse complement strand
CCACGAGCGTTCAAATATTCCCGCCAGTGGCTCTGCAATGATGTCAGCCAGTGCCTTCAGTACCCTCGGATGGAGCTCATTGATTATTGATTGAGAAAGTCTTTTAATCACAATAGAAGAGTTGTTTAGTTTTGATCTGGCCTGAGGATCCCAGCCAGCAATTTATGGTTGTGCAGATGAATCATAATTACATGAAAGATGGAATATTTGGAACTACTTTATAAGAGATGATGTTTTCACGGAAGTTAAATTGCCTAAGAAACTGTTTGTTTTGTTTGTTTTTTTCTGAAATGAATAACTGCTATTCAGTCTCTGTCATCTCTGGGAAGCTTTTACTGTCTGTGGCACTGTAGATTAGTGTAGTGCATGAGTTAGCTTTGTATATGGACTTAGAGTAAATGAATGCACACATAGGTACCTTCTCTTCAATTTGACTTAGACATCTGGTCTAAAACTGTGGTTTAAAAGGTGTTGGGGGGGGGGGGGGAAGAAGCTTGATCATGTCCTCATTTGTCTTTTCCCATGCTTTGTCCACTCCAGTTTTAAAAGCTGCAAGCAAGGAGGCTGCCAATATTTTCCTTGGAATACTGTTTTGCAGGGTAGTGTCACACATTCAGCGTAACCCTTGCTAAGAACAGTTAAAACGTGAGCAAACACGTTCAAGGAGTACTAACACATGCTAACTGTAATACATCACAACATTGCAATTATTTGCAACCTTTGCAAGTAAATGTGTGTCTACGCCCACAGGCTGTTTTGGAAATGTTCTTTTTAATATGTGTAAGACATTTATAAAGAAAATGCTCATTGCAAAATTCTGCCAGTTTAGTTATTCATATACAGAGTGAATCAAAA
Organism: Crocodylus porosus; assembly: GCF_001723895.1. Taxonomy (NCBI): domain Eukaryota; kingdom Metazoa; phylum Chordata; order Crocodylia; family Crocodylidae; genus Crocodylus; species Crocodylus porosus. Next base: position 54,987,532 of record NW_017728906.1, on the reverse strand, counting down.
GTATGATTGGCTTTTGTAATATGAGGTAAAACACAGCGCTTTGAACAGATGATCTTGCCAAGATAGTAAACCAAGAATAAGAGACCACTGCTCCAGTTAGGACACACAAATGTGTAAATTAAGAGTATGTTAAACCTGCATTGTATTTATTTATCGTGCTTTCTTCAGAAGTTTGAAGGAGGCTTCACATATTTAGAAATTAATCGGAGCAAAGCAACTATCCCAAATGTATGTGCTTGAATACCGCTCAGAACAATACATTCTTGTTATGCTTTAGCCTGACAGAAACAGCACCCAGTTGAGTTTGACACTGCTTATTGTAAGCCAGAATGGACAGGGCTTGCATTAGGAATAAGACCCTCACAGCCCAGGCAGCAGGCCACACTCAAAAGCCTTAGAAAAAGAAGAGCCATACACAACTGCATCTTTCTAATTGAATTCTAATTCTTTCACAGTAGGACATTTTATTAATCCCTCTGTTGTCCTTTAGTAGTGTAAGGTGTATTATAGCACTTACACAAAAATAAACTCTTAGGAAAAAAGGCAGATGAGAAGTCTCCTTTTTTTAATCTGCAATACTTTAGCTACTTTTCCATTGTGTAGTAGTTTAGGGATGTTTTTAAAAGAACTGTAGCAGCAATGATTAAGACACAAAATGAATTACATTTAAATCCTTGCATGGTAAATTAAGATAAAGTTGAAATTATTGCTACTGTTTTATACTCCCCCAAAATTGGAATGAAATAGGTTGTAAAATGGAAATAGTGACAGGCAGTGATATTCTTCTAGTGGATATAGCAGTAATAGTAATCCACATGCACATATTTAAATCTGTATAATAATCTTTTTATCTATTGATGCATCTTCCTTAAGACCTCTATTAAAATTAATCAAAGTTGCAAGAACAGAAACTTCTTTATGTTGTGACCTTGGCATTTGCCATTTTCTTGAAATGTCTTTCCTCTCTTACTCTTCCTGTCTGAGGAAGCAGCAATTCTGACAAAGTATTATCATTCCATTCCAAATACATGGATCAAACCTTGGTTTATTTTTAAATTGATGGTATCAAATAGCAATGCGTGGAGCTGCAAAATCTAGTGTTTTCTCTTAGAGAATTAGGATGTTAATTCTTTTAAAGCACTCTTTAAAACCATTTTCTAATTATCTGAATCCCCTTTAAGCCCAGATAAGGCCATGCTTTCTCAAATTAGACAGTAGGTCGTTCATCAAAAATTCGGTAATGTACTTGATTTGGTGCTATCCTTGAAAGCCATTTGAAAATTACAGTTATTGTGGAGAGCAGCTGCATAACTGCTCAAGGGCTTCCACCCACGAGTGTCACTGATGACTGTCCTCCACAGCTGTATCAGTTATCTATTGTTCAGGAAGCATGAGTCAAGGTCTCACTTGTATTATTTAGAGAACTGAATTATACAAGACTCATCTACTGTCAACTTTCTGTTAGTTTTGACAATAGGGCAAGTTACCTAGACTTGCAATTTCCCTTGAAGATTTTATATATGTAAAAAAATTTGTCAGCTTTCTAATGGCAGTTTTCAGCACACTAGAACCTTGCTTTTCTTGCCCCTTGCCAACTCTTTCTTATGTTTTACACAAACAAAATGGTGGCTTCCCCAAATTTTGGACCTAAGGTTAATATTATATACAACCATGGAGTTTCACATTAATTAAATGTCTTCCCTTCTTTCCTCTTCCCATTACTATTTCTGATTTCACCATCTGCCAGCTTGGGGTTTATACCGTTTACTATATATAGGGACCTAATGAATTCACAATTTTGTGGATTTTGTGGATTCTGCAAAATCTGGCATTGCCCATGGAATCCAGGCACTGCCCATGGAATCTGTGAAATTTGAATAATAATAAAAAAAAGAATAGAGTGCTGCAGCAGCTTGCCAGGGTGGGCAAAGGGAGGAGGAAGGGGCTTCCTGTTCAAAGGGCTGCCGGTAAGATGGCTGCTGCCAATGCTGATTGGCTATGAGGGCTGCCTGTCATGTGGCCCCCTCCACCAATCAACAGTGAAGGTGGGGTTGCCTGATGAACAGTGCTTAAAGCCAATCAGCAGTAAGGGACATGGCCATATGATGGGAAGCCTCTGCAGCCAATCAACAGAGAAGAGAAAGGCCACCAGGACCCATCAGCCAATCAACTGTGTGAGGGGCCACCATACTCCACCCTTAAAATGGCTGCTCAGGCCCATGTTCTGCCTGTGAAATTGGGGGGCAGCCCTGCTAATTAAGTAGGTCCCTAACTATATGTAGGGACCTACTTAATTTGTGGTTTCATGGATTTTGCAGAAACTGTAGAATCTGGGATTGATCGCCAAATCCATGAAATCAACAAAAAAGGCTTAATAAAAATGAAAATGCTGGCTCCCCAGTGAGACCCAGAGGTCCTTGCTGCCAGGATGGGAAGGCACCAGCTGGTGGGGCAGCACGAAGATGCCTCCCTCCTCCCCCTGGGCCTCTCCACCAATCAGCACTGTGGGGTGAGGTCACCAAGAAATGCCCATGAAATCAGCATTGTGGACCACAAGCAGGCCACAAAAAACCTTTAGTCTCACCATAATTTAGGTAGGCCCCTAACTATATGCAAGTCTTTGTGCATGCACTTGTCAATCACCCTGAGAACACCATATAGAACAGTCTTCCTCAATGTATTGGTATAGAAATGAATGTCAGAAAAAAACTGCCCAGAAAGTTGATTACTATGGTAAAAGGAAACAAGTTGGGAGTGAGGGGGAGGCCTGGCATTTCCTTGATAACTTAAAAGCTTTTCCTAAACTTCATCTTAACCACTCCGCACACACATCCTGTGATGACTCAACCAGATCAGACAATCATGAGAGGTGAGGAGAGGAAAAAAAGGCATCTCTGTCCATGCTAATGCTACTATATAGTTCAATGCTGCTGTTCATTAACACGAACGAATACTTGAAAATAATCACAAAAATGCATAAATCAATAAACAACAGATTATGGTATTCCTGACTGTTGGGGAGCTGGAAACTTTTTGCTTTAATTTTGACAATGAACAATATTATAAATTAACACTGAACAATGCATTAGAAAATAAAGAAAATGTTTTCCCAGCTTCCAAATTGTGTTTAGAATTCTTTACTGTGACAACTGAAATATGAACCATTTTTCCTGCCACACCAGCTGTTTTTTGCTGTTCAAAATAGCAGGTTGAATGAGATCATCAGAAACCCCCTAATTTTATTCTTGTAGTTACACTGATTTTCAGCCAGAGCATAAGATATGCTGTATTCTTAGATTCATTAAGTCTTTTCAGAACTATGAACTTGGTTAATCTGGTCACTTTCTAAAAAAGAGTTTTATATGTGGTGTACATTTCCATTGCCTTTCTCAAAACATCATCTTCACTTCTGTGTTTAATTCTTGCCAGCACATTTCAAAATAAGTACATAGAAGAATTGGTATTAGTTCAGATGAGCAACATAAATTGTAAAATATTTGCAAGACCTGTGGGGAGTGGTTAAAAGAAGTAATATATTCTTTTTACAAAATGGACTGGGGAGACTTGATAAACAGGGGAGAGATCAGTTATTCTCATTTGTCATTGAGTACAATAAGAAGTAATGGGCTTAAGTTGCAGCCAGGGAAAAATAGTGTGAATGTTAAGAATAACTTCATAACTGTGAGAACAGTTAGTCGATAGATAACTTTGCCAAGGGAGATTGAGTCTGTAGAGATGTACAAGGCTTGGTATAACAATAGATATTGGACTAAAAGCTCATTCCAACCACAAAGATTGGTATCCATACTGTTTGCTTTTTGTGGCACATAATCCATAACAATGAATGCCAAATAAAGGCAGAATCTGGTAAGTATTCCTCTTAGAAATTGGGCGCTGCTAAATCTCTTACCTGAATATTTATTTGGCTCAGTGGATATGAAATAGGCAAGAAGATATAAAGGAGGCCAATTAAGTAAAATGTTCTGTTGCATCATATTGTGGAAAAAATATAATCATCAATCCAAAAGACTAAAATTGGAATCAAAAAATATTACAGATGCCCTAGTTTACTTCTCTATAAACTAGTAAGGAATAAAGAGTCGATTGATGCTATTTCTTTGTTGTCAGGGCAGTCTACGCATGCATTAATGCACTTTTTCTAATGTGCATTAAATTTAGTACTTACAATGTAAAGTACTAAATTAATGCGCATAAGGCCACACTAATGCACAGTAGCACATTTGCATGCATTTTAGTGATGCAGTAGACTATTTTACTGCACATAAGCATAATGTCACGGTTCTTTATGTGATGCTTTAATGCACAGTAAAATAGTCTATTGTTCACTAAAGTGTATGTGTAGATGTACCCAGAGACAGTTATTACACATGAGCAAAGTTCAAACGTGAATTTTTCAAAATTCAAAAGGAAATCTAATAAGGTTAGATTTCCTTGCATAACTGCTGGTACTTCCAAGTTTAAATCAGGAATTGAATCTCTCAAATTATTATAGTTTATTCTGAAACAAGTGCAAACCCCAACTTTTTGAACCTGGAAAAAAAAGTTTTATGTTAATTCTATATGTAGTTTCAGACAAGAATTTTGGTGAATTATTATTTAAATAAAACCAATTATTCACATTTCTAGATACAAAATCCTTTGCCTGAAGTTATCCAAAATTTCATCCTAATCTGTTAGAATGACCATATTAATATAAATTAACATAGATATGTATTATATTTCTATATGTTCAATACTACAGCATTTACAGCAAGGGAGGATGTTACTTTAAGTTATTTATGATGTTTTCTCTTGTAATGATTATTTAAACATACTTCACTGGGCCCAAAACATTCCAAAATATCTGGGCAAAATGTGGTTTGGTTGATTGATTTATTAATTTTAAGTAAATTTTAAAACTGTTCTTGTGTTTTAAAAATCTATTGCAATGAGCTGGAAATCAGTACCATAACAAAGGAGGGATGAGCAAGGCACCATCCCTGGGAACTGACTATGAGGGGGTGCTAGAATCATCTTCACTGGCAGTCTTTCCCATGGTGGGGGGCAGCTCTACATTGTCCCTACCTGCCATAGGAGCCAGGCAACTGCTGCACCAAGCAGTATATTTGGGGGAGTGAGGTGTAAGTGGAAAAAATGGACTGGTTCTCTCTCCTTCCCCCACTGGCAGGGAGCCTTTGCCAGAACAAACAACAGCCCTGCATCCTATATACATGTATCTGGACTGGAAGGGCTGGACACCAAGACCAGCTTCCAGGGAGTTCAGCCCTGGGATGGCAGTGGGAGAGACTGCCACCAGAGCTGATGTTGCTACAGCACCAGCAGTAGCCCAAACAAGTAAGACTTCTCTTCTCTTCACCCATACCCGCCTCTGAAGTGGTCTGCATATCATCGCATACCCTTATATACCCTGCACACCCCGTGCCCATGCCACTGCCCCAGGTGCTCAGTGAGTTTGCTACACCTCTGCTGACTACCCAAAGTAGGCCTTGAAACTGAACTGATACACCAATTGGATAAGTATTCTAAACTTCTTTCTGTTTAGTAGACTGCTTGGCATACCTACCTGAATAGTTCTGAGGATTCTTTGTACATGGATTTGTCTTTGTTCCGGTTTTTTTTTTTTTTCCATTTGCAAGCCTACTAGCAACAGGCATAACAATTCTGTAGTAGTGTGTGATTTAGAAGTACAAAAGGTGGGTAATCCAGTGACTAGAGCATGAATTATTTGTTCTTTCCTTTTAAATTTATTTTTGTTGTGTGTCAGGTCACTATGCATTTTAGCTCCAAAAATGCTCTAGAATGTAGTGTGTACTTCTTTTAGATGAACACGAACTAACAACGGGCCAGATTTCCAAGGGCATAATTTTGTCTGTGTCTATAATGTACATACACATCTCTGAAGACTTATGAGGAGATTGGGATTTGCACTTGTAAACCTAAACTTGCTTGTATGCATTGGATGTTGTATGCGTATAGATTAAGTGTCAGCTAAGCCATCCTGCTGAAAATCTATTGAATTACAACTCTTGAATTACCGTTTCAAAGGGAAACATGATTGGAAGGAAATGGCTAAAATTATTACTGAAAATAATTTTAATGGAAAAAATATTTTAAAAGTGTATTATGTGTTGTAGTGCATTTGCTATCTTATCCTAGGAATGTTCTTTGCATGCTAGTCATTGCCAGACTCAGTCCAGACCCCCTACCTTAACAGTATTAACTCTTAGTCACAGGGATAACTGTTGTTCTTAAACAGTTCTATAAGCCCTTGGAGTATTGTTAAAACAAGCAAACGTTAAATATTAATCTTTATTGGCCTGTGAACTTAATCATGCATAACCATGAAGAGTTCATTTTTTAATTAAATAGCTCCCCATTCATTACTTATAATTTTCTCAAAGGAACAGCAGTAAAGAGGGTCAAAGTCTGCTGTACCTCTTGCTGTTCATTTAAATTAGCACATCTACTGATCATAGGTATACTTGTTGTGCCAAATATGCAAATATCTGCATGTTAAAGAAGTGGAAGTGCTACTTGAGTTGCAGTGGGACTAAGGATTCTTGGATGAACAACATGTTTATTTTCAGGGTTTGTGAACAGTCTAGGCATTACTGCTATACTTTATGAGGTAAGGCAACTACTAGAATTCAGGAACAAAAAAAGGCTCCTTCCAAAATGATACATTTCATGTGTGTGTGTATAACTCTGTGTGTGTGTGTGTGTGTATATCTCTGAAAAAAAATGTATCTCCATTTCTTAAATTATCTAGAACAGAACAATATAACAATTTTTAAAAAGGTGGTGGAGGAAAGCACAGGGGTAGATTTTGTTTCACCATTTGTACAATTTCTATTAAAAGAAACTCATTATTTGAAAAGTCATGAACTTTTACTCACTTTCATAGCCTGTGCTCATTTCGTTGTCCCACAGAGATCAATTGAACTACTTTTGTGAATAAAGATTACTCACTTGAGTAAGAGCTTACAAAAAGTGCTTACAGGGTTATAAAACTTAACTGGAATAAAGTTTGCCTGTTTCCATTTTCAAGGGCTTTTTTCAATTGTTTATATCTTCTTCAGATTTTTACCTTTCAGGTTGAAATATTTCAGTTCTGGTATTTGCCAACTACTTTTTAATTTAATTTAATTTAATTTTATTTTATTTTTAATTGAGAGAAAAACATTCAGAATGTTGAAAACAAAGTGCTATTGGCGTTAAAACAATTTTGGTTGTACGTCTGACTGCAAAATGCATCCAACTGGAGGGCCTAGTGGCAACATGGTGGGGCTATTCAGGGTAACTCCTATAAAATACCACAATGTTGCAAACTCCAAAGTAAGGTGAGTATAGAGTGCTTCCAGACCCTGGCCTCCACTGCCTACCCTCTTTGGTTAAGGAAAGGCTAAGATATATCACCTTGATAGAAATGTGCCCTCGCTGAAGCATTAGGCAATCAACAGTAGTTCTTATTTGTTACTTTCTGGCAGAAGCTACAGCCTCAAGGCATGAAACATATGGACTTAGTCTGGCCTTTGGATTCTGTCTCAGTGACCTAAATCTAACAGTTTTGGGCAGTTTCCACTCTTGCATGCTCATGCCTATGTGTACACATTGACGCTCTTGGTGTGATGGTCACAGGACTCCATACAAGCAAATTTATCAGGCATCTGACTGGAACTTTTATGCGTACACCATGATCTAGAGGATCAGTGCTTGCCTACTATAAAACAATTCATTATTTATATATAGCATTTAATTTGGGATTGATTAGAGGCAGAGCAAAGAAAGGAGACAGAATATGCAGAGCAAGTTATTAACATGTTACACTAGTTTTAAACAGGTAATTGCTTTCAGTGCTACAGATTTCTGCTGCAGCAGTTTGTAGCTTTTTAAGAATGAGTCTTAAACACGATGGCTTCATGCCATTTGTGCTTTGCTGTTGGGATGGTCTCGTCTTCTAGACGGCAAACTTTCCCAGTTGTGAGTGTTCATCTGGAAAGGTCTGAAACGGAACACATGCCATGTGAGGTAAAATACATGCATACTCTTGTATTGCATTTATCTTGTTCTTCTATGACTTCAAATACTTTTAAATACAGTATTTGATCTGTCTGAAGTCATCTTAGCCTTAAAACTTACTTTAATTTAAATATATGTAATAAAAGGAAGAACATAACTAATTTACCCTAAACTGTAATATTAGACTCATTACCCTTCATTAGGATTATTTGTGTCCTATTACAGACTCCGCCTTTTTAATAGTTTTGATTACTTCTGATTGGTTCCCTTTTCTTATTCTGGGAAGATTCTTCCTACAGAATCTCTTTTCACTACAGCCCAGCTCTGTCTAACAAAGGGTTTGTGTAGACTCCAGTGCAGTGTTGGAGGTACCCAAACCAGCACAGACATTACAGATGGTTTAGCTACACTAGCACAGGGCTCCTTATGGCCTAGTATATCCTGCTAGATTCTGGTCACTAGGGCCATGTGTAGACAAAAGGAGAGGCAAGTGTGCACAACACTTTAAAGCAGGCTAAATGCTTTTGTACCTCTTTAATGGTGTTGGTGTTTGCATGCCTCAGTGGTGTATTGCGCATCAATTCCACTGTAGAAAATTTGGTGGCGTAATGCACCTTAAATTACCTGGGGTGCAGCAAACTAAAACTCCTTCGAGGTCACAGCCATGTAGTGAAACACCAGGCTCTGTGCAGCTCTGTGGCTCTGCAGGAAGCCCTATAGGCAGCCTGGCAGCAGCCGGGGAAAGCAGGCTCCACCCAAGAAAAGCAGCGAGCCTGATCTCCCTAACTCACACCCCCCTTGAGCCTGCCTGCCTGCCTGAGGTGCGAGGGGATCCAGTGCTTCCCTCTGCAGCTGCAGTGCCCCCCGGACCGTCTGAGCTAGGTGCCTGTGGGTGGGTGGCACCTGGGAGGGGGCCACCACTGCCACGGAGGGAAGCACCAGCCACCCCCTGCAGCCCAGGGACCACTCCTCCTGCCGGCAGTTTGTCCTCCATCCCCGCTGTAAAGGCAGGTAAGTCAGCAGGGTGTGTGCCTGACATGGGGGTGTAATTAGCCCTAAATTAAAGTGGTGTTTTTTAAAACCCACTGCTTCAATTTAGGGCCCCCATTTCAACTACATAATTAACAGGATAGCAAGAACTCTTGAACTATTAGTCCATTCCTGGACCTTACTTTTTCCTCAGAGGCATAAATAGTTTTTACCCCTCACTGTGTTTCCAAGCACTTTGTTAGTTCAATGTGCAGGCAAAAAAGTTACAACTGGTCCCAGGTTTTTTTTTATGTTAAGGAAGCCTGGTAAGTAACACGCTGAGTAGATGAGCCTTGTATGCCTTAGTTTTGTTTCTTCTCAGTGTATCTCCTCTGTTTCCTGCATTGGTTGTACATCTCAGGCCTCATGCACAGTATCTTCTGGGAACATTTTTATATAGGTCTGACATTTCTGGTAGTTGCTGTAAAACAGCTCCACTCTTTAGGCTAGATGAGTAATCCTTTGGTTTCATTCAGGTGTTGAATCTAGGTGGTCCATTTCATGGCTGAGCAAATCACTATTATCCTCACTGGCAGGCAAGCATCTAGGTACTTTTGAACCCTTCTGCACATCTGGCTACCTTTTAATGGTGTTTATATGTCTTTAGAAATCTGGCTCTAAATCTAGAGATTTTCCATGAATTTACATAGAAAATTGGTTGTTTTGAGTTGGGGTAGCAGCCAAAACCTTTTCTCTGAAAGTGAATATTTAAATATTAAATTTATGATTTCATCTGGCATTTTAGCAGAGATATTTAATGATCAATATATGCGTCTCAGCAGATGCGTGCATATGGGCACCCCTATGTGTGCCCATATAAGGGTATCCTTGGTACTCAGAACCTTGACTGAATATATGAATCAGTACTAAAAATACAGTTTAATTACTTTTTGATGCTTTGTGATTGACAGACCATATGTGACAGAGATTAGCTATCATAATGTGTTAAAAATGTTCTGAAGTTTCTACTGGAATGTGTAATGTGACTGCTTTAATATGCACATTTTGCTGAACCAGCACAATTAGTGACTTCATAAAAGTGTACAAATTAAAGAGCAGAATCTGCTTTTGATCACCACTTTGAAAGCTTCATTAGCGCATTTTTATTCTGAGCTGCAGCTGCTTCTCTTTAGTGGTAGAAAGTAATCAACCAAAATGTAAACTCATACTTCTGGAGACTATGCAGCAGAAGCAAAGTATCAATACATTTTTGGTGCATCTTTAAGGCACATTCAAAGAAGGAAAGGAACATATTATTTTAGGTATAGCATAATACTCTTTGCTGGCATGAAACGTTATTAAAAATAACACACACAAGCAAATATTTGTAATGATTATCAATAAAAAAAATGTTTCCTCAGTAGTAAATGAGCAAGTAATAAAAGCTTCCATGTTGTACACATGATAAAAGGCCTTTGCAAAGAAGGTAAGCCATTTAGCCTTTAAATTACCCTTTTGTCTTCATTTGAGGTCATTAATGTGTCTTCTGTGATATATGGCAATTCTTTAATAGAAACCAACTGTATAATTTTTATCTCTTGGATGCATTGAGCTAGCCACATAATTGTGATTTGGGAAGCACTAAAAAAAGACAGTGAACAAATGGAGTATGAGTTGCATAATGATATCTCTCGATTTCTGTTGAATAATATGTATGAACAATACGGTGGCAAAGTGGAAAATGTGATCATAGGCTGCAAAAAAAATAGCATTACATCACAGATAAAGACAGTCATGAGAACATGTTCCACAGCAGATTCAATTCTTAACACCTTGTTGCATGAAAAAATAGTGTAAACTGAATGAGATTAATAGAAAAGTATAGTCCCAAATTCCTGACCTTCTGGAATAATATATTTTCAGGTTTTGTAAGACTGAGAAAGGAAATGGGACTTAGAAGGCAGAACGAGGAGGGGAATATTCTCTACCCTGGCTAAATTTGGTTATTCCAGTTAGAAGCCTTTGTTCTCAGTGTCTTAGGGTGCATCTACACTGCCTTCTGCTGGCTTGGGTAGGGATAGCAGGGGATATGTCGAGGGGTATCTTAAATTTGCAATAACTATTACTATTACTATTATTGTATTTTTATTTTGGACTACTATTCTATATTCTTTTTCAGATGTAGGCTTGGCATTTTCTTAGCGCCTCTAGACTGTCCACAGGGAATAACTATTTTTACAGTCACATGGTTCCATAGCTGCCAGATTTCAAATGCACCATTTTAAATTCATTTTATCAAAATCATTTAGCTAATGCCCTCTATGCTGCTCCACCTAAAAAGCAACCTGTGCCCTACCTAACCAAAATTTTCTTCCATGGGAAGTTGTATAGTCCATGCTAAGGTGTGTCTGACTCTGATCAGGACCCAAGCTAGTTAGCTTAGGTATATATGAAGATGTTTACTACACTGAGCTCTCCGTTTTGACAGCAGAGTAACTGTACATTATGAAGTGGATGGCATAATGAACACAGAAAATGTGGTAACAGTGTAAAATCAACTTAATTTAATCTAAAAATTGGTAACAGAGAAGCTAATTATCCTATCTGAAATGTCCTTTTATAGTTAAAAAAAATCACTTCAACTTAATTTTAACTGCCACACAATTTCCCCACAAGAGTGGTCTAGAGTAGAAGGCGCCCATTGCAGTATTTAGTTCTAGTTCGTGCATAACGTGCATGGCTTTGTTTACAAGTTTCCAGAATGAACATTTTGACATTTCTCAGTATCTACCAGAATGCTAATATGAATCATTATTGCAGAAAAACATTCATTTTGGTATTGCCTTGTAGTTTTGAATGGAAATCAAGTAAACCAGTGCAGTGGAGAAACTGTTTTTCTTTTCCGTTCTCCCCTTCCTATATTTATTTTTGCTGTATATCCGCTTAGCCAGCTTAGTCCAAGTCACTGAAGTTCCACAGTTAAGATGTGTTGTGCAGAAATAATCTTCACGAATACCATATTATTTTATCAGCAAACAAAAAAAAAAAGCTGTGGAAAGAGTAGCCTGGAATGTTAAACTAAGATAAAACCCAAAATCCATTTGCTGCATGTTAATTTTCTCTCTCGTATGGTATCCTGAAAAATACCTTCTTTTTTCATTTCTTGTAAATGAAAAGTCTGCCTACCACCAAATGTCATTGTAAGTGCTTAGCCAGACTCTAGCTTCAGTTATTATTCAGTATTAACCTATGCAGTAACATGGTTCACACTGTTTCCTCTTACAGTTCACTCTCATGTACAAACTAGGTACCTTTAACGTACATGTTAAAATACTACTTCAGTAAAGAATGATTGAATGTTTTCAATCCAGAATTCAAGTCTAAAATTTTCCTATCCCTGACATGCTCACAAAAGTGTACCAGACATTACCAGGGGTTGAAGATCTAATCATTTGCTAATCAAACAATAGCATCCTAAAAAACAGGACTGGGTAGGATCTTGTGATATCACTGAGCCCTCCTGCTTCCCAAGGCAGGATCAAATAGCTTCTGGTGATTGTTTGTTTAATATAATGGGGGCCAACCTTTTTGGCAGGTCTGCCACAAATGAAATCCCACACCCTCTCCAACAGCCACTCCAATCTTCTTCTCCTTCTTGATCTGCTGCTCTGCTTTCTGTTTCCTGACTTCCCTGATCTATTGTGTGCCACACGCAGAAGCTTCCTGTGGCACTTGTCATGGGTGCCACATGTTGGCCACCTCTGTTATAAAGAAAAATGATTTCACAACCTCTCCAGGTCTGGTGCTTTGCCTACCATTAAAGTTAACACATTCTTTCTAAAATATCGTCCTTAAACTGAATACATTTCATTTTTCAGTCTTACTTCTTAGATTATGTTTTATAGAACTCTGCTAATCTTTTATTGCTCTCCTTCATACTTTCTCTACATCTGGAAGAGTAGTGCCCAAAATTGGACACAGTACTCCAGGTGAGGGGAAGGATTATTTAATGTATCTGAATTTTGCAACTCCTCTTTTTACATCTTTGTAAAGTGTTGGCTTTTTTTTCACTGTGGAAATAACTTATGTTCTGTTTGTGACATACAGTAACCCTCAAATTGTTTTCTAAAAAATTGCTGCTTGGCCAGACTGTTCTCTTTTTTTTTTTATTAGTTGTGTATTCCTACTTAAAAACTGTACTTTGCTCTTGTTCTTAATGAACTTCACTCTATTTATTTCAGACTATTTTTCCAGTTTATCAAAATCATTTGGTATTCTAATCGTGTCCTGCAAAGCTCAGTCTCACCTGCTGATTTAATGAGTAAACTCTGTTCCATTGTCCAAGTCACAAATGAAAATACTGAACAATGCCAGACCCATGACAGACCCGTACAGAATTCTACTCATTACATCTTTCCTTTGGAGAGCAAGCCATTAATAACTATTCACTGAGTACACTCAGTTGGGCATTCAATCTAGACAATGTTACTCTTTGTTTATATATCCAAACACTTCAAAATTTCAAGGGGAAAAATTGATAAATATTTCTAGGTGTTTACATTAAGTTGAAAAATGGTTCTAGTTTCTTTCTTTGAGCTGAAGTTAGCCTGACTGGTCTACAGTTCTTCAAGCCCTCCATCCTCTCCCCTTTGCTTTAAAAATAGGTCCTATCTTTGCCCCTTTCAAGTCTTTTGGAACACCACCCATCCTTCAAGAGCTGTCAGAGAGAAACACTAACAGCTCCGAGACTGATTTATCCAGTAGCATCCAAACACTTCGAATTGCAGGAAAAAATACAGTTTCAAGTATAAAGTGGAGAACATTCATAAGTCAAATGAGCTTGATTAGTGTCTACTCTTCAGTGCTGTCCTATCAGCATTTAAGTGTAAGATCATACATGATCAAATTTTCCCAGTTCATTTAGTAAAAAATGGCTGATTAAATCTGTCCTTTGCCATTCTTTCCATGTTTTACCTTTTTTTTAAAAAAAAGCTTGTTTTGGTTTTTTTTACTGCTGAAATTTATTTTCATTTTTAGGCCTACTTAGATCATCTGAGTATCAGATGTAAATGTACATCTATAAAATAAGGCTATGCAGACATACTGTATATGAAACATAATATACTTAGTTGAATATATTATCAATAGCAAGGACATCATTTCTGATATCATTACCTTTTAAAATGACCTGTGTGTTATTTAGAATTGATTCCACTGAAATCAAAGTAAAATTTCAATTACCTGAAGCATATAAGATCATAAAAAGTGCCATATGGGGTCAGACCTTCCGGCCCAGTATCCTGTCTCTGACAGTGACAAGACTGGATGCTTTAGACAAAAAGCATTGAACCACATAGCTCTGCAGTGACTTATCCCCTATCCATTACCTTCCCTGGCATCCATTATTTTTGTTTTGAGATTCCATAGGAAACATTTCCAATGATTCTGTTTAACAGCTACCAATTGTTCATTAAGGTGTCTACTCCCTTTTTTGGACCTGGCTATGCAATCTGCCCTACAGCCTCCTGTGGCAATGAACTCCACAAGTTAACTATGCTTTGCATAAAAAAAGTAATTTCTCTTTTTAGTTTTAAACCTGTCTCCTACTAATTTCAGTGGGTGCCCCCCTAGTTCTAGTATCTGGGACTTGACAAATAGCAGTTCCCTGTTCTCACCCCTCCATCATTTTATAGGCTTGTCATATGCTCCCTCGGCCTTCTCTTTTCCAAACTGAACAGCCCTAGCCTCCTTCATGTCTCCTGTTATGGTAGTTGCCATATGGCAGATCTTTACCCTGATTTTTTTGGTTGCCCTTTTCTGTACCTTTGCAAATTCTACAACATCTTTTTTGAGATACAGAGACCAGAACTGTACAAAGTATCCAAGATGTGGGCACATCCCTTCATAATGATCCCCAACATTTTATTAGGATTTTTTTTTTTTGGTTGCAGCAGCATATGGAGCTGATGTTTTCAGAGAACTATCTAAAATGACTCCAACGTCTGTTTTCTGAGTCATAACAGTTAGTCCAGAGCCCCAGCATTGTGTATGTATAGTTAAGGTTGTTTTCTCCAAGGTGCTTTACCTTGCACTTGCCAACACTGATTTTTATCTGCCTTCTTTTTTTTGCCCACTCGTATAGATTGGTGAGAAATTTCTGTAGGTCCTCTCCATTGGTTTGTGGTTTGAATACTCAGAATAATTTGGTATCTTCTTCAAACTTGGAGATTTTACTGTGCCCCCTCATTGATGAAAATGTTGAACAAAATTGGGCCTAACACAGATTCCTGAGCGCTCCATTTTTGATCTCCTTCCACCCTGAAAAGTGACCACTTAGCCTTACCCTTCACTTCCTTCCTTTTAACTAGCTTTCAGTCCACAAAACAACATTTCCTCCAATCTTATGTCAACTCAATTTTCTTAAGAGCCTTTGATGAGGGATCTTGTCAAAAGGTTTTATGGAAGTCCAAATACATTATGCCAACTAGATCCCCCTTGTGCGTGTGCTTGTTAATACCCTCAAAAAACTCCAGCTGATTGGAGTGAGAGGATTTCAATTTACAAAAACCACCCTGACTCTTGCCCAACAGATCATAGTTGCCCACATGACTACTGAGTTTATTCTTTATTATATATTTTTCCAACTTTCCAGGGATAGAAATAAGACTCACTGGTTACATCTACACACGATGCTAACTGTGCACTAACCTAATAACACGGTACAGTAGCATGCTGGGCAAAACTCCTGCTAATATGATACTGAGCAGTAGTATGAGGCTACTGCACAGCCACTAGAAAGCTGTGAGCTAATGCTACTATACAGAACCGCCAGTTATGACGCATTGATTTAGTACTTGGTTATGCAGGTACTAATCTTAATGTGCAGTAACTATGGCACTTTAATGAAAATGTAGATGCACCCACTAGTATGTAGTTCCCAGGATCATCCCTGAAGCTCTTTTTGAAGACGGATATTGTGTGGCATAGGCATCTAAAACTTCTTCCATGGTTAGGTTTATGTGATCTAATTCTTCACACCTATCTGCTAAGAAGTACTGATCAAATGTTGAAGTTTCCACAGTATCTCCTGTGGTAAAAACCAATGCAAAGAATTGATTCAGCTTGTCTGCTATGGTTTTATAATCCCTGAATGCACCTTTTACATCTTGATCACTTAACAATCCACAGATTTTCTGCTTCTGATGTATTTTTGATCACTTAACAATCCACTGCTTCCTGCTTCTGATGTATTTTTAAAGGGTTTTATGATTAACATCTTTTGATAGATGCTTTTCAGACTTTTTTGTCCTGCCTTATTTTGCTTTTACATTTGCCAAAGTTTGTGAGCTTTCCTGTTTTCCTAATATGGGCAAGCTTACCATTTTTTGAAGATTTTGGTTTTTTTACTTGAATGGCCCCCTTAACTCTGCTATTATACCATGCAGGGATTTTATTGGACCTCTTGGTAACTTTTTTGATTTGTGGTATACAATTTCCCATCCTAAAGTTATATATTGGTGTAGTGGATTTTTTGATTTACTCCCTCCATTAGAATGCTGAACGTAAATATATTATAGTCACTATTAGAGTGGCCCACTAACAGATCAGTCTTCACCCAGGTCCTGTGCCTTGCTCAAGATTAGGTCTAAAATTGCTTGTGTTCTTCTGAGTTCCAAAAGAAGTTGTTGTTAAAAGCAGTCATTTATTACATCCACAATGTTCATTTCCATAACTTGCCCTGATTAAGTGTGTATGCAGTCTATGTGACAGTAGTTGGAGTCTCCCATTATTACTACTTGCCTGTTATTACTCATACTATTTGACTGGGATGCTAGATATTCTGACTTACTTTCAGTGTTGTCTACAGTTATACTTCTTACTTTCCTATTATCGTTTTCAAGAAAGTTTAGAATCTAAATGACCTCCCGTTTTTGGGGTTGCATCTATCTGACCTGTGTTTTCTTCTGTACCTGTCAGCTTTCACTATTTTGTAGTTTAAAAAACTGTTCTATGATCTTTTTAGTGCCAGCAGTTTGTGGTTCTGTTCTGGTTCAGATGGAACGCATCTTTTCTGTACAGGTTTCTCCTGTCCTGAAAGATCTCCAGTTCCCAATAAATGTATTTCCTCCTTCCCCGTCACCCAGCTGCGGGACTTCTACCTGAATTTTTTGTTAGTTTTAGAATTTAGTTTGTTCTTTTAGGAAGGTTTTGTTTTATCTATTTAGGGTTGCTTTGAATTTACGGATTTACCTTCTGTTTAAACTTACTTTGCTCTAATTGCAATTAAATTTAAGTATTTAAATGTAAATCAAGATTTAAATGCTCAGTTTTAAGTTACTTCAGCTAAGCATGTCTGAACTGAGCCCATATACATTTGTACTGCTTTAACACAAATAATTATTTAATGCAAATGTAGCCTGGGTATACATGGGTATGTACTCCCTTCTCCAATGAAAGGGGTTTGTTAGCTGGCAGGTGTGCTGTGGATGAAACTGTGGACTACTCATAGTTTCCCTCTGTCAGAAAGGAGCCAGGCCAGGGCAATCTGGAACTTAACTATATACAAATGTATTATGATTTACATAAGTGGGTATTAGATTACTATAAATATATACACATATATCTGTACATATGTTTATAAGTATATATTCAGATATATAACTATACACCTTATTCTTTATAATGGGTTACCATCACTGGGGTTTCAGGTGACAGGGAAGCCCAGGTAAGCATCAAGGAAGGGGTCCTGACAGAACCCCAACTAAGAGTCATATTCTCTATTAAACTACCAATATAGAGTTACACAAAATATAAGATATAGTGTTACAAAACATGAGGCACTCTCTCACACCATATACAGTGCATAAACATCAAAAAAAAAACTTGACTCTTCAAAGGTCCCCAAAGCCCAGACTGTTTCCAAGGCCTTAGAAACAGTCTGGGCTTTGGGGACCTTTGAAGAGTCAAGTTAACTTACCTGGGCTTACCTGTCACTACTGGGAGGGGAAAACCCTAATGCTCTTGGGCCTTCCACAAACCCCACTGAAGCCTATAATCTCAGAGGGGCCCTCTCTCCCTGGGACCTCCCCTCCAGGAGCTTCTTACTAGCCCACAGGATTCCCCTGTGGGAATCCTTTCCCCTAGCAACTCACGGTTCTGGGGTCCAGAGTGAGTGGCCCTTGGCCCCTCAAGTGCATTGCTTCTTGCTTGCAGGAGTTTCCTGGGCCTTTGACTCCTTCTGGACCACTCATTCGCTTGGAGCCCCAAGCACTGTCACATGCTCCTGGAGGCTTTGCCTTTTGCTAAGGGTTGGAGGTCTGGGTCGCCTCATGCAACACCGGGGCTCGGTCTGCTCCCAGACCTTCCATGCAATGTTGTCTGCACTGGGTTTTTGGCTCTGTGCCAGGGCTCCCAGACCCGAGCCACCGCGAATGGCTCCCAAGGTCCCAATACCTCCCAGACCACTCCTTGCCATACTGTTGGCACCAAGTGCCTGGCCCCAAGCCAAGGGTTGCAGACCTGAGCCACCTCAAGTGGCTCCCAGGGTCCTGCTCCATGCACTGGCCTATACACTGCATTCCTGACTGCACACCAGGGGTTGCAGACCTGAACTGGCTCATGCAGCTCCCAGGGTCTGGCTCCATGCACCAAGCTGTGCACCGTTCACTGCCCTCCTCTGTGATGGGGCTGGGGATGCAGACACTCGCCATTCTCATTCGGTGAGGGAGGCTTTGGGGCTCTTCAGGGCAACAGAAAAACTGCAGCAGCAGGGTGGAAAACCACTACTACAGTTACACAATACAGCCTGGATTAGAATGCCTGGTATTAAATAGTGACTTTGATCTAACAGGCATCTCAGAGATTTGGTAAAAGGATAATCATTGGAATACAGTTACGTCAGGTTACAAACTTTATAGGAATAACAGAGTAGGACATGCAGGTGGAGGAGTGCCAATCCAGGACAGCATGGCTAGGGACAGAAATTATATATAAACTGATATAACTGATTGGGAACTGTAACAGAACAGAAGTTCAGTGCATGTAAACTGGTTTGAAAATGGCCTAAACTGGTTTAAGATAAACCTGGATGAATATAGTAGCAGACTATATTAACTGATTTTGGTTAAACTGGTCTATCACACTTCTGTCCCAGATCCCTTCCTGACTCAAGTTACTTCACAGTCCCCCAGCATCCCAGGTTGCTTTGTACCTCCCCTTCAGCCAAGCAGGGCTGGATCCACCCCCTCGGGCTGTCACAGGGTTGAGACAGAACCCCACCTCCTTGAGGGGAAACACTCCTGTCCTGCAGCCAGTACCCTGTGGTCTACCCATGTGGAGGAAGCCCTACACCCCCACCCCAGTCCAAGTACGTCAGCCTTTTCTGTGTTATCTGTTATTGTGTTGCCTCCTCCATTCAATAAGGGATCCATACTTTTCCTGACCTTGTTGCTGACATACTTGTAGAAACCCTTTATGTCCCTTGCTAGCTCCAAGTCCAGGTGTGTTTTGGCCTTCCTGATTTCATCCCTGCATGCCTGAGTAATACTTTTATACTCCTCCCTAACTGTTTGTCCAAGTTTCCATTTGTAAGCTTCCTTTTTGTGATCACTGAAGAGTTCCCTGAAAAGCCAAGCTAGTCTTCTGCCATACTTGCTAGTCTTCCTATGCATCAGGATGGTTCATTCCTGCATCCTCCGGAAGGTTTCTTTCTAGTACAAGCAAGTCTCCTGGACTCCTTTCCTTCTTAGACACGCCTTTCAGGGTATCATGCCCATTAGGTCCCTGACAGAGTCAAAATCTACTTTTCTGAAGTCCAGGGTCCTTACTCTACTGCTTTCCTCCCTTCCATTGCTCAGGATCCTGAACTCAATCATCTTGTGGTAGCTGCTGCCCAAGTTGTTGTCCACTTCTACATTTCCCACCAATTCTTCCCTGTTTGTGATCAGTAAGTCAAGAAAAGCATGCCCCCCCACCCCTGCTCCCAATGGGTCTGGGCTGCTGTGGGAGCACTGGGCTGGCTACTGAGCACACTCCCTTGCCAGTCTTTCACCCTAACAGAGAGGGGGAAGAAGCCCCTGTCCCAGTGCTGAGTCTGGTCTTCCCCCTCTCCTGCTGACCTAGCACTTCTGATCTTCACTCACTTTTGCCCTGCATCCTGATTACCTGTGGCTGCCCACAGTGTCTTCTCCCAGGGAGCAGGCAGGAAAGGGTTATACTGCTAGGGTTTGCTCAGCACAGATTGGGGGAAGTGACCAGGGATCTGCTCATCCAGGCCAGCAGGGGACAAGGGTAGACCCTGGTTTAGCATCTGGTTCAGGACTACTTCCCCTGCCTACACAGGAAGGAAAGCAGGGGGTTGGGGAATATGCTCAGCTAGCTTCAGCTTGGCCTCCAGGCTGTGAGGTGTGTTCCAGCACCCTCTGCTTCTGCCTGCTTTTCCAAACTGAAAATTGGATATCAGTTCAGTTCCTTATCAGTTCAATCTACACAGTTTAGAGAAACCTACAGAGATTGAATTAATCCTGACTCTGCTTTTTGACTGTTTTTACTTAACTCATGTGTGAATAAATAAGTCTTTCTGTCAGTAAAAAGTTTGAAGATTGTCATTAGAAAAAATAATAAACACTTCAATTGTTGCGGAACCTTCCTAGCAGTTTTGAGGTTCTTTGTGGATATTGGTAGAAAACCAGCAGTGCTACTATACAAGCTGCACCTATGAAGAAATGAAAAATTTAAAGAAATAAATTGTGTGTCAGATCCTATTCCACCCTTAGACAGCCAAATGCTATTTAGGCATCTAACTGTAATCCTGTTCCATCTTGTTCAAATCCCTGAAAAATTGTTAATGCAATATATAGGTGGATCTACCCCTTGTAATTTTTGTGATGTAGTTGTTTAACTATACTGTGTTATAAAAGTAGATGTGTTAATGTTTTTTTTAGGGACTCTACATAGGGTAGAATAGGATTGCATTTAAAAGCTTTAGGGTTATTTAGATATCTAATGTTGAATAGTATTTGACTCTAATCTGCAAGCCTGGCAAAGTACTAATTTTTGTAAAGTATATATTCATTGATTGTCTATATGTATGACATTAAACTAAACATTTTATTAGTGTGAGCAGGGTCCATGTGGAAACTATGGGGCTGGAGACAGAGATTACACATAAACCAGTACAAGTGATTGGAATTGGTTCTAATTTGTAACAAAAGAATTTCAGAGCATCTAAGCCATTTTCAAAATGGCTAAAACTTGGATGATGTAGTATCAGATGTAACTGATTTAGGTTAAATTGGTTTATTGACCTCTGTCCCAGATCCCTCCATATTCAAGTTAACTCGCAGTTCCCCAGGGTCCCTGTGTCCCATGCAGAGTTGGGTGGACTAGCCGTGGTCCAAGCTGTTTGCTTCAGCCAAGCAGGAAGGCATGCTCTAGTGTCCCCAGATTCTGGCCTGGACAACTGCGGGTATGTGGCTGGATTTCTGGAATCAAAAGTGAATATCTATTCACTTGCTTATCAGTTCCATCTACACAGTTTAGACTAACCTGAAAAGGCTGAATTGATTCAACCTTGGGCTTTTTTTTTTTTTGACTGTCTATGCTAATCCTGGAAGGTCTGGTTTTAAGGATGCTGAGAATTTGGATTGTGAGAATACCAGAAGATGACAAAGTATTATTAGTTTGGATCCTTAATCAGGCTTCCTAAATCATTGAAAATAAGTAGGTAAGGATGCACAAAACAGAGTCTGCGTAACAAAAATGTTTAGTTGTACTCAAGCATTGCAATTGTGGGTTGTCTTCAATATCCTAGAAGTACTCTTCATGACCTAATGTTACCTAAAGTTATTTTGGGGAGCAAAAGGAGGAATGTAGGAAATACTCATTTTCTGATAGTTTTCTTTCATCTGAGAAGTTTCCTGTTGTTTTCATGACTTTATGCTTTTTTTTAAGATTATTTTTAATCTACAATCCACTCTCTAAAACATTTTTTTTTAAAGCAAATCAGTTAATAACCTTGATGAGATGCTGCTCTGGCCATTTTCTACTCCTGTCAGTAGAAAAGAAAAGATTATTACTATGCAGATGAAGTCACACTAGAAGTCCAATGAGAATTAAATTTTACATGCCATGAATGCAATAATATGTTCACCTTGGTTCTTAAAGAGGTTTCCAAAAGTGTCATTACAGAGTTTTTATTTCCAATAATTCACTTCAGAGATGAAAACTGCTTTAAAATGGAGCTGGTATAACAGTCCTAGAAGATATCTATTGGAATTCTTAGCTAATAAATGAAGAGGGTTAGTTGTTTATGTGAGGGACTATTCTACAGAAAAACTTTAAATGGAAATGGAAATGTTCCAGGCTTTATGGAAGTATAGGATGAAAAAGAGACAAAATGAAATATTTTCTTGTTTAGTGAAGAATTTATCTTTTTTTTTTTTTTAACCAGTTTGACATTTTGGATCAGTGGAGGGTTCTGTTTTAGGGTTTTGAAATGTATATGTGCAATGAAATCATCATGCCTCTCTAACAATAAATATAATTAAAATATATATGATGTTAAATTTGGTACTCTTTTAAAAGACATCTGAAGGGGCCTGCCATATGAGTAGTTTGCTATTTCAGTCCTTTCCCTGCCCTTTAATCTAGTCATTCGTTTTCATAACTTGCATGTAAACCAATGTCAAGTTTACAATGAAGGCTGATAGGGGTGGGAGGGGGAGTCAAACAGCATTCATTTCTAAAGTGCTATCTAGTGGGGTTTTGTCTATTAGACAGATAGTGATATTCTATCCCAAGGCCTGGATCCTGTAACTGTATATGTGAGGAAAGAACTGTGCACCTTATGTCAAAGCCTACCAATGATTATAAGACTGGATACACATTCTACTTATTGTCTTTTTTAAGACAACTGTCATTTGCATTTGTAGACACTATATGAAATATGCTCATCAGTGTGGCTATAGCTGATGTCTTCCTGTGAAAGTAGAAAGTATTAGCTTAGTTTGTTTCTCAGCTCATAAAAGGAGAACCTTAGGGAACAGCACTACTTGTTCATTCTCCAGCTCAGAGAGAGGAGAGAGTGACTCTGACAGCCACCTCTTGAGAACTGGCATCCATTAGGTTCCAGCTGCCCCAGCTGTGCCTAATTTAAGGGGTCTCAGGTGTGGCAATTGTCAGCCTGCAGGAAATAAGGCAGGATGGATATTCCACACTAACAGAACCGCAGTGGACTTCTCACTTTCACTTCAAATAGAAGCTGCTATAATTAGGTGGGATGGTTGGGATAAACCAATAGTTAAAATTCTCCAGAGTTTAAGTCCAAGAGAGTCTGAAGGGATTTGTAGACAGTAATTTATTAAACCATTTAATTTATTGGTTTTTTCCCCCCTTACTAATAATTTTTTTTAAAATTGCTGCCATTTCCTATGATTGCTGCTTCCAGGTGCTTCCAAGCAGGCAGTACTCCATAATTAAAAAAATAAGATCTCCTTTGTCTTCTTTGTAACAAAGGTCTGTGCCAGGGGGGCTCCTATCCCCCATGCAGTTACAATGTATCATGGTTTAATTTTGATTTAATGTGAACAGATTTTTTTCCATATATCATGACTCCTTTTAATATCTGCAATTCACTTGTTCCTTTACAGCAGTTCCATATACTGCATAGGTATGCAGTAGTGTATACATATGACCTTGTATCTAGGAAAAGTGAAAAGTTTTCTAGGTTAATATACTGTCCCCAGTTTCTATTGTGGAACATCAAGAAAGGAAGTATCTGAGGCCAGCAGCATCACAATTTATTTATATTTTTAAAATCCCTTTTCTCTTAAACTCCATTTGCAACATCTTTTTAATGCTTACTCAGACAACATCTTTGCTATCCTTAGTCAGTGCCAAGTTTATGTCTGGCATTTGATATTAAACTTTTTTCCTAAGAATATTTTATTTGAAATTGTTTCATCAGAAAATCCCAAGTTATTGTTTTGTTTTGTTTTTTTTTGACGTGATCTATAAGGTCAGCAGAAGAACAGACTGTTCAGGCTATGGTGTACTTATGCTTTTTGCCTATACTCCCACATTGATCAAGTCTTTGTATATGATCAAGATTTAAATCAAGAATTGTATGATTCAGGTTTCCATTTAGGATTTACATTGGCTTTATTTTACATTCTGATTAAGAAGGCTCCTGAATTAAAAGGCAATTTTCTTATAATTGCATTGGGGGGAAACCATGAACAAAGATGCTTAGACTGAGAAAAAGGTCCCATTGAAATTAATGAGAACCTCTTTATTATCTCGTTGATTAGTGTGACCAGTAGAAAATGGTCTTATGCAAGCTGACATCTTCTAGACATTGCAAGGATGCATCCTTAGTGGCTAGAACACTAATCTATGATTTGGGAAATCTGGGCTCACCCAGGCTTTGCCACAGGCTTCTTTTTATCTTACTTGGGACATGTCAGTTAGCTCCTCTGAAATGGGGGTGATAAGTACTTCCATTTTCCACAAATGTTATATGAGAATAAATGCATTAATAATAGTGAGGAGTTTGGCTACAGACTATATATTTATGGCATTATCGATGTGTCAATTGCACCATGGATTGCAACATGACGTGTTCAGCCAATTTATGACACCATAGAAAATCAAACCAGCTACAAAAAATGTTCCATATGTAACATAAAACATTGCAGCTGGTTTGTATGGTGTCTTAAATTGAATGTGTGGCATATGTTCTAGATCTGAGACTGTCAGGCTGATAATCAGCTGAGCATCAGGATGGGTCACCAGCAGCCCCAGAATACAGGAAGCAGCCACCCCCAATCTGATCTGTGGAATCAGGTTGTGGACAGCTGTACATGGTAATGTGTACAAGGTAATGGAGAACACAGAAAGATTGAATACCAACCTTAAACATTCAACTTTTTACTTACTTATCCTTTTGTCTTTTTATAACACTGCTGCACTGCTAGTATCCTAGGACAGGGATTGCCACCTGGGGGTATACGTAACCCCAGGAGTACTTGGGAGGGCCTTAGGGGGTATATGCGGGCAGGCAGGCATGGAGCACCCCCCCCTCACCACCCTGCACCTCCACATCCCAGGAGCAGGGCTGGGGGAGTGCAGGGTTGAAGGGAAGCTCGCATGAGGTGGCTGCTGGCACTTCCCACCACCCTGCACTGCCACCGCTCCGTGTCCAGCCGTGTGCCACCCCCACTCCGTGTCTGGCCCCTAGGAGTATGTGTACTAAAAAAGTTTAAAAGCCCCTGTGCTAGGAGTATCATTGTACTGAAATCCAACATGAAATGTATACCTCATGTATTTGGTACCAAGGTATCACCAAATGATTTATTCTAAATTCTAGATGTTCCATGCTACTTTTGTGTTCACATGCACCACATCCAATATGACTTGCAACCAACTCTTTCCTAAGGCTAAGGTTCCACATAACTGGTTGCTCTGTAGGAATTTGGAAGTTTTATAGAAGGATGGTCAGCATTATTTTTTACCACCAGTGTGGATTTTAAAATGTTTATTTTGAGATGGAGCTCCAGATTTTGATGGTCTCAAAAAGTGAACTGGCCTTTGTTTTTAGGCTGCATGGGTAACAAGAGTAAACATTTTTTTTTTTTTTAAGTTTTGTTTAGGTTTGTTATTATAATTGCTACTATCCATAGTTTGAAAACAATAAATTATGTATTCATTTGGCAAAAAATGCCAGTGTCAGCTCTGTTTACACCTCTGAGGTTGTATGCATGCTTTCTTGTGGAAAAAAGCTGAGCACTGAAAACTTGTTGGCAAAAACCAAATCACCATTTTTATGTCTTTGGTTTCCCATAGCAAAGCTATACCTCTTTTCTATAAAAATGGTTTTTGGTTTATTGTTTGCTTTTTCCTTTGTTTAGGTTTTTTGGTGGGGATTGTTGGGGGAAGGGGGTTATTTCAATTTTTTTAAAAGGAAAAATTGTTCATTTGGTCAAAGTCTATGTTTCTGTGTAAAATCCTACCTTGCTGGCAAGAGTGCATCTTTGACAGACCCAGGAATGATAGAAACATCCATGTATCTCACCCTGAGTGGGAGCAGGCAGTGGTGTCTCAAGTAAGAGTAGCTGGGACTTTGCCACTTGCAGCTCACTGCATCAAACTCCTACCTTCTCCAATGCCTAACAGCAAAGAGAAGAATGAGGGTTTGTTGTTGTCATTTTGTATTGTTTTTCCACTTGGTTGCCTGGGAAATATGGTATCAACAAATTATTGCACTGACTGGGAGTCTGGGACTGCTGGGATCCTGTTTTCTGGCCTGGGTCTAGCCTCTCCGCTGTTTAGTTCTATAAGTCTCCAAACAAGAAGGTTAAAAGAAGACTTCTTTAGCATAGTCTTGGTTTTTGTTTCAGGAATGTTGTAATGTTGCAGTCTTGAAGATACTGGTGCTAGCTGCATTATCATTATGACATGTTTTTCCCTCTGCATGAGTACTCAGACCTTCTACTTTTAAGTTCTTCATCTTTGTTTTTAATTTGAATCACTTATGATCTAAATATAACAGCACTATAACCTTGCTTATCTTGATTTGATGGTAGTGCCAAGCAAAAGCAAATTAAGTGTTCTTATATATTTTGTTCTTAGCATGGCCTTCAGTTTTTCCTGAAAAAACAAAGATTTTGAATGGGGAAATATTTCCTCATTCTACACACAAATATGATACCAGATATCATCATTAAATGGTTAAAGCGTCCTTCTATAGATCCAGAAACATGAGTTTAATTTTTTCCGAGCTCATGCCAACTAATCCCAAAGGCTGCTCCCAGGAGACTGCAAATGAGTAATAGATTAGTAAGGTTTAGGGTGTCAGAGGTGGAGACATGCAATGTTAGCCACATCCCTTCTTGTGTATTGATGATTACAGAATCTAGCATGCCTTAAGCATATCCCAGTTGATTGCTAGGTTTTGGTAGACTTCTAACCTTTTGACCCACAAACATAGGAAAATTGGTTTTCTAGCATTACAGCTGATAATCTTATACAACTAGAGTGTATAGTATAGTGAGTTTGCTTACACATTTTCATCATATAGCAACTTAATTTTCTGTGTTTATTTTTTTGCATGCATTTAATTTAATAGCAACCGGAAATATATGTATTTGTAAATATCAGTATGAGCATAAGTCTCTTATATGCTGTCATTTGCTGCCATTTGTACATCTTTGAGTCTTAGGGCTGTGGCAGAGGTTATATTTATAATGCTCAGTAAATCATAACATGCCACCAATTCAAGCAATTTATCACTCAATAAAATGTTAACCCAGCCTCAAAAGGCCACATCCAGATGAGTGTGGCTCTGCAGTATGTGGTGCTGCAGTTACATCTGCAGTGCCACCTAACACATGTTCAGGTGTTCTCCTGGTGCAAGGTAGCAGCACGGGGGAGGGGAGGTGGCAGGGGTTGACCCTGGCAGATCCAAAGGGCAAAAAACATGTACATAAAAAATAGGGTGCCCCCAGCCTGCTCTCAGGGATCCAGGGTTGTCCCTGATGCTAACAATCATAATATAGTTGTATGAGTTCAGGAAATAATCATAGACTTTACTTCCATTGCTGAGGTGTGGAATAGGTGATAAATATTGCATTTGGAACTTAAAATCTTAACACTTAAAACTTAATACTTTCAGACATTAAATTAGAGGGGTGGAGGAAGAGATGATTAGCTGATCATCAGCATGGGTTGTGATGGCCCTAATCTGGATCCCATTTGATTTTAAGCACCATACAGACCATCCTTAAAGATGTTCTTTGTTATACGTGGAACATCTATGTGGCTGGTTTGCTGTTTTATTGTGCCATAAATTGGCTGAACATGTAGCATGTTGTAATTTTTTGGTGTGATTAACACACTGATAGTTACATAAATCTAACACTTGCCAGGGGCCTTAGAAAATCATTGTGGGTAGCCACTAATAAGAGATCTTACTTGTCCAATGTGTGTAAAGGGTAAAATCTGGAGCTTCCTTTATTGAAGAGGAAAAGAAATAAATGCTGATCTTTATCTTGCCAGTCCAAAAGCTATATCATGAATATTTTCAAATTGAAAATGTACAGTCTAATGGTTTGAGAAAGTACTTACTGAAGTAATGAAGTGCAGCACTGTAGCAATTATAAGACCTGTGTAGCACTTTTATGGCTTATTGTAAATACAGTAGTAGTGAGATGACTTGATCAAGCCAGCAGGTATTCCATTAGTAGCCTTACACTACACAAAATGTTGATTACTACCTTGTAAACGAAACAACATATCATTAGGTGAGGCAAACCACACGACTTCTGTGCTGGAGCCATTTATATGAAGAACTAATGAAACAACAGAGGATAGATGATCTACAATTTTTTTTTATTCTAGTGGTAAAGAAATTAGCTTGAGGGGGGGACAGGGGAAACTGTTTAATCTTTCCTTTTCTCCACCTCTCTAAATTAATGTCTAAAAGACTAAGTTCTGAATTGTACATGCAGTATGTTTCAGCTTGCACATACAACTCTTTTTTTCCATTTTATTTTTTTATCTCCTCCAAACCTCAGCATCAAAACATAAAGTATGAAGTTAATTTTTAACAACTCATACAATTATATTTTGATGCATCTATCTATAGATGCAAATTATGTTTTGATTTGGAACACTAACTTTTTCCTAATTAACTTATTCCTATAAAATATCAAGATATTGAGCTCAGACTAGATGCATCTCTGCTGAAGACATTTTTCTAATTTTGAACCTGTTAGCTTGATAAACATATTCATTGTTACCATGGTTATGTGTCGGTATTGAGCTAACTTCTCAGCAAGATCCATCAAATCCAAATATCTGAAGACACTGTGAGTTTGCATTGAGGACACAGCAATGTCACTGTCTTTTAGAACAATTTAATGGTTGTTATTTACCCTACCAGAGGGATGTATAATTAGCACAAGATAAATTAGACTGGAACTTGAAAAATTATAGCTCATGTCAAGAACTGTGAGATTTATGTCCTCGAAAAATTCCACTTATTCATAATGTAAAAATCTTTTGCCAACAATTCTATTCTCTTTAATTATCAAGAGATCTTAGCATTTGAACTGCTTCTGTGTACAGCTCCATTTAATCCTATTTTATTTCACTGTGTCTCCAAGAAGTCATTCTTTTAAGAGCGCATTTAAAATAATTGTTGTTTTCATATTTGTGGACAACAGGTGCTTGCTTAATACAATATCAAAGGAGAAGAAATTAACCAATTGCAATTACTGTATGGCTGCCACAGAGCCTTTTGCTGTTTTGGCTGTAGTTGCTTTCCTTCATTTCTTTCTTTCTTTTATTATTCTGAATAGGTGGTACATTTTAACTGTGTTATGACTTTGGGAATATTTTCTGACAACATAATGGTCACCTACAAAGGGTTAAGTATGCAATCCTCTAAAACACTCTGTTGCCAGATACTTTATTTTGAATTAGGTTGTTTCCTCTGGTACATGGCACCTCCTGTGATCCCAGTCTCAAGTAAGTGATACACATATGTTCCACTTACTACTGAGAAGTAATTCTGTTTCTGTGCCACTTCAGTCTTGTATGTCTCCTGAGAGAAAACATTGAGAAAGAAATTGTACTAAAGCACATGCTTAAATGTAGTGATTTAGGCTGCTGCACATGAAAGCTGGACAAGGAGATTTCAAACTCCTTGTTTGATTTAAACAACAGAACATAATCTATAAAAATAAGGGGAAAAAACCCACAAAGCTAATACCTGGATGTGGAACTCAACTCCAAACAGTGAACGCACATTTGGATCTGTGTCAGAGTTATTCCCAAATTAGACTTTTTTGTAACAATAAACATTTTTAACATTAAAAAGAAAGTTATTTAGATTTCACATTCAAACATGTGAAAGTTAGGATATGTCAAATTTATGAGCATTCATGAAACCTTATTTCTGTCCCCTTGAACCTCATACCGTGTGTGAATGAGTCGGGGATCATGTAGAAGAAGACAATGTGTTATCAGGTAATTAAAACTGCAGTAGAATGTATATACTTTGTTTTTCCTTGATCTTTCCTAATGCAGGGCTGTCTAAGAAGTGACCCAAAAGGGGTTATATTGCTGATCCCAGGCTCCCCTTTGGCCACCATTGCTAGCTCCCACCATTCTTATACCTGCAGTGCAGCTAGAGGCTCCAGGTTTCCTAACCTTCTGGCTTTTCCTTTCTGCCCCAACCCCAGGGGGCAGAACAGTTCAGCACAGTGCAGCCTTCAGTGCTGGGGGAGGCCATAGCCTAGAGTTCCTCAGTGGAGCAATGCAGTGGGAGCTAAGGGTGAATCAAGGTGCCTGGGCACACGGTCAGTGGGAGGGCATTTGAGTACACAGTATGGGGGGAGGGCGGGGAATGCAGGGTGCAGCAGGGACATGCCTGGGTGTACAGTGCATCTGTTCTGCATGCAATAAAATGCCAGGGGGCACCTGAGCATTCACTGTAGTAGTGGAGGGGAGCAGGGGTGCATAGGCACATGCTGGAGCAGAGGGAAGCACCTGGGCATGCGGGCATGTGCAGTTTCTGTGGCCCATGGCCCCAGTAGTGGGGTCCAAGGGGTATGTGGCCCCCGGCACATACGAGTTAGACAGTCTTGTCTGAATCCCACTTTACCTATCATTGCTCTCTCACTACTAAGGTGTCAGTTCCCATGCAAGTTTTCCTGGGATGTGCTCTCTCGACTTTTACTTGATAAATTGTCAAGTCCTGTTCTTTCTTTTATGCTGTTGCATGACTTAGGAGGGACTAATATGTATCCTTCTTCAAATTCCTCCTTAAAACTCTTTGCCAAAAATTTACACAATTGTTAAGTATCTGGTGCGTTAATGTCTATACCTAACATTCTGACCAAAACTTTGTTTGTACCCCATATATTGACTCTTGTTTTACATTTAAATTGTTACCTCTTTTGGGCAGGGGTCATCTTGTCCTTCCATGTTCACATGGCCTCCAGCTTCGTTCTGTGTTAGTATCATATCTATTGCACACTGGCACTGCTATCCACAAAATGGGCTCTTAGGCACTACAGCAGCACAAATTATTGCTGTTAAAAATAATTGTAGTGCAGTAGAACTAAGATTGTATAAGCAATCATTGACCTAGCATTTTATAATTTTAATGTGCTTGACTTTACATCCTGTATTATCCAATTTAAATGTAGATTGTATGTAAGCGTAGATTTTTTGGATGGCAGTTTTGTAATGTAATTTCTGGTGTTATTTTGAAATGAAGAAGGTAAAAACAACTAATATTATATACAACGGCTCTTCAGCATGCATCACTAATATTGATTGAATGCTGAATACTATTTTCTGCTACTAAAACCTGAGGGGGATTTTACCCCATCTGGCACCCATATAGGCAGAAGGTAGATTTCTGTCTGAGACGTGCCATATTAGAGTGGGCACTATTATGCAATGTATTATAATGTTGTTTCTGGACTTGTTCTATTGGATGTAAAAGCTTAGAATATACACAATTCCAAAACTTTTCTGAGTGGTATGAGTTTGTGAGGGGAAATGGTGATTTCTAACAACTTGTACTTCGTCAAACTGGATAGAACTGTCATGCCTTTAATCCCATTTATTGTCCTTGTTTCAGAATTTGGTTGCTTTTTGCATTGAACTTGGTTAACAATGGAACTGTGTAGACCACCTTAAATATATCAGGTCATCCCAGCTATAGAAAAAAGTTCAATGAAAAACATGAATCCAAATGTAACATTTTATGATTTGAGTTTTTTCATTTGTACAAATCACTACTTATTTACCTTACATCACTTTCCTTTCTCCTTTGATCCTGGCTTTGGTGTTTAGCTTATTTTGTTTCTTTTGTTCTTGTTTGACACAAACCTCCGCACTGCTCTTGATTCATCTAGTTATAGTAGCATTGCTTTGACTTCTTATTCACCATTTCAGCTAGTGTTCTGGTCGATATTCCTTCGTATTCCCTATGCCTTTTTCTAGTTACCTTCTTTCCATTCTCTTCTCCCCTTAACCGCTTCCTTCTTTCTATATTGCTGGCTCATCTGATGGAGAATATATATATCTATAAAATAAAAAATAAGCATATATAATAAACATATAGGAGATATCTATATATAGATCTCCTATCCTATCACAGGAGATTATATGCATCTCTTGTGATAGGATAGTGTCAATAAGACTAATTATAAATTTTTTGTGCACTATCTTTGTGTGTAGTGCATATGCAATTAGTGATGGTCTCTCTGGACAAACACTAGCTATACATGACATTTCTAGTGGGGGCTTTAACAATATAAATATGTGTTCACAATTGTTTATTTATATTGTTAAAGCCACTTGTTCATCTGCAGGTCTTGTACATACCTTCAACCTGAGAAGAAGAAATAGTTGTCTTTAGGGCTTTAGCTTCTTCAACTTTTCTTACCAGCTTTAGGCAGGTCTTACATCTTTTCCATGCAAGAGCACAGCAATGCCATCAGCTTTTTATTTGTTTTTGCTGGATTATTGCGACTTCAGTGCACAACTGCCAGCACAATCTTTACCATCTCCAGTGTCTCTTGCTTCCTTAATCTTAGAGAAGAGGGAGACATCTAGCATATTGAAGTTTAGTCCCTCCTCAACTGCTCTCAGAACATACTATAAGATGGTATTCTTGCAGTGAACACGAGTGAAAGGGCACTGTGCCCTTTGAAGCATGTTCATTTTTATATATTTTCTAGTGAATAAGGTTGTGAAAAAGGATATTATTTATACATACTATTTGAAGTTATTTTACAGAATTATAATGAGATTCCCATGAATGACAAGAACGGTGCTTTCTTGTAAAACACGTTCATTCTGCTGCTAGATCAAATAATATATTAATGGAAAGGAGCTCTACCGTTTCTAACCCAGGGTCCGGTGACATAGCTCAGGTACACCTTTAATAGATCAGACAAGAAAAGTTACATAAAATATTATAACTGTTCGGTTAAAATAGTAGTTCTACTCTCTGAAGACCATGGCTTTTCATTTTGGAAAGCTCTTGTATGTAATTGCTTACAATCACTGCCCTCATGAATAAGAATGAAACCAACAAACCCTTACAATGTGAATGTGTAATTGATCCATCAAGTTTTGGTGGTACTAGGAATAAAGTTGTATTGGATTGCAAAAAATAATGTATTCATATAAACTCTTTCCCAGCCCCAGCCCCCACCCTCCGCCCCCTTGCCTAAGTACAGACAGTCAAAAAGCCCAAGGCTGAATCAGTGCAGTATTTGCAGGTTAGTCTAAGCTGCATGGAGTAAACTGAAAAACAACTGGACAAACATTTACTTTCATTCAGGTAATGCAGCCACATGCCTGCAGTGGCTCAGGCCAGAAGCCATGGAGTCCTACAGCATGGCTTTTTGCATGGGCAACTGGTGTCTCCTGAGTCAGGGTCCCACCCCTTGACCTGGAAGCATGAGCAGGACACCCAGAAGTGCCAGTGGTGTTCCCAGAAGTGTCAGTGGTACTTCTCCTGGTGCTCCCACTCCCCAGCTAGTGCTTGCAGGGGGCACTGGCACTCCTGCCTGCCACCCCATCACCTAAGCGGGGAGTGCTGGCTGTCAGGGGGTGCACTAAAGCTCTCAGGGGATGCATGAGGACCCCCATGCACCCCCTACGTGTCACCACTGGAAGCTAGCATGGGCTGTGTGTTCATTCCCTCTTCCTGTTGTCCTTGAGGTCTCTTGGATTTGCAGTCCAGAATCACAGCAGCAGGACTCCCTTCTTCTTCCTGCTTCCAAGTGCCTCTGGGATTTTCAGTGCACCATTGCAGCCAGCAGTAAGTTTCAGTAAGTTTAGCAGGGCAGCTCTATACTTGGGGGAAGAAAGATTTACCACCTTTCCTGGCCCCAGACCCCAACTGGGATTTGCCTGAGGGTGCGGGGCATTCCCTGCCTGCCTCCCGCCCCCAAAACCCTTCTCTGCTGGAGAAGACAGCACACCCCAGCCCAGGGCTGGAAAGCATGCCTGGATGCTGAGGGACTGTGTTTTAACCAGGAAGGGGGCTGGGACAGAAGTTATATAAACCAGTTTGATTTCAAATCCATCAAGTCTGATACTACATTCAACCAGGTTTATCTTAAACAAGTTTCAGACATTTTGAAACTGGTTTATGTGCACTGAACTTCTCTTCTGTTATAGGTTTAAACCAGTTTCTGATGACTTAAGCCAGTTTATGTGTAACTTCTAGCCCTAACTCTTTATTGTTTTTCTTTTAGTCTCTTTCCACTTATTTTATTGTAAAGATAAAACATTAAAAAGAAGAACACAAATATAGAACCTGTTGGTCAAGTGAGACAGTCTAGATTCAGTTTAATTGATTTGGACAGACTTTTCATAAAGACTTCAGCCATTTCTACCTTTGCCACATTGGTTCTTTTGTGTTTCCATTGAGATATCTGTTCACTAACAAATATACGGAGTTAAGAGGACCTGACAACTGAAGGTGTGTGGAATATAACACTTCAATTCATGGATTTTCTGGTTTAAAATAAATAGTACCTTATCAGTCTTTGTGTACAATATTTTGGAGGAACACATTTGTAGGATTATAGACTAGTTCAAACATCTTTTCTTGTTTTCTGGCATTCTCTAATTACATGCTTCTCTTCAAACTATTCAGCTTTTTGTTTGTTTTCCCTCTTTAGGCTCTTATCTTCAGTAGTATATTTCCTTCTATAAGAGGCAATGTGTTGCTGCTTTTCCTCCCAATTGTCATTGGGATTGACTGACCATGAATGATATAGGAGCAGAGTGAGATTGAACAACTAGCTTTCTACAAGGGATACAGTACATGATGATCTTGCTCTCCAGTGGCTCGAGACCTGGAAAATGGTGTCAGAAGCACTGCTAACAGCTAGTAGAGAAGTCTAGCAATTAATCTAACAAATAAAGGGGATAATATTCTCATTTAAGCCTGCCTCTGAAATGACCTTATTGCTTATCTCCACATCCTGAACCAGAGGCCCTTCATAAAATCTGTCTCTTGCCTCATCAAATACACCATAGCAACACTAATGTCTGGGTCAAGAATTGTGTTAGTCCATCCCAAATGAATGGAAATCAATATTTTTGGTTGCTTCACCAGTGTGCATTTTACACAGACTTTTCAAAATGGAAGAGAAATTTCCTTTGTTGTCCTACTGTAACCATCACTCTCTACATTACTCTCAGTCAAGTTTTTTGTATTATGAATTTAATTTAGTTTCTAATATTGATTTACTTTCCTTAAAGGGTTTGCTGGGTTTTTTAAAACACCTCAGTGAGGCTTTTATTTCAATTTTTATACTTCAGTTAATTTTGCATGGCTCGCTGTGTCTGTTTCAATGTTAGTGCTTTGCAGTGATCAGTGTGCACAGGAAGTAAATGTGAATAGTAAAGTAAGTGCTTGTGTGTGGAATCTAGGACCTTTAAAGGTGATAGGTTTGCTAGAAGAGTAAAATAGCTGGTATCTCTCACTACTTCTTGTTCTCAGCAGGTTGTATCATTTTTGTGGGGGGGGGGATTCATTTTAATAGGAGCTAATAAAACATGACTTTACGTATAGATTAACATGTCTAATTAAGATGTATAATTAACAGTGATGATTGCTAGAAATAACTGATTACTAAAATTTGTACAAATATCTAAATAATATTAAAATGATTAATACCCCAGAACTTCTTAAATGACAGATATTATTTGGAATGAATGTGTTCTAAAAGATGAATACTCACACCACTGTATATTATACTATTTGTACATAATACTCCATATTTTATATATCAAGAAAAAAACAAAACCCTATGCTTACATGGACTTGCTTGACAGCCTGTATTAGGAATGTTAGATAAAATACTTTTAAAATTTTCCCCAAATCAAACATTTCAAGTACAGCTGGATGGGTCTTTTTGAGAATTACTAATTAACCCATAAATGCAGTTTTAGGGAGGCTTAAGCTACTAGCAAATGTTCATCAACTCTGTTAAATATCTTCAGTCAAAAAATGTCCAATAGTTTCAGAAAGGTTCTTATGCACACTTTGTCCAATTTGGAGTAGGAATTTAAAACAGATCACCCAAGTCCAAGGAGTGTGACCACTACTGGCTATGCTGAGGCAGTTCTTTGTCAATCCCTCCTTTTCAATCTGATCCATATATATATACACTAGAATGGGGATTAGAACCTAGGTGTCCCCCCTCCTAGACTCTTGGTTTTACTATGTGGTTACACTTTCTATCTGTCTTGTTATGTGAATGCTCTAATACCCAGAGGCAGAGCTGACCAGAGCAGGGTGCAGAGCCTGGAGCCCAGGGGAAATCAGCCCATGCAGGGCTCTGCTTCTGCTTTGATCCCGTGGGTCCTGGAACTGAAGACGCTGGCACTGTCATAGACAACAGCAGCGTCAGCAGTGGGCAGGGTAGCCACCACTCCACCCAGCTCTGTGCTGCTGCTGCTCCGCCCAGCTCTTTGCGCCCCACCCCCGCAGGCCTGGGGCAGTTGCCCCGATTCGTCTCCCCCCTAGGCGCAGCCCTGCCCAGAGGAAGAACAGTCAGGAAACAAGAAGTTTCACTTTGTGGAACTCCTTGTTGAAGATCCTCTGGTGAAAAAAATGTTG
The DNA here is from genome assembly GCF_001723895.1 of Crocodylus porosus. NCBI lineage: Eukaryota > Metazoa > Chordata > Crocodylia > Crocodylidae > Crocodylus > Crocodylus porosus. The sequence goes on along the minus strand of NW_017728906.1, from coordinate 54,950,859 downwards.
CAATCCTACAGCATTACTGTCAGAGTTGGTAGAGATGAAGGATCAAAGTCATAAAAAATTGGCAAGGTGGGAAGCAGGGGGAGTGTGTTTTCTGTGAGGATCAGCACACACAAAACTGTTTGGTGTCTCTTGGCTCTGTTCCAAAAGCAACATAATTCACTTCCACATTATGATTTCTACCACAGCTCTTAGCTGGATGCTCCCCTGACTGTTGTTTTTGGGACCATACCCTTGGCTCCTGCATGTTTAAAGGTTTGACTTCAAACAGAGCCAGGCTTTGGCTCTCACAGCATCCTCTTGAGATATAGTTCTGCATTGCATCCCCCAACCATGAACTGAGACTCAACAGTCAAGGGATAGACTGTGCAACTAGTGCTGGCTCCCTCTGATTCTAGCTTAAGCATAAGCATTATCAAATCCCAAACCTTATAAACACTTAATTAAAACACTATTAATACTTATATTGAAAGCAATCACTGCTGATTTGGGACAGTGCAATATGTAGCTGAAGACAGCATTAAAACACTTGCACACTCCACCCTGCCTTGTTTTCCTCACCACTCTACAACATTTGTTGGCTGTCAGGTCAATGTGCTTTGAGGATTTTACGCCCCACCTTTGGAACAGGTATATCTTCCAACCATGGAATCTGCTTAGTTTCTCCTCCAGCACAAATTACTTTGACTTTGGCAGGTCCTACTTAAAAAGTCCAGTGTTCCTTCCAAAGTTCTGTACCTTTGTCCATCCTGTGAGTCCTTAGTGTTCCCTACTTCTTGCCACTGCCTCCTAGACACTGTGAGCACCTATACATGTCATGCTAATTAGCGCACGTTGGAGCAGACTCAATTAATTGAATCTGCTGGAGTGTGCTCTCCAGGAGCCTCTGCATCACGCGTATTCAGAGTCCCCGTGCTTCAAAATGGTGGCCAGGGTATTTGACTTAAAGCTTGTCATCATTTTGAAGCAGAGGAAGTTGAATACACATGACTGTGTGGGTGCTTTTATAAGAGCAGCTCTAACTAAAGCCACTCAGAGTCGCTCTAATTAAAGTGCCCCCCCCCCATCACCACCACCGTGAAGCACATGTGTAGATGCCCTGTGGCTTTAAGCCCCTGCAGAAACAGCCAAAAACCATGTTACGATCTGAGGCAGTTGGAGAAAAGGAGTTTTTATTTTGCTTTTGCCTTTGTTTATATTTCTTTACACTTTAAACCTTTGCCTGCCCTCTTTTACTACAGTATTTCAGATTTCAATATTTCATTATTTTGTAAGGAAAATAATAGTGTCACATTCCTGATCCTAATACCTAAAATACAGATATTATGTATGGAATATCAAGTTACTTGTTAATATTCTAGATCAAAGATTCAACTTCATTACTTTCAACAAAGAAACCCTATCAAATTAATGTTTACCATAGATTTCCACTGTGATCAGATCAACTCCTGCAGCTAATCTCATTTGAATGGGAGAATGTTAGTGAATCAGTACTTTACAAAAGCTGTTGTAATGGTGCCATTGACTCTTGACAATTGACTGCACAAGGCACAATAACATTATTAAAGTACAGCATCACAGCACAAGGTGATTGCAGTGCAACACAACTATGAGATATTATTGATTTTGATACAATTTGAAGAGGATATTCAGGGATAAGAGGGTAGGGTAAGAATCTGTGTTCTGCATTTTCCATCTTGGCTTCATGGGCTCGAGAGGCCCTACTTAATTTAGAAGATGCCTACACTGCCTAAAAATTATAGGATATATATCTTATGTTCTTGTTTATATAGAAGTTTAAGCTAAAAGTATTACACACAAACTCTGTGCAAAATCTCAGGAAAAAAGGACTTAATTATATTTGCTCAGTTTAGCAAATGGCAAAAGAAAAGATTGTACATGTTCACAGTGTTCTGCAACGTAAGGAAAGCTCAAAAATATTAGATTGTTGATTTTTTCTTACCATGACTCTAGTTAGGCTATTAACATTTAACTTTGACCCTTCCCTGTGTCAATCTCTTACTGATGCAGAAACTAACTGGGTGATGGTTTCTTTCCTTGTTTTAAATGCACGGATATTTAAACAAGCGCAATTTACAGACATTTCCTGATATTGATCAGGGCATTGTAAATAAGTTATTTTGGCTACATCCCCATGAGCTCACACATGTGATTTGCGGTGCCTCAGATTGCACACAGTACACGTGCACCTGTGCGCCCTCACTGTTAACTTGCAGCATGATGGGGAGGGGTGGGATTGACACTACAATAGCTGCTGCTAAAAAACTGCTGCTAAAAAAAGTGACATGGCACACGTCACATCAGTATTTGCCACCAGAAACCACAACCAAGCTGGCTGCAGGCTGGGCTCTGAAAGGTCAGCTTGGCACTGCTGCTGCCCCAAGAAGTGCTCAGGATCCCAGGTAAGACTGCTGGAACCAGCACAGGGTGCTGGTCCCAGCCTCCCCTACCCAATTTGTATCCCTTTGCTGTGTGCCAGAGCGCATGTGCAGGGGCATGCCTGGGGACAAATAGCAGCACAATATGATACTGTACACAAATATGTGCTGCTGCTATTTGTCCCATGGGAAACACAGGCCCCTGCACATGCAGACTCATGGGGAAGTGCTCTTTGAGTACAAAAAATACTTAATCTCATGCACTGGTAGCTCAAAGTAGACTTAATTTTGTGACTAGTGTGCTGAAGTGGTTCAGGATTTCCATATACTTATAAAGATAATAGCATATATACAACACCTATGAAATTCAGTAGAAAATGGTTTATTACATTCCCATTAGAAATTTCAGTGAAAACAATACATTCCCTGAAAACATTTTCTTTAATCAAACTTGTTGCACCTCGTAACCGGTGTACCCTTGACCTGTGAGCCTGGGTCAGCACGACTGGCTTGGCGCAGAAGGGATATATGACCGGACAGGTGGGGAGAAGTGGCGAGTAGGAGTCAGGCAGCTTGAAGTGTATTGGTTGTATGAAAGGTTTATTGTACTTAAGCTACCGATGGTCGCAGCGTAGGTAAGATAGCTGACTTGTTCAGTTACAGTGCATGAACTTAAACTAAAGGGGGTCTGTTGGTTCACGGGGTTCTTGAGCCGAGCCCTTGCTTTCTACCCCTGGTGCCGAAGCCCGGGATAGGTGCGGATGCCCGATTCAATAGTCCCAGAACTGGTCAACAGCTCGTGTAAGGAAATGCACTTTCGATCGACCAACAACCTTCTGAGAGCTCTTTGACGAAATGATCAGACGAACTGGTGAACAAGATACGCCAAATGAAGAACGGCTGGCGGGGAGAAGGTGTCTGCAGGTGGCCAATCTGCTGACGATATCTCCAAGGTGTGCGCATGGGGTTCTCCGCTTAATGGTGGGACTCTGCTCTTATTTATAGTCAACAATGACCAATCACCTCATGCCAATTGTGAATAATTATTGATTGCCAATTACATTTTTACACCAGTGACCTAGATACATATTCAAGCGACCTAGATACCTATTCATTTGACCGAGATACATTATTCATCTGGCTGCCCTCAGTGGATTCAAAAGGTCAGCCTTGTGATTGGCACCTGCAATACTTATCATTGCAGAGAACAAGCTTCTAAGTGTGGAGAACAACTTTTAACAAACTCCAATTGTAATGCTACCTTCAGCAAAGAAATAAAGGCCACCAATACTGAGGGATCTTTATGGTCTGCAACCCTACCAAATTATAATGGTCTTTTGGTTTGCTGGCATCGGCACTCTAACTTGATAGGTAAAACTCAGACATGACAAAACTGACCTTTTCTGACTGTTCTCTTAGGAAATGTTTGCCTTTCTGTGCATGAGTGAGTTATTTGCTACTCACTACCAACCCTGGAAACAGTAATTAGGTTGGGGTGAGCAGGGCACTAGCCAACAATGTGGGGGTGCCAGAAGCACCTCCCCAAGAGTCTCTGCGATGGCAGAGGCAGCACTGTGCTGCCTGCCATAGGAGCTGAGCAGTGCAGTGCCTTAACAAGCAGCATATCTGGGGGATGACCAGGGGAAATTAAATAGTTCTTCTCTCCCTGGGGAGCTTTGGCCAGAGGAGGCTCATCCCTGCAACCAATATGAGCATTTTGAGGGGGCACCAGGGTCAGCTTCTAGGGAGCCTGGTCTGGGGACTGCTACCACCACAGCTAGGGGGGCTATCATGGAGGACAGTCCAGTTGTCTTCTGTTGATATGAAACCCGACACCTTTTATGTCCTCTATTTCTCTCTTCAAGAGAAAAATAGAGGACATAAAGGCATCCAGACTCCACCACTTCAAACAGAGCCAGGCTTTGGATCTCACAACATTCTCTTGGGATATAGTTCTGCATCTCGTCCCCATCCAGGGACTGAGACTCAACAGTCAATGTATAAGCTGTGGAGCTAGTGCCAGCTCCCCCTACCTTATAGCTCAAGCATATGCACTCTCAAATCCCAAACCTTATAAACACTTGAATATATTAATAGTTGCCATTTACCCACTGAAACCCGTAATAGATATTGAAAGCAATCACTGTTGATTTGGGACAGTGCAATATGTAGCTGAAGACGACAATAAAACACTTGCATGCTCCACCATGCCTTGTTTTCCTCACCACTCTACATTGTTCTTTGGCTCTCAGATCAATGTGCTTTGATTTTATATCCCTTTTGGATCAGGCATATTTTCCAACCATGGAAGCTGCTTAGTTTCTCCAGTGCAAATTATTTTGATTTTGGCAGGTCCTACTTATAAAGTCCACTGTTCCCTCCAAAGTCCTGTACCTTTGTGATACGAAACCCGACGCCTTTTGATTGATACGAAACCCAGTGCCTTTATGTCCTCTGTTTTTCACTTAAAGAGAAAAATAAAGGACATAAAGGTGTTGGGTTGTGTATCAATAGATATCAGAGGACAGAGTAGCAGAAAACTGGAATGTCCTCTACAATGGCCACCCTAACCACAGCTGACTTTGCTACAACAACTTGCAGCAGCAGCCTGGGCAGGTACAACTTCCCTTACACTCACCCATCCCCTTTCCCTCCACATCTACAGTGGTCAGCATGCCCCCACAATGCGTGGTCAGTGAGCCTCTGCCTGGAAATATTATTATTGTTGGTGATGGTGTCTTTGTCGTTGCTGTTACTCTTTCTGCCGTTGTTGTTGTTGTTAGTATTAATATTACTCAAGAAAACCCAATGTTATCTGAAAGGTTTTCTTACTTTATTTTTGCTTATTGTATGTGTGTAATGTTATTTTTATTTATTATTTTTTCTGTTGCAGTTCTTGGGATTTTGATATAATTTGTACCAGGCACTGCATAGCAAATAAAAAGATTGTCTCAAAGAATTTCCAACCTGTTTGTGCTAAAATAAAAATTCACTTTTTATAATAATTGCATCATTAGCAACTGGCTGCAAATGCAGCAGCTGGGTTGTAATTTTGGGAGGAAATCTGAAGCGGTGGAGTCCTTCATTCACAGCTAACTAGGAAATGAATTATTCCGTATTCCCCACATTTCTCTATTAAGAGTTCATCTGCAGAGCCTTACAAGCTAGAGAGAACTGCCAATGTTTAATTCTATTATTTGGCTTGTATGTGCTCTGTTATGGCACAATGAATTCACAAGTGAAAATGAAAACAGAACTTTGCTTTTCTTTTATGTAAGCTTAAATAACTCCTAATTACACAGTACATACAAAGTTACGCTCACGCACAAAAGTGATTGCTTTCTACCATGGTTCTAGTGCACCATGATGCGTTTGGGGTTTCTCTGTTACCATTTTAGCAACAGCCTTAGACAGACTCATTCATTTTTGTTGGCATGGAGACAACGAAAGAATTTTAAAGCAAAGCTGTAAAAGAGCCAGCAATGCTCAAAGTGATTATTTATAATTGGAGGGAAATGACATGAAGAGTGTGCCAAAGACAGGGTGAAAAGGGGTTAAAAACTGATTTAACTACCATTTGCCTAATGGAGTGAGGTGTATGAATCCAGGGCGCACATTTCTCCAGTGTCCTTCTTAATGGGCCTAATGTAAGTTTCCCTAGAATGTATGTTGCATGCATAACATTTGCTGATGAATCATTATTGCTTTTTGACTGCCATCAAAAGGAGTCTTCATTTGTTCAAGAGCCTCTGACAGATTCAGGTCGTACATACACCAATTCCATGCTGAGTTTAGGATTGGTGCCAAAAACTCAGCCCTAGTCTCAGAATGTACCAAAGCCAGAAAATATGGTAGTGTGCCTGGGTTAGGATGGCCCTGAGCATGCATCAACAAACATAACTAAAGCAAAAATTCTGAGTGGTGCTGGGGGAGCAAGGGATCACGTACAAGCCACCTCAGAATACCTGATTCAAGAGCTGTTGAGATGAGACATCAAGAAAGTGGGATATGTTGACTGAGTCTACTTCTGACTAATTCAGATGCGAACCAATCAAGGTCTCCCCACCTCTCACCTGACCATCAAGCTATGTCATATTCTGAGGTAGGTGTGGCTGTGGCTCCTGTTGGAGCTGTTCTGCTTTGTACATTGGGCAAGCAAATGGGTCATCTAGCTTGTGGGAGGTAGGAGACATGGGTTTGAAGGAAGAGGGTGCACTTGAACCTGTTTTCCACATCCTGGATGCGTACACCAACCACTATGTTACTGGCTAGCAGAAGTTAACCACCCTAATTTCCACTTATTTGGTTAATCTACTCCTTCATTTCCCTTGCTTTCCTTACAAGTTATCTAAAATGAAACATTTCATTGTGTCACATGGAATATTTTGTTTGAGACTATTTTTTTGCTTTTACATTTTGGTGTGGAAAAAAAGAAACTATGTATCTGTCTGAACTTGAACCTTTTGTGTTGGTTGATTGTTTAGTTTGGTTTGGTAGCCAAAGCAAAAAATTGAGTATGTGCGCAGACATAGCAACTGAGTTTAGAGAAGTAGAATTTCTCTTGCTTTTTCCCATGGATAAATCACTCTACCTATCAAAGTAACCATTTGTTCAGGATATGTCCCAAATGTGTAAATAATACCTGTGTCATAACAAAAGTCTGATTTGGCTTTTTTGTCCAATGTACCCACAAGATATATCTTCTTGACATGATCTTTTTTCCCCCTCTAATTTCTGTGTCCTAAAACTCCTGAAAGCACCATACAATTCTGAAACACGATAAAGAAAATTGTCACACTCAGGAAACCTTCTTTTAAAGCTTGATCCATAGCACATGGAAGTCAATGGAAAGGCTTTTATTGATGGCAGTAGACTTTGATACCAGGCTTTAGAATACAGCTTGCAACAATGATGTTTCAACACTGTTGTTAGTAAAGCTGTAAGCCAAGCATTGACACATTTCAAAGGGACCTGTTGATGGTTATAATAAATAATTAACTTTTTATATAGTTACTAGGATATTTTGATAATTATATGCTGGAGTAGTTTTCTATTTCAAAACCAAGCACATTTCCTGCACCTTTTTTTTGGCCTTTTTATTATTTATTATTTTTTTACCTCCTGAATATAGTTTCTTTGTATTTTTTGTTATAAGAGTGATTTATGATTTTCTGCTTCATTCTGCTTCCTGCTGAGATGTGCTTAATTAACTTTTTGGTTCTTCATTTTCTTTTGGTGAGGGAAGCGAACAGGGCAAAAGGGGAGGTTACAGACTTTATTTTATGTTGTTATTTATTGTTAAGTTTATGTAAATACATCAGTTCTGAAACCTGTTCTGAACAAGCTGTTTCTACTTTATTTCCTTTTTATCTGTTGCTATGGAGACAAACATCCTCAAACCATCATGAAAATAATCTGCTTTTAAATATGCAGTTCTTTTTATTTCAATAATGTGAGAGCAAATTGGATATTACACACCATCTATTTAGAAGCAATAATGTATTTATCCTTCAACTCTAGTGATTGTGTTTTTCAACATGGGACAGAGGTTTATGCCAGATAAGCTTTCACTGTTTGAAATGTTTATCTGAACTACCCAAATGTATTAGATTTACAAATTTAGATTGATAATCTTTTAAGAACTCCATTTCCCTTGAGATTTGCAATGTCACACTCGCCACAGCTTCCTCATTGAGGAACATTGGGTTGAACAATGGGGAAGACACACTGAGGTTCTGTCATTGGTATCTCCTTCCTTCCCCTTCCCTAAAATCATCCTGAGCATTTTGGCTGGCCAGATACTGCTTATACACCAGCACATAACATATCTTACTCGGTGAGCCGAAGGGTGCTCTGGGAACCTATTTATTCGCATGCATCTGAGAGAAGAACTTAAAACCATTCCTATAGGAATAATTTCTTACTGCTCCTCACCTAACATTACTCTGGTGAGATTAGACTAAGACCAGGTTAAATTTGAGCAGATATTTAGGTACTTGAATTAGTATTGTACCTCCAAAAGACCAGACAGAATTATGACAGGCTATTTTTATAAACCATGACCACACAATGACGTTTCCCTCCCTTTGAAATATATCAGTGCTAGTTTAAATATATGCTACAATGGGAATAATGGGAGTGTAACAGGGACCCCGTTACTTTAAGAAGAGAAAGGCTAGCTATAGGAGACTACGCAGCTAAGGGAAGCTGAAGACAGGTATTACAGGACTGCAAGTAAGTACTTGGGTCTGCAAGTAACTGCTAGCTGCCTGGCAATAGGCAACCATGGCAGAAATTGAGACAGGTAGGAGGATAACAACTACAGCTCAGCTGGGGAAGCTGCAGCAGATGAGAGCAGGCTTTCCACTAAGCTCAGGAGACACACCTGTGGCTGGTTAGAGGAGCATGCGTGTTCAGAGGGGATGGAGTCAGTCTGGCCCCTGAAGGAGAGGATTTCCTGCCAGTCTGAACTGCTACAGGGGAGAAGATACAGACACTGGAAGGTACCCTGAAGGCTGGGAGGGAGCCAGCAGATAGGGTGTGGGTTTTGTAGTAGTATAGAGGTGGAGTCTTTGGTGTAAGAACCTGTTGTTTAGGATTTTGTTTTGGTTTTGGTGGTGGTGTGGGAGTGGCTGTAAGTAGCACTTCGAAGGCTACACAGCCTTGTAGCACATTGCAGTTCTCAACCCTGCAACAGCCAGTAGTGAGATGGGGGCTGAGGGCCTGAAGCCAGGCCCTCAGCAAGGGCAGCAAGGGTCTGGTGTCATGAGCAGGACTGGAGGTCTGGCTAGGTGGCCGGAGCAAGGTGAAGTGCTGAACCATTAGGCTCACTCTAACACTCTTGGGACAGCCTCCCAAAGGAATACGAAGTTTCTGTCAAGGCATGGCATGTAAAGCAGAGAGAGAGGGTACCCTGAAAAGCCAAAGTGGGGCATGGGCTGGCCCTGTTATTAGAATAAGGGCAGCCAGTAGTACAGTATTGGGCATCTCACACTTCATTTCAGTTGATGATAGCAAAAGTATTTCAGTTTAAACTTCTTGTTCTAAAAAAAAAGACTTCCCAATGAAAGAAAATTGAAAGGCAAAAGTTCATTCATCAGGTGAAACTACATACTTCTGTGCCCCACCCGCCCATTCCACTAAACTTTTTTTTTCCGTTAAAACTCTTTTTGATTATTAGCTTTTATATACAATATATATCCATGGTACAAGCTTCCAAGAACTGTGTGTACTTGTTTGGATGCAACAAGGCTGTAAGATGTAGCATAAATGAGCTGTGGCTTGCGGTTATGCTGTTTCCAGAACACAAGCTAGCTTGTTTAAATCTAGTTCTGGTATCTCTGCATTGTCCCACATGGCTATATCCTGTGTTTTCACCAGCTGATTACCCGTTAAAATGGTATGATGAGTCACCTAGGGCAATTTGACTGGACAATTTTAAAGTATTTCATTGAAATGAACTACTATATTAGCAGCAACACTATGCTTGGGAAATGCACAGCAGCTACTTGCAGAGTTTTTACATGACTCTGGTGTAAAATGTTATGAAAAACAAACATATTGAAATATTTCTAATAAAACTGTAAAAGTGAAGGGGTTTTTTTTTGCTTGTTTGTTTGTTTTTAATAAAACAGTACTTAGATGATAAAATCTGGGAAATTAGGTTGAGAGGGTGTCAGATATTCTCTCCATGATGCTAGCAGAAATGCTTACAATAAGATTTTGCAAATATTTATAATAATACAAGGTTCTGTTAAAGAGTTATTTCTGGGTTTCTTGGGACAAAAGAGCACATTTATGTGAAAGAAATTCTGAAAATCACATGCACTAAAAGTGTCTTTGTTAACTTTCTCTTTATTTTAACATTGTTAAGTGTCATAAGGCTGGCTGGTGTTATGTTGCTTTGTATGTTTTGGCATGATTTTTAACAAAATCATCAGTTGGAGAGGAAAGTGCATATTTTCAATTATTTAGGAATTACTTAGGAATATTTTGCCCTTCCTTTCTGTATTAGGTTTCAGAATATTCTCTTTAACTTCAGGGCATTTTTTTTTACTCTTGCTCTTCTGTCTGGAATCTGTTCCATTATATAATGCTGGTTATTAAGAGATAAGGAAGCAAGCCCAAAATGTGACAGGCATAGTATTCATTATAGGTATTTTATCTTACTCAAGTCTTGGGGTTTGACTGTAGAGGAGTTTGGCATCTCAATGCAGATTTAAGTGGTAGTTACATGATAAATGGAGCATAAACTTCATCTGGAAAGATAAAATATCCAGAATCAAGAGGCTAACATCTCTCGGAACTTTTTGAATTACGATTTGCCATGTGATAAAGAATTCTAGAGTCATCCAAACACTGGTGTTAAGACCCAAAGCAATAGCTGTTGGTATTTCCTTTAGCCCAATGGACTAATTAATTCTAGATCTGTTTAAAGGCCTAATAAACTAAAGCAGGGCTGTCTAGCTGGGGGCCAAATGCCCCGTGGGCTGCCCTGACCACACCAGGACAAATCAGGTTCCCCTGGCTTGCATGTCATGAGGATGCCCCCTCCCTCACTGCTGCACAGCATGCCAGCGTAGCCCCATGCTCACCCTTAGCTCCCCAGGCCTCACCATGACACACTGTCTACCCCTATCAAGCAGGGTCAGACAGCAAAAGCCAGAGGAGGGAGGGGGAGCCCAGAGACTCTGGATGCTGTTACAGCTGGAGCAATGTGGGGAGCAGCAGTTAAGCAGGAGCTCAGGGGCCACAGTTTAACCCCCTGCAGGCTGCATAGGTTGACAGTTGCATAGACCTGATCTAAAGCCCACTAAAGTTGATGGTTTTTCATAGGTTGCAACTCAAGGGCTAAATGTGTAGTACCTATAGTCACAAGCATATAGATAAGGTTTGTGCCCTAATTTAGTATGTTTCTTATGACAGCATTTACTCTAGACACAATGTTTACTCAAGGAAAAAGTGATGCCCTAGTGAGTAGTTGTCTAAAGCATGTGTTGTAATTCCACACCAGGCTTGCCTGAATTGCTAGAAGAAACACGTATTTAAGTAGTTGTGAGTAATCATATGAATAATTGCAAAATATTTTTTCAGTAAAGGCTCTTTTGATACTTTACAGAAGTTCTAGTGAAATTAAAGTCCTGATAACAGGGATTATTTTGATAAGAATATATTTTCTTATCAGAAAACATATTTGCCCATTTCAAGCCAGCCTTAATAAACTATTGAATGGAGAAAGTTCAATAATTTTGTATCACGATCACTTTACTACATGAAAAAGGGTTTTAAAAAAATGCAGCCAAGTGTTGTTTCTTTCAGACCTCCTATTAAGAACTAAGAATCAGACTATGTGGCAAGACTTCTGGTTGTAATAGTCTTAAGGGAAAAGTATATTTGTTTTCTGTAGGAACTTAAATTTCTTCTCCAGTTCCAGAAAGGGGAACAATACAATTTTGTTGGTCGGAAGATATGTGTTATATGGTAGGGACCCTGTAGGGACCCACAGTGGTATGTAACGTATGTAACACAGTGGTATGTAAAAATGTCTGGTATGTAACGTAGTTGTGACCTGCCACTTAAAAGGTGCCCTGCCACCTAAAAGTTGTCTTCAATCACCTCTGTGTCTGAATTGACTATCACTGAGTCTTCTTCAGAGAGGCCAGAGAAAACTTGGAGTGCCTTTATCTTTGAGTTGGATGCTGGAATAGCAAACACCATTCTGAGGATGTACAAGAAGGCACCATTGCAGCTGCAGAAGATAGCCCCTTAAGCTTGTGAAACACACCTGCTACCAGCCCTGCCACCTAGTAGGACTGTAAAACAGTCCTCAGAAGGGAGTCTGGGTGGTCAGACAATGAAAGAGTTGTGAGCTCCCAGCTAAGAGAATGGTACTGGACAGGTCAGAGCAGGACAGGGTCTCCAAGAGGGAGGGTACATGAAGGACTCTGAGAGACAGCAGGTTTTCAATTACAGCACAAGGGGTCGAGGCTGCAAGAAGAAGACTGAGGTAGGAAGTGGCCCAGGAGTTTGTGTGTGTTGTAGAAAGTGCTGGACCTAGTAAGGTTTCTTTACATAGTCATTTAGGCCCTAGATGAGGGTGTGGTTCCTTTACTTCAATCATACTCTTTTGGATCACCGGTCTATTGATACAGTAACCCAGACAAACTTGTAATTGCATTGAAGCACTGCTTGGTCATTACAGTGACTGAATATACAGGCAAGCAGAATTATAGAGCATCCAAGTCCATCCAAGGGGCTGTTTAAGCAGTGTTTTTGACTGAACTGGTGGGCTAAACTTGCTTCCATCTAGTAGAGATCCCTACTTCCCTTAAGCTCCTTAGGCCATGTTTTCAATGTTTCTGACCTCTTTAAAATACTGTAATTGTGGCTTTCCTTTTCTGACATGCATGTGTATCCTTTTTGTGGATGTGAGAGTTCCCATTCAGTTAGGAATCTTTTTTAACAATGTGTGTCAGTTCTTTTTCAGAGAAGTCCCAGGACAGAATTTAATTCATTTTTCCAGGTCTGTATCACTTCTCTTAAAAAAACAAAATAAAAAACCCAGCTTGCATACCCCACAAAGTTGTTAGCTTCTTACCTAATTTGCAACTGGGCTTTGCATTTGCAAATTGGATTTTTGTGCCTGACAGATGTGCCCGAATGAGTATGCAGACAAAACTGGAGCTCTGACTTTATTCTGCATTTGAAATGCTGCACATCCCATTCTGATCATGTTATGAAACTCAAATATACTTCATTTGTATTACGAACACCACCAGAAAGTTTGCTTTTTCTATTTCAAAAATCATTTTAAAGCTATAATTGTTTACTTCACAGAAATCTTAACATTTCATTCAACCTTCTATGAAAGCACTAGTTCTCAATCTTTCTCTTCATTATATTGCACATAACATATTGCAGGACACATAGGTAAGAAATATTGGAGCTCCCATTGCAAACACAAGAATTTCATAGATTTCGTACACTTGAAATTCCTGTGTTTGCAATTGTTAGTGAAACTGGGAGGTGGGTAGCCACTTGCTAGAGAGGTTTCATAGTTTTATTATTTGAGGTTTCATAGTTTCATAGTTTCTAGGGTCGGAAGGGACCTGAGTAGATAATCTAGTCTGATCCCCCGCTATGGCAGGAAAGAGTACTGGGGTCAAACGACCCCAGCAAGATGTTCATCTAACCTCCTCTTAAAAACCCCCAGGGTAGGAGCCAGCAC
>NW_017728906.1:54911548-54937225 GCF_001723895.1 Crocodylus porosus | reverse complement strand
TCCTCTGACTCCTTGCTAATTGATGAGGAAGTGTATTCCTCCTTAATGCCCCCACCTCTCCTTCCTATCCTGTCTCTCCTGTACAGCCTATAGCCCTTGACATTCACTGCCCAGTCATGCGTTGAGTCCCACCACATTTTAGTTATCCCCACTATGTCCGGGCTGGTGTCAGCTAGCAGGAGGGTGAGTTCCTCCTGCTTGTTGCCCATTCTACGAGCATTTGTGTAGAGGCATTTGAGGCCTCCTGTGGATGTGTGTACTGACCCCCTAGTCCGAGCATTGCCCTGGCCCCTGTCGCTTACCTGTTTATTTATTTCGCTCATTGGTCTAGGCTGGGCTGTAGTTGTGGGTGTTGCTTGGTCCGGCAGTCCAATGTTTCCTCTGCCCTCCACTTCCCCTTCCCCCAGGTTGGCAGACTGCCTGTACTACAGTACATGTTTCTCTACCATAGCTACTTTGAGATGGTGGTATTATTTTTACATTTCTCTCTCTCACACGAATCTATTGTCATTGTCATTGTTTTGCCCTTTTTTAATTGTGTCACAAAAATTTTAAAGAAGTGTGGGGGCAAGGACTTCAAATGTTATCTTGTCTAAAAGTGATTTTGTTCCTGAACCCTCATGTATAAGTACGTTTCCATTATAAATTTTAAAATTATCCATTATCAAGTTAAGTAATTCTATTTACCTTATATTGTTCAGATACGTAAGTTGGCTGAACATATGGATGCTGTATAACAGGGGTCTGCAATCTCCAACTCACGGGTCCAATCCACTCTGAAGAACTACTAGATTCAACCTGTGAACATGGAGCTTTGGCAATATTTGATGGTGGAGGCTTCGGCTGCACCCCAAAATCACCATAGGGGTCTGGCAATAGGAATAGGGTGCTAGTATCAGCCTGCCTGCCCAACTCTGGCCCATGGTGGGTCATTGTCCTACAGCTGTATAATATACTACAAGCATTATTCAATAGTAAATCGTTCAATAGTAGTTTTAAAAACAAGTGAATAGAGTGGCTAACAGTAATATTACCAGTACGTTTCTACTAGATAGTGGGGGAGGTTTTATTTTCTTTTAGAAATATGAAGGCTAAAGCAAAAACATAGGTATATTCATACCAAACTTGTAAACCCATGTTTGCCTGGGAATAGTCCATGCTAATAGGTTGTCAACAGGGCTTCTTGAAATACCTGCATCAGCACTGAACTCTGCAAGCATCTATCATGTGTATCCTAGCTCTATTAGTTCACAGCTGGTATCAATAGTTCTAATCTAAGTTAATAGGAAAAACTGTAGGAGATCTATTTAAAGCTTCTTTGCATCACAGAGCTAGAAATACAATTCAGAAATCACTGTTTTATAGAAAGCTTCCTTAGGACCAATACTACATTTTGAAGCTACTTTGAACAATATATTGAACGTCTGGTGTGATAGACGGCCATATCTACCAGTTGTAAACTGACATGTTATAGCCACTCAGAAAATGGAAAATATTATTTGTAATACCATGTATTGTTACTGTAGGCAACAATAATAAAAAATGAAGATCGGTTTTGTGGGAGTTTTGAAACCTGTATTGTATTCCTGATATTTTTTTATACACCAGAAAAAATTGCAAAGCTAAACTTTGCCTCCTTTGAATCCCAAGTACTAATTTCAGCAAGAATCTCCCCCTGCCAGAATGTTTTTCAAGGGTCTCTAGAAAGGGTTCAATTATTTTTAAAAAATGAAGTAACTTTAATTCAGTCCTGCAAAGGGTATCAGAGTGAATGAGACCAGAAATACAAATGTTTTAGTATTTCTATTGCACTTTGTTTTTCTTGAAAGCAACAGATAAGAAATGTTTCCATTTGCTTAGTGTCTCCTTTTGTCTGGTTAAAGGAGGTCTAATGTTATATTAGAGGGGTGAATTGGGCTTAGTTCACACAAACCAAGTCAGGCATCTAAAAGTACCTCTCCACCCACATCAGTTCCACTTCTTTAAGCAGAATGTGCAATGGAACAGGCATATCTTTCTGGCAGGTTTTCCTGACATCATATGACAAGAGCTGCTCCTTCACTTATCAAGAATTAATGGGAGAAGTTGGATTGTGCAATTTGAATGATGGGACCAGAAGTGAAGTGATGCATCTGCTCTCTAACTACTTATCATCATCCATAATGTCTGTTTCAGTTTTCTTGCTCAAGATGCCTTGACGTTGGAAGTCTGTAGTGATCTATGAAACATACCACTAGAAAAGATATCATACAATAAGATTAGTACTAAAAAGATATTATATGGTATGATTAGCAATTGTGTTATAAAATAAATCATGTTTAGCTTTACATTCTGAAATTGCTGAACTAGTTTTGTTAATAATTTCTTTTATGGTATTTTACATTTGCTTCATCTCTGTATTTTTGACTCCTATTTGGGACTGCACATAAGACTGGTTAAGTATTGTAGAAAATGCTGAAATAGTCATGTATTTACAACCAAAAAAGGAGTATAATGTATTGCTCATGTTTCAGAAAACTTATTCTGGCAAGAATGCATATCTAGGTTTCCAGACGCAAAGGATTTGTTTTAGCAGTTAAAATTTGGATATTTATTCAGATTCCCTTCTAAGTGGGTTCTTAAACAAAGAAAGTCACCAACACTCATGGCATCAGAAAAGGCAGTAGAGAAATTAGTAGGGTATAGAGATGCCAATGTAGCATGGAGGGTTCATTTATAGTGAATTTTCTAAACCCCACATGCAGTGGTAAATAGTTTAATTACGTTCATTCTGGTATGGCTTTTTTTCCCTTTTCAGTCATTAATGCTGTTTTGTACCTCTGCTCTATTCATTACTGATTTCTTCTGCTTTGTAAGTCAAATTGAGCATTATGCATCACACTTTTTATTTCTTCCCTTCTTCTCAATATAGTAGAACTCTCCGTGGATGCTGCTGCTATCATTGTTTGTTATTCTCTCATGGACTTTGTTGTATTTATTATTGGTCTAGTTACTGTAATAGAGAGAGGTATTAGCCTCAAGTCAGACAGAAGGCAGGGTAGATTTGTACCTTTTAAACTGACTCAAACTAACTATATCATTACATCAGTATCTGATTAAGTGAACTCTGGATAATGAAAGCTCATGCTATAGATCTCTGATTTAGTTATGCTATAACATAGATAGCCACAATTGCCCTTTTTAGTTTAGGAACCCAGAGTCTACTGTAAATTTTGAAACCTCTGATTTTTAAAGAAACAATACATCCACTATTACATCCACAAATTTAAACATACCATTACTTAACTTGAAGGCTAGCCCAAAGGAAAGGGTCTGTTTTTTTCTGGAACTTCTGTGTAAGAACTGTAATGGTTAGACAAGGCTACTTGTAATTATCAGGTCAAATAACTCACCTGGTGAATTTCCTGTACAGCACATGGAAAACCTTTTAGATAAGGTATTATTAAGAATGAGAAAGTTGATGGATGTTTTATGTACCAATGATTTCCAACATGAAAGAATTCTCTTCATACATCTTACTCAGTACATTCTGTGAGTAGTTTAAGGAAATTAAAATTAGACTGGCTGAAGCACTAAGAAATTTATTGACCTCTCTAGATAGACTGCATGAGCAAACAGACATAGTTCTTTTTCCCCATCACTGCTTAATAACTATCCCAAATGGCATACATCCAAGAATAGTGTAGAATTTTTGGAATGAAGAGTCTAGCAATACTATATAGTCATTAAATTTGGATACTACAACAGGGGACTGGAAGCAATGTACCATTGTTCTGATCCAGTATGACAGTCCCTGTGTTATATATTTGTGTCATATCTGGATGAAAAAAGAACACATTAACATGTATAAATCTCAGCCTAAAGAAAGACCGGGAATAGCAAAAAACAGCACCCTTCATCTGTCTGTTAAGGGTCTTCTAGCAAGATTGTCAGAGGTCTAGAAGGTTGAGATTACTGTAGATTACAAATCATGGCTCTCAAAATCAAAATGGCTACATATAATAACCATCAGATTATTGCAAGACAAAATCCTACTTAAAAAATGACAATGTGTTTCCTTATATACTGATTTATGAAATGGAAAAAATACAGGTTATTGTGATTATAACTGCTGTCAAGCATTCAAGCTGTCTTCCTTCCAAAGTATATAATGTGTTTTCTCTGCAGCTGGGAGTGTGGATTACTAACTTATGTGCAAGTCTAAATATAGACAAACTGATGCTTCTCTTCCAGATGATACTGTGATAGATGCTAATATATAGAGTTCAATGACAAAGGGTGGCGAATAATATTGGTTTAAAATAAGTCACTGTATGGTGCAAACCCACAAAGGGAAAAATATGTTTTATAATAACTTTGAATCCCTAGCTCAAAATGTAGTTAAAATGCTCTATTGTTTGATTTCACACTAACAATATATTTTTGATGCATTTTTGGATTTCAGAGGCTCACAGACCTACATAACTCCCTTGCACACAGTGAACTTTACAGCTCAGAAGAAACACAGCAGGGACTTGTAATGTTGAACCAGCACCCAGAAATAGAAAAATTCCCCCAGAAAGGGGCAACAACAAGCTCGTCCCTCAGGACTGAGATCCTTGAGGCACAGGTTCACTGTCTAGGAAAACCAGTCCCTAATAGCATGCTTCTCTCAACATCACAGTCTTAGGGAAGAGAAAGCTGAACTTTCTGGCTATAGATCTAGCTCTTTAAAGTGGAGAGATTGTCTATCACCTTATCCAGCAGTGGTAGCTGGCATAATCATCATAGCTCCCTAGAGACCAATCATCTCCCCAGGCACCAGAGGCAATTTCCTTCAGCTTGGACTCTGGAAAATAACTTCCTTCTCACACGTTGTGATGTGATAAATATTGACATCTGTTTGACCGCTGTTATGTATGCATATGCTGTCTTAAGGGCTTGGGTGGCTTGCTTTAGTTATGCTTCAATACAGCGTAAACTACTTAAGATGCCTACGGGTAATGCAGAAGCAGCCATTTAAATTGTGCAAATGGTGCAAGTCATTTGCTAAATTCTATTAATTTCTATGTTAAAGGCACTATTTAAGCCACAGTTTAAACCTACTGGAAAGTCCCTGCTGTAACCCCACAGCGTAGCTGTTTGTGCCTTTTTACTTTGTCAGATCCCTGGCAAATTAATCTGATCAGTTCAGCTGTTTTCTCAGGCTCCCATGTCCGTACTGTGCAGTAGAGTCTGTGTAGTCATTGCAAGCCACAGACATGACTGAGAAAAGAAAAGCACTCAGCCTCTGGGTGTACAGAATTGATTGATAGCTGTACATGTCAAAGAATTTTGTGGTGTCAAATGAGCCATTCTGTATGGCTTAGACTGTATAAGCAAAGGGCCTGACCCTGTTAAGAGTTTTGCAGATGAGTAATTTTACTCATTTAAGACTCATTTAGGTCATGTGATGCAAGATCATTCTGCAATTTTAAGAGTGTAATCACAACTGATATTTTGAGAACATAAAAGATGCCAGCACCTAGGAGAATCCCATTACTTTGGAAATTACTTTTTACAGGCCACTGCCTGTGTATCATCAATATTCATGTTTTTCATGTTGTTTTGGGGTATGAATGAGACAACATCAAGTCAGACGGCACTTAATACTACTTTACATGCCCTGTGTCTATTGTCTATTACCCTTTGTTAAATATATATATATATATAGTATATTACTTTTCAGAAGGGCCTGACTATGTATCCTTCTTTTTGTATGGGCTTTGGTGTCATCGTGCCTAATTTAAATGCTGATGGTGAGCTTAGTATTGTACAGCTGACATCAGGGAAGGACATCAGCCTTCTCAAGGATTTTGCTGTCTCAATAGACTTGCTGAACAAAATATTCAGGGAGACCCAGAGGATGTTTATATGTAACAGCAGAGTTGCTATTGTTTGTTTGTCTTCAGTGGGACTCTTCCCATCTGTTTCCCATTGCTCAGTTAGAATTTTAAATACCCCCCAGTTTTAAATTATATGAGATTGTTTGTTAATGTATGTGTTTCATCTTGATTTATAAAATTATGATGGCAACTGGCTCCCTTACTGTACTTGAAACTTCAAAATATTTCATCATCATACATTAACTTATCACTTATAACAAATTCAGCTGTACACAGCTATTCTGTATTGAGCCACTCACCTATGCTTTGCTTCTTAAGACTCTGTCCAGTTTTCAGACCCACATTTCAAGAAGGATGTGAACAGTTTGGAACGAGTCCAGCGCAGAACAGCAGAAATCTTTTGGGGGGCTGGAAAGTAAGACTTATAAGGAAAGGCTGAAAGAACTTTATTATTAGTCTGGAGAAGAGAAGAGTGATTGTGGGGATTTGATAACAGTTTCCAAATACCTGAAAGGCAATTGCAGAGAAGATGGAGATGGGTTTACCCTGTGATGATAGGGGACAAGAATAGAAGCAACAGTCTCAAGCTGTAGCAGGGGAAAGTTTAGGTTGGAGATTAGGAGGAACTCTCTGACTGTGTGGGAGGAGCTCCAATGTATCATTTCCCCCCTAACTCTAGCAGGGCTGAGAGAACCCCAGAAAGGATCTTCCTCCTCTGTCTTCTTGCCCCTCCCATTCAGAGCTGGCAATGGAGCTGAGGAGGGAGCAGGGTGGAACCAGGGGAAGACATAGCCTCTCTCCCCAGATCGGCTCCAAATTGGAGCTGATCCTCCATCCTCCCGATCCAAGAAGTAACACCTGTTGAGTCAGAGGAATTGATTTAACTCATGGTGACTTCTGTGAATTGCCATGAGTTAGACCCACTTCTTTTTGTGCCCTCAAAGTTCAAACAATTTTCCTTGTTTCTGCATTCCAGCCTTTAGATGCTTATTCAATGTGATTCTAGAACACCTCCTGTAGAAATCTTTGGAGAACAAGCTTTCCCTTGCAATTTTAGTTATTTCCTGCAATTTTAGTTATTTCCTGCTTCTGGTTAGGTTGGACCCTAGGCATCCACTTCAGTGTTCAAATATTGCTCAGAGATTCAGAAGGGAAAGAGTTTGTGTGCACGTGTCTCTCGCTAATTTTATCCACAGTCATAATGAGGTGTATTGGTTAATGCTCTGAGAACAATATCATATGTACCCAGAACATGACACTTAAAATGATGGTGTGTTTTCTTGACAAATGAAATGAAAATTTCGTTAAGCCTGACATTTATAGCTAAGCATAGATGTTCAAAAAGCTCCTGGTGGAAAGTGCTATAATTTATCCTTCTTAAAGTGCTATAAGTTAAGAATGTGGTCCAGCTGAACAGATATGTGCTGTTGACTGGTGAGGCCTCAGTGTCTGTCTGCAATGGCGAAGGCCAGTAGGTGGGGGGCACTCCTGCATGCCTCCCAGAAGGCTTCCAGAGTGGTCCCCCCCAGCCCCGCTTTCCCTGCCAGCTAGGGACTGTCAGTAGTGGCTGGGGGAAGGGAGCTCTCCCCTCAAACTCCAGCCCCCAGTTGCAGACAGCAATGGTAGTATGAGATCTTTGCACCGCTTTTTGCTGCATCAGGAACTCTGGCAAGGTTGAGAGGTGAAAAGGAGCCTCTCTGCTGGGTGGGCCCCCATCAACTTCTTGGCTTGGGTCTTGATGAGAAGAGGGCTGGGCCTGCACTGCAAGGGGGCTCTTTTTCTGCACCCCACCCCCTACCAGAGTTCCCAGCATAGTGAAAAGCATCACAGGGAACTCATGTTGCCACTGCTGGCTGCAGTGGGGGGAAATGAGCCCCTACTTGCAGTGCAGCACACTGCAGAGCTGGGGTGGCTGTGGGGACAGAAACCCCACTTCTTCCCTCCTCCCCCCCACCCCTAACCAGTAGGGGCATGCAAAGTGGACCGTATTCAATTCCAATTTATCCCAGATTGGGGGCAGTGATTCGATTCATTGATTCAGATCACTGTCCCTGATTCAATTCAGCTGAATCCAAATCTGAAGACGCAATGCTGATTCAGAGAATCAGTGATTCAGCCATAGACACAGCTTTAAATGTTTTTTTTCTATATACCTCAAGGTACCAGGTGCAGCTTGTTAATGCTCCAATGCTGGGGCAGATGGAACATCCCACAGGAGCATGGGGGCCCCCCACGTGCTCAGCAGTGAACCCAGAAGTGGACCAGAAATACTTCCGGTCTACTTCTGGGTCCACCGGGGAGTGTGCTGGCCCCCCACTCCCAGCTCAGCAATCGGCCATGGGGTGACCCCGGGTGCCCCTCCCAGACCCAAGAGGCACCAGTTGCCAAGCCAGGGTGGCATGGGGGATGCACTTTCTGCATGCTTAATGTACGTTGATTGTAAAAGCTGTACCTTTATGAGTTTGAAGCTAAGCAAATTGTCTTCAGTGTTGTATAGTTTCTGTAAGATTAGGGTATGATCAACATTCTATATAGTGTAATAGTCAAAGTATGCTATTATGCCTGCATATCCAAAGAATAACACATGTATAATGACATGCCTTTTCTTTTTAAGTCATAATGGTAAATTACCGGCATCAAATGACCAGCTCTGATGAAAAGTGATACATTTGTAGAACATATACAAACATAAAGTTGTATACAGTAGAATCCACTCATTAAATGTGCTTATAAAATTCTTCATTGTTTTTTCTACAGAAATGTATTCCTGCATGATCAGGAATATATTGGTTCACGTTTTTCTGCCTATTGAGTTTGGAGTATGATCCATGTAAAGGTGTTTGATACTGTACATAGGAGTCAAGTAATGCTTCTATGTTATGTTAAGGTTTTGGCCAGTCTGCTAAACAACAGCTGATAATCATAGTCCTAGAATTGCCTCAGTGGGAATGGCCTTTTTTTCCTCCTTTTTAAAGAAAGAAGCCAGGGTAGAGAGACACCTTATGGACTTAACTGAATTAGAGGTGCCTGTGTTTTAGTGAGCAAGAGCTCACTTCATCAGATGCTTTGTGAGTTCTTGCTTACATAATCTTTCGTTCAGTTAGTTTCTAATGTGCATCAAAATCCTGTATTAGTCTGAAGTCAGGCAGAAAATAGTTAATGACCTTTTTCTGTTCCTGGATTTCTTTTAAGAATTGGCTTATGGGCATGCAAACAGAAAAGTCTGTCTCTGCAATTTTCATAACTTATTCAGTTATTTGAAGTTCTTTACCAAGTGTCACATATATCCAGCAAGAAGGGAAGGGGTATCTGATGTTTTACTGGACTTTACTATAAATATCCACCCTTTTTGATGTTTTGATTTGCTCTTGAGTGCATAAATAACTTGACAAAAGTCTAAGTACAAGCTAACTGATGTCTTATTTGCTGACAGGAAGAGCAGTCATTTTAGTAGTTAGTTAACTATCTTGATTTGAGGGGAGTGTGTTAATAATAAGGTTTTAAGCTGGAAGATAGCTTTGAATTAATTTTAAAAAAAAGGCATAGGATTGGGAGGTAAGAACTCTTTCCTACTTTTTGTCACCTCTGTACTTGCTGAAAAAGAATCACTTACATTTGTAAAGAACAGTTAATTTTGTTGTTTGCCATTTTTGGAAAAATAGCGGTCTCCACATATTTAAGAAAATATCCTAATTGATGCCGATAATGAAGGTCTTAACATTTTTTTTTAATGATTACTATTCCCATGGCAGTGATTTTATATAGGGCACAGCATTACAGCCAGAGGCCCCCTCTATGCGTTACACTTATGATGGGTAACTGCTAGTCATGCCTTAAATATTGAATGTGGAGCTGGGTCACAAATTAATGGCATAATAAAACAAGCAATAAGCTACAAAGTTACTTCACAAAAAATGTGAAATAATTTTGTAGCTTATTCTAATCATACCATTAATTGAACTTGTGGCTAAGAGCCCCATTGATTAAGGAGCTCCCAGCTACAGGGGGCCACCACCTGATGCCAGCCCCACAACTGACGAGGCTCACAGTGGTGGCATTCTCAGCTATGGGGCTCATAGCATGGGCTGTCACTTGCTCTGGGGCTCACAGTGGGCAGAACACTGCCCTTGCTGTGGGGCTCATGAGGTATGGGGCTGTGGTAATGTTCCCCACACCTCACGAAGTTCATAGGAGGGCATAGCTGCATTCTCCCTACAGCCCCCGCTGCAAGCCCCACAGCCAACAAGTCTTGCAGCAGGGATAGTGCTTCTGGTGTTTCCCCCGCTGCAAGTCCTGCATCCCATGTCAGTAAGGTAGGATGAGATCGAATGCATGATCCCACAATCGCACCTTCTGCCATACACATCTGGTACAGCAGAAGATACTGTTCTGTGGCTTGCACTTCAGATCCTATTGTACTTTTGCCTGCACATGTTGAGGGGCCCAGAGAGGTTAAACCTCCAAAAAAATCAGTTCAGTGTCTTTCAAATTTACTTTAAAGTGTATCATTTAATTTTATAATAGCTGTTTAAAGCATTTGTTAGAAAATGAGAATTTCTGTGTCCTGGAGTTGATAATTTACAACCTGGAGCAAAGATCGAAGGTTGCTGACATGTAATTATGCAAGTAAAGGAATGTGATCTGTGTGTAGGATATTGTAAAAGCAATCAAGCAAATTGTATTTAAGATACATGCTATTGTATTCAGCTTTGACCTGTGGATGAGTGAATGACAGTGTAATGCTCCCCTGCTTTCTGATGAGGACATAATGATCTGAAGTATGTCTCAAGTTAAAACTACTCAACTCATCTGTTTAACCTTTTAAAAGTTTAATACATGGGGATTAGAAATCAATCTTCTTCCTGAGACAAGTACCGACAACTTAAAACATTTAACAAGGTACCTTAGATCTATATGTTAAAGTTATCCTTTTTAAGCAGGCAAGGTACTTGAGGGCATGACTAGCATTTTCAAATGTATACATATCCTAGTGAGTATCCATGCCACAAATAGCTCCAAAAAGAATGTAAGAGGGAACACACATGGTGCTCTTTTGACTGTAGCCCATATGCCCAGACGACAGTAAAGCACTTAAACAACCAGGGTGCATACTGAGAAAAAAGAAAAAGGCCTTGGGATATATACCTGTAGGCACTGGAACACAAATCTTTAACGGACATGGTAAAATACTACTAATAAAGACTTTGATTAAAGTTACTATTTTATCTCACTAGAAACTTTCCTATGAATCAAATGTAAAATTGTTCATCCGACCAAATGTCCTAATGCCAGTATCATGGTGGGGGTTGTATTCTGATGTTCCAGGAAAAAGAACCAAACTGCCTAGTTTATGTGAAAGGTGACTTGGCTCCTTTTCAATGAAGAAGGCCAGTCTGCTCAGCCTACTGGTAGGCTGAACATCCTATCTTCAGATGTCCTGCACCACAAAACATAGAAAACCTTACATAGCAGTATACTATTTATATACAGGTGGATTTTTTGCTCAATATAAGTTTATTTTTAATAAGCAAGCCACATTCCTTTCTTTAAGTGCACTTTCCTTTTCAGCAGTGTCCAATTTCGCAATGTGCAGCAGCTCTATAGAATACAAAAGAAGAGGCAGACACTTCATTTTTTTCCCCCTTCAATCTTGCCTAGATAGTAAATTTTCCATCCTCTTTCCAAGGATGATCTCACTTCAGCAAGTGTCTCCTACTAGGCAGTCCTTGCTCATGGCTCCACAAACTTCTGGGTTTGTGGCTGTGACTTTAGAATATATGAAGTTTTCTTATTGGAAGAGTGTTGGAAGCTTCCACATATCTCACTTAAGAGTTTAATTTCTCCATAAGAACAAGGTGTCTCTGAAATCAAAGAGGCATGGGGCAGAGTCTTAGTTCATTTTATTCCAAGAACAAAGACACAGATCCAGTTTGTGTGAAGACATATGGGGAAATCAGCCCACTGGCATAATAGTGTGAAGAGATTTCAATAATGGTGAACTTCGAACGCACTCTAGCGGAATTTCTGGAGGACAGAAGATTTCTTGGAAGATCAGCAAAAAGAAATACACAACAGGATACTTTCATTCTCCCCAAAAGAAAGTTTAAATACATCTCCATCCCTTAAATGTTAGAAAATACAATAATCAGGAGAAAGCAAGTGACAGAATTTGTGGTACCACTTAAGTTGTAAAAGGTTTACTCAGCGATGATAGGCCCAGATTCCAGAAGCTAAATTAATGGTTTGCATCAATGACTTTTTTAACTATAGAGGATATTGAGGAAACTCTCATACTAAATCATTTTCTCCTAGCAGTTATGTCTCAGGAGTTGGATCAAACTGAAGTAGCAATATATTAGGTATTGAAACAAAGCAATGTGTTGAACACTAGCAAGTCACTGGGACTGGATGCCATTCACCAAGACTTCTGAAGGAATTCTAAAATGAAGTTGTAGAACTGTTGGCAGTAGTATGTAATGTATCCTTACAAACAACCACTGTGCCAGAAGACTGATGGGTTACCAACATAACACCCTTCATCAAAAAGGGCTCCAGAGGTGATCCTGGAACTACAGACAAGTGACTCTCTCTTCCATCCCTGGCGAGTTGGTAGAATCTGTAATAAAGAATAATATCAGCAGTCACATATGCAGACTCTTTTCCAGCATGTCGTATTTGTCTGTTTTTATTAAGGAAATTCTGCTTCACCAGTCTGCTGGAGTTATTTGAAGGTGTAAACAAATACATAGACAAGGACCATCCAGTTAATGTAAATATATTTGAATTTTCAGAAGGCTTTTCACAAGGTCTCTAAGGCTCTTAAGGAAACTGGGTTGTCACCAGAGTGGAAAAAAGATTATTTTGTGGATTGGAAGCTGGTTAACAGTTAGAAGGCAAAATATAAGGCTAAATGGTCACGTTTCAGGATGGGGGGAAGGCCTATAGTGAGTCCTGCAGGTATGTGCCCTGAACCTAGTTTCATTCCCCTCTTTTAACAGTGACCTGGAAATGGGAGTGCACAGTGAACTTTCCACGTTTGCCAATAAGAATACATTATTCTGTGTAGTCAAATATCAAGTGGATGGCAAAAAGCCACAGAAAGACCTCCCACAGTCGATACAAAAATGGCCAATGAACTTTCGTGTTGACAAGTGAAAGGTTATGCACATGGGGGGGTTATTCCATGTGGAATAACCAATACCATATTGGGCACTAAAATAGCTGTTATGGCTGAAGAAGGAGACCTTAGAGGCATTGTAGGTAGTTCTCTAAAAACATCAGTTCAATATGCAGCAGCATTCAAGAAGGCCAATAAAATGTAGAGCTTCATTAAAAAGAAAACTGAAAACAAAACAGAAAACATCATCATGCCACATTATTAATCTATGGTACTGCTGCATCTCGAGTATTGTGTGCAATTTTGCTCTCTTAGAGAGAAACTAAAAAGGCTAGGATTTCTTAGTTTAGAAAGGAGAAGGATGACAGAGGTCTATGTAGTCATGAAGGGTGTGGAGGTAATGAGTACAGAATGGTTGTTCTCTGTTCCGGAATGCTAGAACTAGGGGACATTCACTGAAATTAATAGGATGGAGATTTAAAACTAACAGAGAAAATCCTTTTTTTTTCCCAATGCATATTTAATTTGTGGAACTTGTTGCCACAGGCATTTGTAAGGGTAGACAGAATAGTCAAGTGCCGAAAGAGGGACTAAAATTAGAAGATAATCTATTAATAGCTGTTAAACAGCACTGACATCCCTGAACCAATAGTGGTGGATACTAAAGTGGGCAGGGCAGGGAATGGATAACTCTATGCTATGTTAATATGCTGTCCCTCAGTAGCCACTGTTGAAGATAGGATATCTGGCTAGATGAGCCATTGATCTCGTCTGGTGTCACACTTGTTATGTTTTTAAACATCCAAATGAGTTGGAAAAAGCAGTCAATTTTCTTTTCCACTCCAGTGCTTAATTTTTCCATGACAAATTTTCCATTTCTAAAAATTCATTGTTTCATAAAAGTCATTAGTAACAGTGAATGGATGCCAATGTAGTATTAGGCAAACTTGCCAGTTTCAAAGTTGTGATTAATATTTTTCAGGTGATTCTCCCTAGGAAGTGTGTGAGAGAGTACATATGTTTTACTGATTTGTAAACAGAAGGTTAAATACACTTGTATAATAATCTAAACCAAAAATCAAGTTATAAATTTACCTAATTGGCTGTGCAGGTCAAATCAAAATGAAAGCATGGCATATCATGCACAGTTCTTTGGGTGTGCTAAAATTAATGTGTCAACAGTTTTCAGTGTTTTCAGGTTTTTTCTTAAATTTAAACAAAAAATGTGAGTGAAGTACATGCTATTGCATATTGTCTTTACATGCTTACAAGTATTCCAATAAAAGCAATTTCTTTCCACATAAAGCTTTGCATTTGTTTAACTATAGTATTTAAATTTCATTAAGTATGCTGTATTTAATTTTTGTTCGTAATAAAATATTTCAGTTCAGATACTTGTGGCTATTGGAACATAACATGGGGGTACTTTTTTAGTTTTGTGTACTAAATATTAGTCAAATAAACATGCTAAATTAGATCACACTCTATTTAGGGCGCTGGAAAATTCCGGAAAACCCACATCTCTGTCCACTCCTATCCTCAAATCCTCTACAAAAATTCATAAATAAAAAATATATTATGCCATGTATAAAGTTGATGCTTATCTGCTAACCACTTCATCTTTCTACTGGAAAATGAGTTCTTACAATAAGGGCCTAAGTAGCCTCTGCTTGCTTTGGCCATGCTATTCTGACTTGCAGACCTTCTTTAAGGGCTCTTATTATAGTGTCCTGACTTGAATGTTAATGTAATAACATCCCTGACTAAATTCAAAAGCTTAGTGTCAAAGCAGTAGTCTTTACTGCCTCTGTTAGCTTAAAAGCTCTTCCTTTTTATGATCTGAGGTCACAGGTTTGGTGCCTATAATAATCACTTACCTAGAAGCAGCACAACATTTAATGGCCTGTATGGGGATCTGAACTGCTGTGGACTTCTGAACCTTTGAACAAATATTTCCAACTATCATAATACAGTATCCCCCATTGTCAACCTGAAATGCCTAGATGGCTTGGAGAGGTTTATGATTCTTCTGATGTCTGAGCTAAGCTGCTGATTAATCTCAAGAAACAAATATCTGCTGCTTCAGAGGTGCTAGTATCAAGTTCTGCAGATGGAAGCACTGCTTTATACATCCCCTGGATCTTAAAACATAGGGTGAGATTATGTATTGCTACTAAACCATGTCTGTTTTCAGCAGTGAAATAGTTATCTATGTTGATATTTGTATCCTCCTTGTTTAGGTTTCTGACTTAATTCACTGAGATGAATGGCAGCACTTAAATCCTTAGCAGTAAGTGTTTCAAGCTTTTTCTAGATGCAGGAGTACTAATCTTTGTATCTGCTAACCCTTGAACATGTTAAAAGATTACGTTTGGTCCACAACCACAGGGATCAAACATTTTTACTAAAAGCTTAGATGATGAAGACATCGAGCACAAAAGGTGGCTAACAAGAAAGATATTATCTAAGGGATTCCATCTACTAATTTGGAGTATTAATCTAATAAATCCAGTTAATAGTCAAGGGGACTCAAAGTCACCAAAAGTCTCTCTGATCTTCAGTTGTTCACAGGATGAATCATTGTTTGTTCTTAAAGCAAACCAACACTCTGCAAATATACTCCCCTAGTTCTATCTATTATGAAGCTGAACAAATCTTGGAGGCTTCCTTCTTGTCTTCACATCATGCTATTTCTATACATTGCATCAGGAATTACCTTTTACAATTCCATGGCTTTACCATGGAAGTACAATGCAGTGTTGGAGCTCTTATTATTAAAGCACTGTGTTAATCTCTCACAGTTTGTAATACCTTTCCTTTCAAAGTGTCTTTTCTAGTTTTCTAGTCATTAGTTCACTCTAGTTTTTTAAATAGGAAGCACTATATGTTGTTTTCAGTACTGGACCTTCCATTCCAACAAAGTGGTGTTTTCACACCAATATTGACCTCACTTTTTCTCATATACAGTTTCTTCTGATGATCTCTCTTAAGGCAGGACACCTGGGAGAAAAACAGTGGCATATGTTGGCTATCCACAGGGAAATCAGAACTTATCACACCAGTCCAAACCATTCACGAGATTTATCAATGTTCATTTTTATATCATCTGACAGTCAGAGTAAACAAAGGAAGAAAGGCTCAACTGCACAAATGTTGCTGTAAAGAAGCCTACAAAACGAATCAATTTAACTTTCCAAATCACAGTTGCACATCATAGAGGCAGTTATCTACTTGCAAAGGACATGTCAGTCCCAGACTAAGTCGGCTAGGAGTCTTCTACGTGCATAGTTACTACATCTGCATATACTAATATACGCAGATTCCATCTTTGACAACAGGGTGTCACATATCCTGAGGTCTTAGTAGTAAATGTAATACAAATTTATTTCCATAATATAGGAGTCACCTCTGGTCCTTTTGGTGCTGTAAATACTCTTAATATTGAACTGAAATATTACAGAATGTTTGGGGAAAGGAAAATGTATTTTTTTGATTGCTAGTGCCTGGGTTCACCTTTCTGACCCTCACTTTAATGAACTAAGTTTACATTTATATTTGACCTTCTACCCATTATACCTATGTAGATCACCTGGGGATAATTATTAGAGTTTAAATTCTGATCAGCAGCTTTCTGAAAGCATTTTAACTTTAACAATGAGACTTTTCCCAGAATAGAAGAACTCTTGACAAATTATTCTTGAAACAAAGGAGGGAATTACATCATCATTGTCCTCGATGGTTGAAGATGACAACATTTCATCTCATAACAATGGTATTCAATGATAGGTTCTCTGATTTACTCTGAACACTTGCATTTATTCCTGATGCACTAGTTCATAGTAATGACATTATAAATCATTCTGTATCATGTTTTACTTTTCTGGGTTTTATGTGATGATAAAGTTTAAAGGAACTTTGAGGTCAACCCCCCTGCATGAACGCAGCAATACTGTTTTGAAATTGGATCCAGCCCCCAGTACCATGTTGTCTGGCCTGCAGTACTCTCCATAGGTCCATGGCCCTGTATACTAGATTTGGTGGAGTGGCAGTGCAGGGCTGAAGATTCAGTCTCCAGCACCATGTCATCTAGTCTGTGGAGCTCCCCATATCTGTGGCCCAACATCTTAAATCAGGTGTGTCCAGGGGGGTGGCTTACCACTCACCTGGCTTGCGTGGCTAAAAGATTGAGCACCACTGTCCTACATCTTCCCTGTTAAAACCAGTAATATAGTCAGGATCAAACTTTTTTGGCAGCTATGCCAGACAATCATTCCCCCAACATGCTTCCTGAGTACCACTCTCATCCCATTCCCCCACCCAAACTGCTTTTTGCTCACTGCCATATGCTGATTTTTCTGCTCCATGCCCTACATCCTGCTGTGATCCCTACTCCCTCCTGATCTGCTGCCTGTGCCACTTGTGGCATATTTACTACAGGTTGGCCACCCCTGTTCTAACAGTAAGCAAGTTGTTGGGTTTTTTTCTTCCTGACCTTTTTGCTTTGTGTCTTGCCCTCTGTGACAGGGGAAAACTAGCTGATCTTCCTTTTCTTTGTGGCAGCAATTCAAATATTTGTAAGTCATTATCATGTTATCCTTTAATCTCCTTTTTATTCAGGCTAAACATACTTGGATCTTTCAACCTTTTCATATAGGACTCAACCTTTCCAGCTCCTCAGTGATAATTTTGTCACCAGAGCACAGTTCTCCATAAAGACAACTACAGGGCTGGGCCATCCTAACAATCATAACTTTATCCTTGACATATTTCCTCCATGGAGGATTTCAGTATTTTGCATGATATTTTGCCATCTTGTTTTCATTAGCTTTCCAGACAACTGATCATCTTGTCAAGACATGGCTTTGTTCTGGTGCTTTCGGTGCTGTGCATATTCATAATTCGACGTCAGTGGCATACAGCAAAGTCAGGGCTACCGTCTTGTAGATTTAATTTTTTGTCTAAATATTTATGTTCCTGCTTAACTGAATACATTGTGCTATTCTGTGGTGATTTCTTCCTAAGGCAGTATGTTGGGAGAGGAATTAATCTGATTCTTGAAGTATATAGACTCTGATGATGATGAATAGTGGTCTATAGGACATGCCAAGAGAAGATGAACACGTAAGCTCTGTCTTCTAAGTTAATAGATAGTACACCACATGAGCATGCAGCTGCAGTGATCCACAATGACTTGCATCTCTCTCTATATTATATTGTCATAATCAAATAGAAGCCCATAGACAAGTTCTTCAAGTACCTTTTTCCTTTTGCTTGCAGATTTCTGAGATCAGTTTTACATTCATCCTGAACCTAATTTGAATACCTATATTAGAATCATCTATATCAAACAACTTACAGCATACACAGCCTTGTTTTACACATTTGTTACTGGAAATGAATTTGGTATTCCCATCATCCCATCATTAAATTATCTTTCCATTGCAATGAATTTGTCAGGGCAGCCAGTCTTGGCTAGAAGCCTGCATAAGCTTCTCTGCTGTCATCTTAAATGTTTTTGTAAGATCGACAAAGACTCAGGCGAGGTCAATATTCTATTCTCTGCATTTATTTTTGTATTTTGCATGCAGCAAAGATCATGTATACTGTTCCATTCCTTCCCTGAAACTATACTGGCTTTTGGGCAAAAATTTCTTAGTTATATGAATAAAGTTGCAGAGTGTGGGTGCCTATGCACATGGTTTGATGTGTTCTAATTAGAATGCATTGGAGCAGACTCGATTAAGCAAGTCTGTTAGAGTATTCTAATTGGAGCACTCCAGCAGGCCTCAACATCCTATGTATTCAGCATCCAGTGTTTCAAAATGGTTCCCTGGACACCGTTTTGAAATGTACAATGCTGAATAAGCATAATGCTATGGTGCTTTAATTAGAGCAGGTCTCTGGGAGCTATCCTAATTAAAACGATCCCCCACCTGAGAGCATGTGTACATACACCCTTTGATTCTTGCAAGCATCTTGCCAGCAACAACTGCTAAGAAGGTTCCCTGAGGAGCAATTGTTGCATGTGAAACTTCTTCTGTTTCTGAACACTAGAAGCTGCTTTAGCATCTTTATATTCTTGGGGAGTGGGGGGAGAGAAATCCTCCTTTATGCAACACATCATCTGAAAGATCCCTGCAAGATAGTGAATTAAATAGTCTCCCACAGGCTGTGTAGAGTTTCTCCACAATGACATCTGAGCCCTTGGTACTTTTGTAACATGTTTGAATTTTTCCTCTCTAAGATGGTAAGTAGGTTCAATGCCAAAACTTTCACTTATGGCATACTGAGGTAGCAGATCAACAGCCCCATTACTAATTCTAGGTCCTTTGCTGAGCAGGCTTATAAAGTGGCCAACCCACCTACCTAGGTTGGTTCTTTTCAGTAAGGAGGATGTTTCCATCTGAATTCATAGGAATTCAGATGGAATTCAGTTCATAACAAGAGTGGAATCAAACCTTGTTTAAAATGTAACAAATGTGCAACCGTACGTGCCATGTCACCAGCTCATCTGCTTCTTCCTTATTCTACCAAGTATCACATGCAGATCAGTGTTGATTAAAAAATATATCTAATATTATAAAAGCCTTAGTTTGTCTGTCTATAATGCTTTATTTGCACTCTGATTGGCTGACTGAAACAAACAATCAGAATGCTCCAAGAGTGTTTGGACAATAGATGGCACAGCGGAGCACCACCATGATGGGGACACAGGGAACAGATTGCGCGGAAGTGAGCCCACCCTCCCCCAACTGGATGAGAAGCAGAGGTGAGGCTGAATGGGGGGGGATGCCAGCAGGGAGAAGAAAGTGGGGGGAGTGGTGGAAGCACCCCACCACCACTGCTGCACCCCAAGAACAGCCCTGAAGGCAGGGTGTGGGCCCAGCCCCCAAGCAGCAGGGGCGATGGTGAGGGGAGTGGGCCCATTTGCCCCCTCCCCCAACCAGATGAGAAGTGGGGGTGGGGCCAGATGCGGGACTCTATCCTCACCTGCCATGACCGTGGAAGCATGCTGCCACTGTCCTGACACTGCCAGGTCCTCAGAAAAGGTGGCAAGGAGAGGGAGGGAGGGCACAGTGATGGTACCCCACTGCTGCCAGGCCCTGCCAAAAGCTGAGAGGGAGGGGAGGCAGGTGGACACAGGCCAGGCAGACATAGAGTACAGGGGTGGGGAGGGAACAGGCCTGGACTTGGGGGTGGGAAGCAGAACCAGACATGAAGTACAGGGCAGGCAGGGGAGGGTGGGCAGACAAAGGCCTCTGTCCTGTTCCCCTGTCATTCTTGATGGGCAATTGTCTAGTGATATGTATAATATACAAGGTCTTTATCTTAAATGCTGAAATTTATCAGTCATCCAAATTCTCATCATTCAGTCTCTCTACACGTTCAGCTGTCTCATCAAACCAGCCTTGATGTTTCTGGACTGTTTGGGGAGCACTTCAAGTCACTGACAGTGTCTCTAAGTTGTATATTTGGATACCTTTTTACAACTCCGTTCAATTGTCCAAACTCAAAGATTCAAGTATAATTGTAATGGGTGGGTTAAATTTAGTGCAGTTTAATTGTTAAAGTACTATGTTCATTAAACAAGTATTACAGTATCTGTCTCTCTCTCTCTCTCTCTCTCTCACAGACTACTCTCACTTGTATGGTGCCATAATAGATAGTTATATATTTATAAGTGAACTGTGCATTGACTGTTAAACAGTCCTAAGTGCCTAAGTGAGATAAATGATTCCAAGGTACAAACAATTGTTGTATAAACCGTGCACTAAGCCTACTTCTCATAGAAAATAGAGATTATATATTGTTGGGAAAGGGAATATATTCTGAGGAATAACAATTTGCTTTGTGGAGTAATAGAGCATCCACATGTCATTATCGACGATTTTTATAAGAGGGTGAATCTTGATTACTTTTCCTCATTTTATTTTTATTTACCAGAAAGTATTCAGGGAAGCAGTAGAATATTATTCATTATAATGTGTCTTTGAATCAATAAATATGAGTAGCCGGGGCTTAGGGAACCTGACTTCATGCTAAGCTTGATGCTTATCTTATTTGCATGAAAAAATAAGCAACGTCTCAGCTTAATGGCACAAAGAGCAGAATTACCCCAAATTCTGATAAGAATCCTGCTTCTTTTCATACTGACTGCTCTTAAAAACTAAAAAAAAGTGATATTAAAATTAGTTTTGGGACGACTTAAAAATATATATTTGTAATATATGTTTGTATTTTATGCTGAAAAGAGCAAAGAACACATTTTTTCTGTATTGGACATATCTTATGTGCTTCCAACTTGAGAAGGTGGGTTTCTTCTCCTCCCCACGTTAATTTATTCCTAATTTAAATTTTTATTTTATCATTTTTTTCATGGAAAAAGCTTAATATCAAGATACCAGAAGTTTTCATAGGAGTATAGGCAGTGTTTAACATTCAGTACTCCTCTGGAAAGAGGAATGAAAAATTATGTGGCACAGTTCTCAGGTGAAACAACATTATTCTTCTAAAATAGCTGATATTGCCAACCATCTGTGAGAGAGTGCTCAGCTAGGTATGCTACTTGGTCCAATCCAGTATAACTGTTTCTCTGAATAAAATTAGCAATATAGTGACACACATTTTTTCTCTTCTGTTTCTACTTCTCCTCCTTTTATTTGTCCAGGATTCTAGTAAAGATCTGAAATTCAGATGTTTCATGCTGTAATGTGGTAATGTGTGTTGTGTTTAAACACAAACCAGAGTTATAAAGTAAAGCACCACTCTTTTTTCTGATTTTATTTTTATTCCCTAGCACTTTAACTGAGCAGCTCTTTACATCTTCTATCTAAAGGGTGAGCATATCACTCTAGTGGTTTGTTCAGAATTCAGAACTAAGCAGAACAGTTGCTGAATTTGATCTGATTGCTTCTGGACCATGTCTCCAGACTTTCTAGGTCATTCTGGATCTAGCCCTACCTTGCTGATTGTCTGCCTAGGTGTCATCTGCAAATTTGATAATCATGCACTTTATTCCTGTTGTCTAAATCATTAAGATCTTAAATGATACCAGACCCTTAGGGAACCTGACTTCATACCTCCTCTCAACTAGACATAGAACCATTAATGACTATTCATTGCTCAATTACATATATGCCTTACAGTACTTTTGTCTAGTTTGTATTTCTTTAGTTTGTTTATGAGAATGTAGTGTCAAAACCTTGCTAAAATAAGGTTCTGCTCTACCCCTCTTCGCTTAGTCTGTCACCTTATCATAGACTAGATTGGTCAGGTATGACTTGCCCTTCATGAATCCATGCTGGCTGTTCCTGATAGCCTTGTTCTCCTCTAGGTACTTTGCAATAAATTCCTTGAGGGCGTGGTCCATAATCTTTCCCTGTATAAAGGTCAGACTGACTGGTCTGTAAGTCTCCACATCCTCCTCCTTCACTTTCTTAAAGATGGGTACTATATTTGGCCTTTTTCAATCATCTGACCTCCATGAGTTCTTAACAAATCTAGCCAGTGACTCTAAAATCACCTCAGCAGATTACTACAGTATCTTAGACAAGATAGGTTGTGCCTGTGTCCTGAACACAGCTGCCTCCTTAAATTATAGCCAGCTCTTCTGGACATATTTTCCCCTTCAGACTTGCCTCCTAGGGGATCCTGCCCGCCAGTCTCCTGAGTTTGCTGAAGTCCCCATTTTTCCCATTTTTTATTTTCCTTGCTTCCTCCTTTGCTCTGTCAGTGTGTGGTCACAGTCACCTAAATTACTTTCGACCTTCAAATTCTCAACCAATTCCTCCCTGTTTGTGATCAGGGCTGGTTGGCAACTGACTCCAAATTCAAAATGTTTAAACAGATACTGTGTAATGTAATGCTAACTTCATGTGCAGCCTGCTAACATTTTTCCCCTCTAGTTTCCAGTATTAAGCTCTTGATATATCAACCCCTGGATGATTTATGTATATCATTCTTGAATCTGGGATGCAAAATATTTGCACAAAGGCAACGTTCATTATGTAAGAGATGAACCAGGAAGAGTACTAAACTTCTATAAGTGTTGCCACTACTAACTTGAAAAGAAAGCTATTGTATTTACTCAAACCCAAGAAGCATTTTTTCCCTAAATCAGCAGGGCATGGGGGGGGGAGCCTCATCTTAGATTTGAGTGCCAATCTAGAACAGGTGGTAGCTTAGTGCCAGGCTGGCCTCATGGTCAGGGCAGAAGCCAGAGCTGAGCTGCCACCTGCCCTGGGCCAGAATGGCTCATTTGGCATGGGAGGAACTATACAATCAAGGAAAAAAACATGGGGGAGACTGTGGGGAAGGAGAAACCTGCCTCCCCTAGCTGTCCCTCTATCCTTAGCTTCTGCTCTTGCTTCAGTCCCCTGCAGCCCTGACTCAACCAGACTGGGAGCTGCTG
This sequence comes from Crocodylus porosus, assembly GCF_001723895.1. Taxonomy (NCBI): domain Eukaryota; kingdom Metazoa; phylum Chordata; order Crocodylia; family Crocodylidae; genus Crocodylus; species Crocodylus porosus. The sequence continues at coordinate 54,913,833 of NW_017728906.1, read as the reverse complement.
CTGCTTTTCTCTGGGTGTGCTGTTGCTGCTGCTGACTGCCCCAGAGCCAGACCAGAACTGCAGCAGAATGTAAGGGGGGCTGGGAGGAGCAGCAGGGGGGGTGGTCCAGGCCAAAGGTGAGAACAGAGAGTAGGGGTGCCAGACACAGGCAGCCATGCCACGTGCATGTGGCATGGATGGAGACTGGTAAGACAAGGGGCAGGTGTCTGGCTGCTTTCCCAGCCATAGGCATGAGGGCAGTGGATTTAAGATCACTTTTTACTAGTTAGATTTTGTTAATGGAAAATTATAATGAATGTATATATATTTTAATATATTGAACCTAATTATTGGGGGGATCATCTTAAATTCAGAGTCATCTTGCATTTGGGTAAATGCGGTACATTAGTTTCCATGCTTATCAAGAAGGTTCTACAGTAACTAAATATCTTTAATTGCATAATCATCCAACTTCTTTAATACTTGTATAAATCTGTACTGTTCCCCCACCCCCTGCACCTAGTACCAGCTGCTGTTTGATGACTTGCTGGCAGTAAATAATAAAAGTGACTAGCTGTGTTATATCTGGTGCAGTTGTAGTTTTTATAATGCATACTTAAAAGCTGTCAAAATGCATACTTAAAGGCTTGCCAAATACTTCTGACCTTTAGAATCAGGTCACTCGGACAGAGTGCATGGGTGAAAGAAGAGTGGTAGTGATTGATTTGACTTGAACTGTTCTGAACCTTACTTTTGGTGGCAAAGGCACCACACTAGTAGCCTCTAGCAGTATATGAGTGAATTAATTAAAAGACAGTAGGGGAGAATTTAGGATTAATACAATTGTTTAAAAGGTCACTGGAAAAGTCTCAGTGACTTATAATATTAACAAATTGTCATTGTCATATTAATATTTCTGAACATTATACCAATTTTGAGAAAAAAAATCCCATCTATAAAAGTATAGATTTAAGTATTTTAATTTTTCTTTTGTTTCAAGGTATATACAATTCTTTGCTGCTGGAGTGTTCAAAGTATGTGGCAATTTGTTCTTAGATTAAGTAGTTAAAAATATATCTGCATTGTTAGAGCTTGTACAATGACAGGCAAATGCAAGACATCAGACTGTGACCTTTAACCAAACAAGCAGCACTTCTTATAATTGTATTCCTTTGGGCTAGTGGATGCTACGATTACATTCATTTTCACAATAATTGTCTATGTACTTGAAAAGACATGTCATGCTTTGTGGGTATCCACTTAAAGTAGTTCAGTATGATTATAGCTAATAATGTTCTACGTTTTACTAAAACCCACAAAAGAAATCCAGAAATTCATAGCTAAGATCCTTAAGTATTGCCCTTGTTTGTTTTTCAGTGTGATTTAAAGCTGTAGCTGTAGATTATGTGGGGGTTATGCCCATGACTTCAAGAAAGACTCTGTAGTAGGAACTTTGTGCTTTGTGCTTGATGACAGTCTTGTTTCAGAGTCTTTGCTCACTAGGACCACACTTGTCATGAATGCTTTCCACACTTGGGCTGATAGCAGTGCACAGAAAAATGTTAATTTAGTTTCCTGGAAGGAGAGGAATTCTGGTCACCCTTGTTGTTCCACTTGTTTTATCCATTGTTTCTTTCTATCATTACACTTCTTCCTGTTTTTTGTTTCCCTTCTGAGTATCATTTTTAACTTGGAAGTAGAAAGTATTTGGCAGATTATACATTCATCAGATGCTTTGTTTCAGCCTGCTTTGGAAAAATATATGATGTACTGTTCTAGTTCTTGTGGCCTATTTTACACTATGTGGTTACCTTCAATTAAAAAAAAAAAATCCTATGCAAAAAAATCCAAAACAATTAAAACCACTGAAAAAGTCATATTGCAATAACAGGATCATGGGGAAAAATCCTAATGATTATTTTCAAACTAAAGAAACTCATCTCAAAAACATTTCCAAAACTGATAGTAGCAACTCCTATCAATGATAAATCTCACAGTATATACAACACAACTGACAATTCGAAAATACTGCAATTTATCTGATAGCATTCAAATGTTTTGAACTTTAATGTGGCTGTTTCTCATGATAATTCATAAAGTTATTAAGATAGTCTATTGTAAGAAGTCATTATTGAAGTTAGTATTAGAATGTATGCTGCGAGACATCGCTGTATATGCTATGCAATGTACCACTATTAATATCTCTGCTATCGCGTAGAAGCAGCCTTGTGCATGTCATTTTTAGTGGTGCTATAGCATGAGAAATTGCATGGTTTTTTTTCTAGAAAAAGTTAGATTATTTTAGA
>NW_017728906.1:54886727-54911448 GCF_001723895.1 Crocodylus porosus | reverse complement strand
GTCAGGTCCCCACACCCACAACTTTTATGACTAAGCAATTAACTGAGGAAAAAAAATACTAGTTTATTAAAGAAAAGTATTGCAATAAGTAATTTCTAAAATAATTATTAACTGGAAAAGTCTCTTAGGCTTCTTGAAAGTTGTTTTCTCGTTTGATTACTTTGCATACTAAGGTACACTCTTGGAAACTCTGTCAAATGCCCACACCTTCAAGATATATTATGATGAATTTTCAGTGGGAAAAGATAACAAATTTGCAAGATTAAAAACCCTTCAGCAACAATTTCTGTGTAACTAGATTTATTTCAGCCCACTTCCTAACTTCTTGAAACTAATTGCTCTCTGAAATGTAAAATGTGACAGGCCATTGTTACACACAACCATTTTATACCACAACTCATGAAGAGTCAGAAAACAGCTATGCTTTCTCTTTCTACTAAACTTCTATACATTCTCTGAATATATATATTTTTTTAAGTTTATCTGTATAAAACATGAATCTTATCTCTACGTGGCTTGTGTGTGTATGCATAATAATATAATTACAGAAAGTACACATACATATGTACACATGCACATGGGTGACTGATGCCTGTTGAGACTGGGGGGGGGGGCGCATTTTGTGGGCAGTGGTGGTGGCAGGGTGGCAAGTGGCGACCGCCCACAGAAGCTGGTGGCAGCGGGGTGGTAAGCAGCAACCACCTACACAAGCTAACAGCAGTGCATGGGGAGGAGGGGGCATTGTGAGCACCAACCGCCCACAGAAACCGGCAGCAGCGGTGGCCAGTCTCAGGGAGGCATGTGCCCTCCCACCAGTCATCAATGCACATGCAGAAGCCATACAATACACAGAAGCAGAAAAAGTCAAAGGTAGGACTGATTGCAATATGTACTGGCTTCCAATAGCTTTCTGGTAAAATTCAAGATGTTGCTGTTGAGCGACTGGATCTTTCCATATCCCCCATTTCAATCCCTAAGGTCAGCCTCTTGCAGGTACCATCAGTGCACCAAGTCCACACGAGAGGTCGTTCTCAGCAGTCCCTTAGCAGCTCTGGACCGTTCTCTCATTTGAGGCCTTCTAGAGCCAGAGCTTGAGCATCTTTCAAAAGCACTGTAAGAACTTCCTATGTGGGCATTGGATTTATGAACTTCCTATTTAAGCAATGGATTTATTTATGAATAGACATTGGATTTAGCACATTACAACCTTCCTGACATCTGATTCACCAGGGACATGGCTGACCTGGCCTGACTTCTTACATTCTTCTTTTCCTCCATCTTTTCTCCCCTCCCCTCCTTTTCTGCCCTTTGTCTTCACGATTTCCAACCATTTTCCTCATTGTTAGCCTCTTTCACCTTGCATTATTACCACTGCAGTCTTTCCCTTTGGCCTTTCCTTCCCTCCTTCCCTGTTTTACCTTTTGTTTCTTCTAATTTCTACCTATTTAGATTTTTACTGACATCCTGCCACACTTTCAGCTTCTTTCATTCCTTGGAGTCTCAGATCAGCAGAGACTTCCTGTGCCTGAAGAAGGGTGACTGCGCCTGAATGCTTGCTAAGAACTTTTTTCCACCTACTCAGTTTGTCTAATAAAAGATAATCATACCTACTCAAAGAACCTTACCTTCCTGTTTGGGCAGACATTCAGCAAAGTTAGACAGGGATGTTGTTCAGGGTGATTCTACTTTATGGTGATAATCTTAATTGCTTTTCAAGTGTTTTTGTTTTCTGTTCATTCTCCTGTTTTCATAAGTTAGTTTGTTTTCCTATTGCAAGCCAGCCCAAGTCTTTGTTGGGAAAAGCAGCATATACATTGAATAAACAAACTTCTAGGGATGCTTCTCCCAGTCCCCATGTTGTAGGTTTGTCAGTGAGCTAACATTTAAATAGAAACCAAATAGCCTTTATTCACTGGTTGGCGTGTTTTGTCCAACTGACAGTAGGGATAAATGACAGGATACACAAAGGTCTCCTGAGAACATACATCTTTATACATAAACTATTTTTTAACCATCCAATCACAGGCTAGCACATGGATACATACAGCTAGATACTCTTACATATCAGTGTATTACTATTTTCATCTGACTGCTGCAGTCCTTGACTACCTTGTCAGCTTTGAAGGCACTTGGGAGGTCTAAAACTTGATTGAGAAGATACTGAATAGAGGTACAAACAATCAGTTCTTAATAATTACTTAAGACTTTGACACTTCCTAATTCTCCCAAGATATCTAAGACATCCTTGGCACATCATAGAGTGGAGGCTTTACCGGATAGCCTGGAGGCTTTACTACCATCTGTTCCAAGAAACCCAACACACAGAAATTACATGCATGTTGTATTTCATTAAATAATTAGTTTAATACCTGGTATCCTAACCCACAAGTGTAAAGAAGAGGCACGAGTTCTGGCAAGAGAAAGGGTAGTTGTTCTATTACACTTGAAGAAAGGCTCTTCATGAAATTGGGCTGCATGTTAACGTGCATGCTTTAGCTTTTGGTCTAACTTAAAAATCCATTTCAGCATTCCATAAAATTAGCCATGGATGTGATTTGAATATTCAGTTTCCCCTATCCCTCCAAAGGTCCACTTCAACTGATCATTTCAAAGGCCTTGCCTATACTAGGCTTCCTTTTATCTTTAGAACTTGTGGAAGGAGACCCCAACCATCACTGCCAACTCTTGAGAGCATACCCACACCCATATGCATCTGGGCTAGGGACAGACATTACGCATAAACTGGTTTAAGTGATCAGAAACTGGCTTATACCTGTAACAGAATAGATGTTCAGTGCACATAAACCAGTTTAAAAATGGCTAAAACCAGCTTGAGATGGACCTGGTTTAATGTCAGACTTAACTGATTTGGGTCAAACCAGTTTTATGTAATGTCTTATGTCCCAGTCTTATGTCCCAGACTCCTTGCTGTTTTAAAATAAAACAGACACCCCCAACATCCCAACATGCTTTCTGGGATGGGAGGGGCTCTCTGCTGCACAGCAGGATTGGCCCAGTCCTTCCCCTCTTCTCCCTGGCTGGAGCTTGGGACAGACTTGCAGGCACAGAGTGTCCCGCTGACTTCTCCCTGCTAAGCAGGGATTATTCCCTCCCATCCTCTCTGCCTTATGCCGACACCTCAGCATTGGCTAGCAGACCACATGGTGGCTATAGTTCATGCTGTGGCAGAGGACAGAGGCAGACAGGCTTTTTGGAGATAATCAACAGGTAGGTTAATGTCCTTCCTTGGAAGAGCTGTTTAAGAAGAGCTCCATTAATTAATGGAGAGAGGTTTTGTTTTCTTAATGAATTAATAAACACTGAGTTAGGGGTGATAAACATTTCCTGCTGGGCAGCTCGGTGGGGGGGAGGGGGAATAATCAGAGCATCCTGCCAGGGTCTGGCCATGCCTCCCATCAGCTCTGGCCTGTGGAAGCAAAGGGAAGGCTACTTACTCTAGCACCCCCTGACTTCTAGCCTGAACCGCTGCAGGCATGTGCCTGAATTTCTGGGGTGTCTGTCTGGGTTACAAACTGATTTAGCCTAGCCAGCTTACACTAGCCTGCAAAAATTGAATCAATTCAGGCTCGTGCTTTTTAAATGTCTGTCCCTAGCTCTGGTGGCTCTGTGATACTCCACTATAGCAGCTATGCCATGAAAATACAAAGGGGATGGCCCCAGCTGCTGAACAGACAGCAGCACCAAGCTTAAAGGTATGAGAGTATCTTTGGGCCATGTTACGTGGTAATTTTGGGACAGCTCCTAGAGCTCTCAACCCATGGAATGTCCACACATTAGCACTTATAACTGGTTTTAAGAACTTACGTGGCTCAAAGTAACGCCACTCCAGGGAAGGATCATCTGTGATCGCATTACCCAGCTCATGATATACTAACATGCAGCCATGCTAAGCTACACCTTGGTGTAAACACCCGGCATAGCCCTCCCCTTCTACCCCACACTGGCTTGGATCAGGTCCACTGCTCCTCCACCACCTTCCCCAGCATTCCAGATCTCTGCTCCATGTCCCCCCCCGCCTTGATTACTTGTGGCTACCTGCTCTGTCCACCCCAGAGAGCAGGTAGAGAAAGGTTAACTTGCCTCCCTGTCTGTTGCCTCTACTTCTGCTCTCTGGCCAGAAGAGGAGGAGCCTGGCAGCAGCAGTGGCTGGGTAGGCAACTTAACCCTTCCCTGCCTTCTCCCCTGGGACAGATAGCATGAGAATCCCCAAATGAATAATTCCCTAGAGATGGGGAATGTAGGAAGGAACCTTGAGTGGCAGGTGGGGAGCCATGGAGGCAGAGGGGTGGGAACTGTGGGAGCACCCCAGAATGGGAGGTGAGGGATTTTTACCTTTCAGTCCTCCAGGCCCCTCCTGGCCTGAAGTGTGAAGACTTCAAGCTTGAACTAGTGCTAACACCCATCAACATTTATGCGGCTCACGGTGTAAGGTGTAACAAGGTCCTTTATGTGGCCTTAGCCACCACCAGAAGGTTAAAGCTTTACTCTATTTGGGAGGGGGGGGTAATTTTGCTGCAGAGGAGTAGATTCTGGCATGACAGAGGAGTTTTATGTGGCAGTTCTGTCTTTAAAACCCTGTAGACTGAAATATATTTTATACAGGCTTGATTCCTAAACTAAGGCTTTGGATTATGTTAAAAACAGCCAGGGGGTCTTCACCTGTTAGTTGGTTTTCACAGACTTGAAAGGCATCCTTCTCTTTCTGCATGGATCTCAATGATTGAAAAAGGCTATGCAGAGAGCTGTGAATTATTTGGAGCAGTGGGAATAGGAGCCATTAGTGTGGAAGACTGTAAAGAAACTATTAGGATTTTTTTTTTCACTGTCCAAGAAGAGGGAGGTAAAATTTTACTGGGTGGAGGGGGGAATTGTCATGCTTGTTCTTCACTATGAAATTAATTATTTTGGGAAAATGTTCATCTGTTTAACCATCCATCATAAACAAACTCTACAGATTTTTGTCATGTTTAAATGAACAAATGAAAATGAGACCATGAAACTTGACTGTTTTGATAGTACTCAAAAAAAACCAAAACAAAACAAAAAACCCCATAGTTGCACTCCTTAAAACAAGCGATATAAATATAGTCCTTTGGTATTGTTAATGAATGGATAAAATACAATTAATTTAATTTGTAAAATTAGAATTTTTGGAAAAAAATTAGAAGTGTTTCCTGAACTTTAGATTATTGAGTTATAGCTTCTGCTTTGTTTTAATCAACTTATCTCTTTCCCAGTAATGCCAAACACTGTAAGATGGACAGGTTCCTTGAAAAAAAATACAAATGTCAAAAACATAGCTTTTGTTTTGCTTTTAGTTTGTTTTTTTTCTTATCCCTTCCCTGGAGCATATTTCAAGAAATTAAAAGGAAAAAATATCATCAATACAATATTTCAGTTCTCCGAAAAGGCTAAGATTCCTTCCAGAACACTATAACCCTATCATGTGATACATGCTAGGGCTGTGCAAAACTTTGGTCCCTGATCTAATTCAGCCCAATTCTGTGGCTGAATCTCCGAATGTGAATCGAATCAGAGAATCTTTTAATATCCCCAAATCAAGTCATAACCTTTCAAATTGATTTGGAGAGATTTGGAAAGATTCAGAGATTCAGACATAGACACAACTTTAAATGTTTTTTCTACATACCTCTAGGTAGCAGATGGCTTCGTGAATGCTGCAATACTGGGGAGCATGGAGCATCCCACAGGAACACAGGGGGGTCACCAGTATGCTCCTCAGCAGACCTGGAACTGGACCAGAAGCACTTCTGGTCCGCTTCCATGTCCTCTGGGGAGCACACAGGGGGCAGGGGAGGGTATGTTCCTGGTTTGCCTGGTGACTGGTGCCTCCTGGGTCTGGGGAGGCACCTGAGGTCCCCCTGCAGCTGATCACTGAGCTGGGGGGAACTGGGGACTCCCTGCTGCATGCTTCCTGGTGGACCTGAAAGTGGACTGGAACTACTGGGGTCACTGCTGAGCATGTGGGGGGCCTCCCCCATGCTCTTGTGGAATGCTCCATTCACCCCAGCATCACAGTATTCACAAGCCATGCCTAATACCTCAAGATACGTAGAAAAATGTTTAAAGCTGTGTCCATGGCCAAATCGCTGATTCTCCAAATCAGCATGGAATCTTCAGATTCAGATTTGGCTGAATCGAATTGGGGACAGTGATCCAGATCAATGAATTGAATCATTGTCCCTGATCCAGGCCAAATCAGAATTGAATAGGACCCATTTCACACACCCCTAATGCATGCTTTTTTTTCCCTTCTGGCTAAATGTTTAGAACCAAATTATTGCTGATCTTTCATTGGTATGCTGCAGTGGATGGAAATAAGAAACTAGATGGAGATTTGAAACATTTACAGGAGCCCCATCCAGTAGCATTAGAGAAGTTAGGCTGTTCTAATTCCTCTAAAATTCTCGCAAAGGCAAAGAACAATATTTCCAACTATTTAGTTGGTCTAATAAAAGATATCACATTTACCCAAAGAACCTTATCTGCTTATGTCCATAGACCAACATGGCTACAACCAACAATCACAAAATCCAGAGAATTTGCTTTGGGATTTCACTAAGTAATTTTTGGGGAGCATAAAAATGACAGGCATACATGCACCATAATATATATGTTCTTACAGTATATGAAATTCAGCACAGGAGAGAATATGATCAAGAACAATGTATTTCCCTCTGTGATCGCCCTGCTGTTTCCTACAGTGACCTTCTCTTCTTGTGATAAATGATTGTGACATGGCTTCAGGGTCCCCCCAGGTCCTAAATTGTTCCAGTTTTTGCATAATGACATCTGATTGCTTGAACCATACCTGACACATTTGAAGGCTACTTGTCCACCAGAACTGAATTAACAGATAATATTTCTGCTTTATGCTATTATATCTGTTATATTTTTGCTTTGTTTGTTGCTTTCATAAATAAAATATGCCCTTTTTCAAATTTTTCAGAAGAGTCTGGTAGAATAATGATTAACTTGTAGCATATTGACAAATGCATTTGGAAATCCATATGTAGGATAAATATGTACATATGGAATTGCACTTGGCTCCCATGTGAATCTGATAAATTCTTTGCATTATGTTCTGTGGCAGCAAATATCAAAAGGAATGATAATGGGCAAATTTCAGATGTGCTATTAGCACTTTAAACTTGCCCTTTGTACATGAAGTGCTAATTTCAGTGATATAGTGTTGTAATGTTTCCCCTCAGTTGCATAGGCAAAGGAAACCTAAACATGTTTGTTTTTTAATTCTTTTTTCTCTGAAAAGTATCTTTTGAAAACAGCACAGATTTTTATAAAAGAAAGTATCTTCAGATTTGAATTTTCTGACGTACTCTCTACCTATGTTTTCTTTCTCTTGCTACATTTTTCACCAATACAAGAAATCAGACTGTGGCTTATGTGCTCAATAATTATTTAAATTTACATTAATGTGCCACCCTCTGTTAAGATTTCTAGCAGTGTCAGTAGCAAGGCTATTCTTTATTCCTTTGCAGCTCCTTAGTGACCAAATCTACACTGTTATAATGGGGTCTGACAGTGTCTGTCTTAGGCACAGAGTGAAAATGTACAGGGAGAAAAGGCTTAATTTACCCAAACACAATTTACAGGACTGTATTAACAATTGCTCTTATCATTTTTCAGCCCTATTTTCACCACAGTACTGCTGACTTCTTGGCATAGATCTGAAACTGCTTTGTAAGTGTCCTCCCAGAGATGCATATTCATGAATCAGTTATGAAAAGGGCCTATTACAGTTTTGGAATTCCAAGTGGATATCACCTGTGATACTGAAACTTATGCCAAATTGAGTTTGATCATACTATAATATAATATAGGAGTGAGAGAGCTTCCATGTGATGCCCACAGGGAAAGTAGATAAATTATACTGACAAGTGTGGGGGAGTAATTGGACTAATTTATACATCCATGCATGGTCTTGCTCTCTCGCTCCTCTTTCTCTCCCTCTCCATTTATTTGTTTATTTTTGTTATCTTAAACACAGCCAACCATTGGTACAGTCTGGGCAGTGGTGGTGACTTCTGTTCTATTAGGAAACTATTCAGGGCCAAATTTTATAGGTGCTTTGCAGCCTAGGCTAGGGACAGATATTACACATAAACTGGTTTAAACCTGTAATAGAACAGATGTTCAGTAAGGCTTTGCAGAGCTTGTGTCCCTGATTAGATTCAGTGGAGATTCAGCCTGATTTGATGGCTGAATCTCTGAATCCAAATCAAATCAGGGTACCCTTTATCTGGGTATCTGTCTGAATTGAATCAGAACCCTCTGAATTGATTCAGAGAGATTCGGAAAGATTCGGTGATTCAGACATAGACATAGCTTTAAATGTTTTTTCTACATACCTCAAGGTAGCAGGTGGCTCATGAATACTGTGATGCTGGGCACATGAAGCATCCCACAGAAGTGCGGGGGGCTCCCCAGTGTGCTCAGCAGCAGACCAGGAAGTGGACCAAAATCACTTCCGGTCTACCTCCGGGTCCCCTAGGAAGCATGCAGGAGGGGGCCCCCATACTCCCCAGCTCGGTGACTGGTGCTTCCTGGGACTGGGGGCGGCACCTGGGATCCCCCCACAGCTGATTGCCAAGTGCGTTCCCAGGTGGACCTAGAAGTGGACCGGAAGTCCTTCAGGTACACTTCCGGGTTCATTGCTGAGCAGCGGGATTCCCCCTCACACACACAAACTCCTGTGGGATGCTCCATCTGCCCCAAGATTGCAGCATTTATAACCTGCACCTGCTACTTTGATGTATGTAGAAAAATCATTTAAAGCTGTGTTTATGGACAGATCGCCGATTCTCCAAATGAACATGAAATCTTCACGTTCAAATATGGCCAAATCAAATTGGGGACAGTGATCCAAATCAATTAATCAAATAACACTCCCTGATTTGGGTCAAATCCGAATCAAATAAGGCCTGTTTTGCACACCTGTAATGTTCAATGCACAGAAACCAGTTTGAAAATGGTTGAAACTGGTTTGAAATAAACCTGGTTGAATGTAGTATCAGACTTTAACGGATATGAGTTAGATCAGTTTATGCAATGTCTGTCCCAGGCCCCTTCCTAGTTTAAGTTAGAATTTCCCAGCATCTCAGAAGCTTTGCAGTCCCAGTCAGGGCTCTGCTCTCTGCTCTCTGCTCCAGCCCAGCAGGGCTGGCCACACCCCTCTGCTCCCTGGCTGGAGTTCTGGCAGAGGTTGCAGATCCAGCAGCATGTGTCTTCCTCCTGGTTCACCCCCCCTCACCACTCTCTGATCAAGTAGCAATTCCCCCCTCCTCTCCTCCATACACAGACACCTCTCACATTAGCTGGCATACCACATGCTGGCTCTGGTCTGTGCTTTGGGAGAGGAGATGAAAACAGACAGGACAGTGTCAGCTTAGGGCTTTTTTGGAGCTAATCAACAGGTAGCTGGTAATGTCCCTTTGTTCCTTCCTTGCAAAATTTTGTTTAAGAAGAGCTTGAACTAATGAGACAGGCTTTTGTTTTGTTGAAGGGCTAATAAATGCTAACAACTCTCTGTGTAACTCTCTTCTGTATAAGTAAATGCTCTGTTATTGACTTCCCGCTGGCTCCCACTCTAGTCAGGGAGGGTGGGGTGCCCCCTAATCAGAGATCCTGCCAGGGCCTGGCCATGCCCTCCCTCAGCTCAGCAATGTAGAATGGAAGGGAGGGCTGCTCTAATGCTCCCCAGCTTCTGGCCTGAGCCACTGCAGGCATGTGCCTGCATTTACATGCCTGCATTTCCTCAGTCCAGATGGGATGTCTGTACAGTTACAAACCAGTTCAGCCTAACCAGATTAGATTCATCTGCAAAGATCGAATCAATTCAGGCTCAGGCTTTTTGAATGTCTGTCCCTAGCCCTAAGCTACAGACTGGGACACAGTGGAATTTTCAAAATAGTTACCTGACTCCAATAAATATCAGTAAGACTTGGCACTTATATGCTTGAAGATCTCTCTCTAGAGGCCTAACTGCATATTTGGCACATAAATAATTTAAGAAATGTGGCCTCCACTCCTTTGTGACTGTTGGCCAAAATGTATTATGTTTATTATTATTCCAGGTCATTGGTGTGTTCTAAAATATGCCTTATTTTCACCCTTGCATGGGTTACAATTCTACTGAGAAAAAAAGTTGTTCGTTATTTTTTGATGTGTGAATTTTTATTTATTCTACTTGTTTTGGATGTAAGGGATGGCAGTTTATCACTTGTCCAACACTGAGTCTCCCATCCCAACTGGGAGGAATAGCTGTCTTCTCTTGTGTGTCCTGAAATTAGTTTAGCAATAATTCCGAAACATTAATTACAAAGACCTTACATAGTAATAAACTATTTAAGTTCTATGTAGAGGCCCTTAGTGGGGCTAACCCTCTCAAGGAGTCTTGCATAGCAAAAAGGTGGCTTCTACCTCCACCTATAACAACTGCTATTTGCATTCTTTCCTGCGCCCAACAGACTTTCTGTTGTCATAATCAAATATCCCCTTTCCACAAGCGTTTGCTGTCAGACAACTTACTGTTATTCTGCCAATAGTGAGAACAAAAACTAAAATAAAGTATGTCCACAAAACAATCTTGCCAGCAGCTTGAGAATGACAGATTCCCTTGATAACACAACCTTTCCCTTTCCCTCAATAGCAACCTTATTCAGTATCTGTAAAAACTGCAATATATGTAATGCAATCTCCTTTTCTAATTAGAACAACCTCAGCTAAAGAATTTGTTCAGTAGTTATAGGAAGCAGGTTTTATTAGACTGATAGAGCTCTACATTTTTATTTGTTAAATAGGTTTTGTTTTATTACCTTCTGCATAATGTTAGGAAGATTAATCTTCTTCCTCCAAAAATAAGAGAACAGTGTGGCAGATAATGCATTTATTTGAACTTGTCAGAGAAATAGAATCAGTCATCTGTGCCAGGAGTGGGGTATAGCCATACAATTATGCTTATGCTATATACTCAGACTCCATGTGACTGATTTTTCTCATCTATTGGGAGTAAGGCTAGTTGAAAAAAAAATCTGCCTAAACTAATTTTGATGGAAAAAATCAGGGAAAGCTTCTGCACTTCACAGAAATGTTTGAGATATTCATTGCAGAAGTGATTGTGTGGGAGCCCCCTCTGACCCAAAGAAAAGCCTAATTTCCACAGAGAAATATGGGGGGGAATAAATAAATCAATAAAGGAAGGCAGTCACCACTCCTCCTTCCGTCCCTTCCCCCTGGGGAAAAAAAACTGCAGTAGCTTATTAATCAATATCAAAATTTCAGGAGTTTAATGTGTTAGGAGTTAGTAACAAATGTATAATTAACATGTACATTCCTTCTTACGTTAATCTTGTTATAGAACCTTACATATATAGCTGCTTTAATCTGAAAAATCCTAAAATGATTAAGAAAGCAATGTATAAAGGAATCAATTTACCAATCACTCGACTGGAGCTGGAGCCATGTCTAGGATGCAATGGAATAACTTGAATAGTACATACAGCAATGCTGAAACTAGCTTTAGTTGAAGAAATAAAGTATGCTTTATCCTAGGAAAATTTCAGGGATAATTTGGAAGGTAAGATAAAATTTCCAAGTATGTGTAAAGGATTTAGGAGCCTAAATGCCATTTTTTAAAGAAGAACTTCCATATTTAAAAGCCAAAGTCACAGTTACCTCCAGTAAAATTAGGCTCCTTGAGAGCAAGGTGTACAATGGTATTAGACACCTGAGGATCAGATAAATATCCAGCAGGTGCCCAAGAAAGTTAGGCACATAACACCTAAAAATAGTAGTTAGGCACCTATCTCATGTACTTTGGTAAATCCTACAAGGCATTCTGCCGCTTGGGGTGACATTTTCAGAAGTGCTTCGTAACTTAGTGACTTGAGTCTGATCACTAAAAATCAGGTAGGCACATTGGTGCCTAAGGCCATGTCAACATTGTGATAGCATCAGATTCCAGATGGGACATTCCTCAAGTACATTCTGCTACTCCCTCTGATGTATTTCAAACCTAGTGAAGTTGCTCCAAGGTCATATTCAGAAGCTACTCTTAAGCACTCAAAAGCAGTCACAGAAGGATGTTCCCAAGCAGCCTCACTGACATTTTCTGGGTGGAGGGGATTAGCAGGAATGGTTGGATAGGGTATGCTTAAATAGGAAGTCCCAGCTGGAGTACACTACTACAAGAGGGTATCCATGCCCTAAGTCTCACTAACTCCTAAGTGCCTAACATCATATCTGAATCAGCTACTTCTAAGTGTTTGTTACAACACTTAAATTATAAGCATTTTTCTCCAAGAGGGTAACTGGATGAGTGATTGGGGATTCCTATGCAGTGATTGGGAGAATTATGTACCTTCCAAGGACAATTCAGATCACTTAGTCACTCAACAGTTAAAATACCCACAGCTGCCTACAGTATCTCCAGTAGGAAATACTAGGGCACAATGATATCTCTAAACTTTCATTCTTCCTAAGGCTGAAGGAAGGGCCCTTGCATCATCTTAGCCACTTCCCATAGCCAGATTCCACTGAAACTCAAATGCCTTACTGGAAGCAGTACTGAGTATCTAGTACCACTCAGTTCACTCTAAAACATGATTGATGGCTGTGGAGGTACCATGTACCTTTTGTCCAACAGCCAAGTACTGAGAACTCTTGTCCAGGCCAAGGGCTTATGCTAATTTAAGGCCTCTGGCAGATATTACAGTTAAATTGTGATTAACTGGTAATCACATCTTAAATAGTCACCTGGCCACATATTCATGCAATTAATGACATGATAAAATGGGGAATAAGGCATGAAATACTTCCATAAAATATGAGCAATAAGCTGTGGTGGAAACCAGCCACACAATTTAAATTGCGCATGTGTCCAGTGTGCTGGGACTGCCAATCAGCTGATTGGTGGTCTCAGCTGTGGGCCTGCATCACTGTATGCAACTTGCTCTCATGTGGCCTTGAGTCTGGATGGCACTAGAGTCTTGGATAGGCTCTGGTGCAGTACTGCAGCTCATGGGAGGTCCTAGGCCCACCACCAGACTAGAGTCTTGAATGAGCTCTTGGTGTTGTCAGCCCTGGAACTGAAGTGGAGCCAGTTCAAGATTCCAGTGTGGTCTATAGCAGGAGGCTTCGTGCTCCTGCTATTTTAAGAGGAGGCAGACTTTAGATGGAGTAGTCTGCAAGTGCTGCAAGAAGCAATCAGATGTCATGTGACCCAAAGCGCAGGCTACAAGTGCAGAGCCTGAGCTGGGGTGATCCTGGTAGCTGAGATGTGAAAAACTGAACATCAGGGCTGCAGCCAAGCTCCTGGCAAACATCTACACTGGGGTAGGCAGACTGATGGTCTGGGGAATTAAACAAGGGGTGGTAAGGCGGGGCCCAAAAATAGGGGCCAAGGCTGAAGAGTAGGGCCATAGCCAAAGAGCCATGAAAACAAGGGGGAGTTAAGGACCCCTTGCCTGCAAAAGTCACCCCTGAGGCAGAGTCAGTAACCTATAGCCCAGGACAGGTGAGCAGAGTTACGGAGCCTGGAGGTCTTAACTGGCCTAAGGCTCTTAAAGTAGCAGACCCCTGGACAGTCTCTTCCCCAAGGCCCTGCAAGTTCTCCAGGCACCTAGCTTTCTAGTTGCCAGTACAGGGGGAACCTGGGATCTTGATCTTGGACTGCCCCTGCACCAGCAAGTAGGGCACAACTGGGATCTGATCTCTGATCCCAAAATCGTGCATCCTGCCAAGAACATGTGGCATGATTTTGGGGATTTGGGATCCAATCCCATAACACTTTTAAATGAACATTTTTCAGTGGCCTAAGGTAAATATAGTCCCTCAGTTTAGAAAACTGGCACAGTGCTGAGACAAGCAGGTGGGGCATGCTTCCTTGCTGTATTTCCAGGTGTGGTACAGAAGTAATGTAGACATGCTCAGTGTTACATGCCTCTTGTTTGTGGTTCTCCTGGACCCATAAAACTTACCCTTTTTGCTGCCCAATAAAGCATATGTATTTATTTGTTAGATTTATGTTCTTCCTTCCTGTAAAAAGCCCCAGGTTGGCTGACAATAATAACCAGATATGTTATAAAGACAGGTAAAAATAATAAAACAAAATAACATGCAATAGAACAAACTCCAAGGCAGTGCCCTACCACTTAACTCCTGCTGGCCAAGGCCTACTCAAATACAAAAGTCTTAGAGTGCTTCTGGAAGATATCCAGGCTTCAGTTCTGATGGGACACAAGGGAGAAGTCCTAGAGCTCAGAAACCATACCAAGTACAAACTCCTGCATGGTTTTGCCAAAAGAACTTGGAGCACAAATGGTACTTGCTCTCAACCTTAGGGATTGTGATGGAATATGAAGGAAAAGGTGGCCTCTTAGAGACGTAGGGCCCAGATTGTTTATGGCCTTAAGTCAAAACCAACACTTTGTATTACACCCTGAAATCTACTGGAAGTCCTTATAGAGTTTAGCACACTGGAGTAACATGCTCCTAGCAACCCACTCCTGTCAGAAAGCAGGACACTGCGTCCTGCAGCAACTACTGCTTCTGGATGATCACCAAGGGCACTGCCATAGCTTAACCTGGAGGTTATGAAAGCACAAATGACATGTCCAGATCCAAATCAGAAAGTAAGGGTCATAACTTTCTCACCAGAGTAAGTTTTCTTTTATATATAGATTTCCTTTGTGGGTCTCTGATTTGTTTAATGATTGGATTAAATCATGTCCGGTGAGAATTCTGATGAGTTTGTGGTCGTATGGTTTGGGCAAATGATGCAATCGGTCTAATTATGATGAATCTCGTTATTTTGTAAAATTCACCAAAGCTGTGTACACTTGAGGAACAGAAACAAAAAATTGTTCCAAATAAAACCTTAAGTGGATAGATGAAAATATGTTTGCTTCCCAATGGAAAATATTCAGTTGGATTTGACTGGTAACTATGGTTTTGGGTTTTTTGACAGTTTGCTTCTGCTATAAAGAATGTGAGTCGGCAGTTTGATTGGTTAAAAATCATGTGGGCCAGGTCTCTTACTTTAGCAGCATTATTTTCAGTAATATTTCCAGTGTTTGGGGCTTGATTTCAGTTTTTATCATCATTTAGGTTTATTTTTCCTTTCCTTTCCTTCTTTTTATTTATTTATTTATTTTTATTTATTTTTTATTTTTTTAACTACAAATGCAAAGTTTTCTGTGCAGCTGAGAATAAATGTATGGTTGCATAAGTTCTAGCTCTGGTAGCAGAGCAAATGCTTAGTATGTCTAATCTTGCTTTGTTGCCAAGTAACTGTAGGATATGCACTGATAGCAAAAGTAATATAACAGCGTTCACCATATTAATTTGATTTGTAAAGCAAGTTTTGTTTAAAGGGTGTCAGGTCCTATTGCTTCTAGGCACAGGTTTCCTAGTAATTGCTTTAAAAATGTATTATGATAGTCTCTTAGGTTATACAACTGTGTAGCAATAAAGAATGTGAAGGGGATTGGAGGACAACTACTAAAAAGGTACTTAGATTTCAAACAGCATTTGTACAGAGGTTATGCTGGGTTAAAGTCCCCTTTGACTGGATGTTTGCCATGATAAAGTGTGTGTATGTGTGTGTGCGTGTGTGTAGTCCAAATGTGTATAAGATTGTGCATGCGGAGGTGACATCTATGTGATATATTGTATAGCCTCACAGTGCAATTCATCATGCACCTTTGCCCCGCACCTGCAACATGGCTACTAATCAATTTCCCCTGGGACTTGCTCTGACATTCGAAACCCCTGAGCAGCTGCAAACAGCTGCTGCTTGTTTCTTTTTCTTGTTAAAAGTAAATCCTGTCAAGGAAAGGACTTCCCCTCCCTGCCAAGTAGTCCTTCCTAATAAAAAGTCCAAATTTTGTGTGGAATGAAACAGATCCCCCAAACCTCATCTCTGAAGGGATGGTGAACTAAGCTACATTCATTGCTTTCTTTTAATCCCATGCCGAAGCCTGCAGAAGAATCCAAGTAATAATAAAAGCATTCATTAAAAAATGCACCAGTCTCACAGTGTGCGGATGTCTTTTGATACAAGGAAGCCAAAATCAGGTGGAAAAGACCAATCCTAAGAATATCAGCATTAGAGTTTCAACCTTCTGATTTTCTTAAGGCCATGAAAAATGATCCAACTTCCAAGATTCCAGAAGAAAAGACAAAAAAAAAATTGTTGACTTGGGAGATTAAATCACTTTTCTAAAAACTGGCCCTAGGAGAAACAAGTGACAAACAGGAAGACAGAGCTGCATAGGCCTGTGCTGCTCAAATTCTGGCCTGCAAAGCCATGTCACTAGAAATGTGAAGGTATGGAAGCAGTAGCAGGATTAATTGCCTTTCCCTGCTGCCAAATGTTTGGACCAATGGGGAATCCCATGACATGAGCCCATGTGCTAAGTTGTGCCCAATACATGATGGAGCCAACACACAGGGTCAGGCCTGTGCACAGATGGATCTGGCATGTGGGGTCAGGTTGGTGCTGGATCAGGCCCCTATATTAACCTCTGTGTGCAGGTTTGGCCCACAGAAGGCTCTGTGTTGTTCATCTGGCTATAGATGATGTTCTTGGAGCAGAGAGAAATGACATACAGCACTAAGCAAAAGAATCAAGAAGTTGCCTGAAAATCCTGAAAACACAATCAGGTGTAAAAATTTTAATTGCAGGATTATTAAGTGTCAGTTGTCTAGAATAGGTAAAAGTGACCAGAATGAATAAGTACATTTCCCTCTGCTTAAGCCTCCTAATAAACATGAGAATCTGAGTGTGGAATAACATCATTATCAGCAGAAGGATTTAATTATTTAAAAAGCCAGAAGGAGAACATCCATAGCTTATACTAAAAGGCCAGAAACTACACACTTTTTTTCAAAACCTTTCTGCCCTAACTTAAAAAGAGAGAACCAAGAGAAACCATAGAAGCCCACAGTAGGACAGAAATCTACTGCAAAAAGGGATTCCATTTAAACATCAATTCAACCCCTAAACCAAACATTATACAGTAAGATGCCTTAAAAACTGAAAAATACACTCCCCTTACTTAAGATAGAAATCCAACTCTCAGAAACACGGAGGGATACTCCCATCAATAGAAACAAATAATAAGCTGTTAAAAATCCTGGCAGATGGTGAAAAAGTAATTGAATATGCAATATAGTTGATTTGTACTTTTTCTGAAGACATGGACCCATATATGTATTTGCAATTGAACAGGAGCATTTTAATCCTCACATTGCTCTCCATACAGCTGGGAATTCTAATATAATACAAACCATAGCATTTCCAGCTGTGTCTGTCTGTCCATAACACTCTGGGCCAACTGCGCATGCGCCGCTCAGAGAGTTATTGACACACAGACACACAGGTAGAGGCCAGGGTGTGCTCCATGGCATGGAGGCAAGAGGAGAGTGGGTGTGGCTTGTGGTCCTGCATGGAGGTGTGGTATGGGGGCATGGCATGTGGTGCCTGGCTGCAGGGTGCCACGCAGGGCACAGGGTGGGCAGGCAGAGCCCACCTGGCTGCAGCATGTGGCCACACTCCAGGGCTGCCCCCCACACCCCACAGCCAGTGAGTGCTCCTCTCTGTGCTGTGGTCGCTCCCCGTGGCACACCTCACAGTCGTGCACCATGTCCCCCCATGTGCAGAGCAGTGGACAGGGGGAATGGGGCATGACCCATAATGGTGCTGGCCATGGGGGAGGGTGGGGACAGGGCAGGACCCACAGCGGCAGTGGAGAGGAAAGTGGGGTTAGACCTGGAGTGGCAGAGGGAGGGCGTGGGGCCGGACAAATGTCTGCGTCCCTGCTCTGCCCTGCCCAGTCATTTATGACAGGCACTTTGCTAATGACAACATAAAAGGTAATGCACTGAAGAATCAGGCTTTGTCTTTGACAGGTTCATAAATCACATGTTCAAAAGGAAACAAAATAGAGACGATCTAGAGCCATAACACAATTCAGTGGGTTCTGTCAGGCAATGAAGTCTAAGCAGCATGAGGAATAAAAAGGATGGTGGTGCAGACCCTAATGTTTTGAGCACGGTTTTTAAGGGCCCTTCTTACAAATCTTTATGCTGGCAAAATAACTGTAAAAGTCATAAGGAATAAGGGCTGCAGGTTTGCGCCCTAAACATACTCTTTGCTTACTTACTATAGTAATTGAAATATTTCTAATGCTTTAGAGAGTGTTGCACCAAAATGCCTCCTGATACTGGACAGATGTTCTCTTACAGGTTATATTGTTGATCCTGGAACTTAATTAAGACACCTTTACTTTGCACGCTTTCTTGCTTTAGTTTTTGCATGGTTTTTGCTTCTTCAAGTAGTGCCACATTCCAATTTCAGACTGCTTCAGCACACAGTAGAACAGATATGCTGAATAAACCTGTATCATATTCATATTCATATAGTGCCATTTTCATATACAATACTTTTAATTCCTAGTCATCTGTAATACTGCCTGAAAGTGTCAAGAGTTAGGTAAAGACTAATAGAAGCTGGAGATGCTTTTTATCAGCCAGCCCAATCCTGCTTGACTCCTCTTATCAGAATTTAGGATGACTGCAGGCCATCAGCTATTGCTTTCTCCTGTAGTAATGATCATTCCTTTTTTTTTTTTAATTAAGTCTCTATTTCTATTATTTTCATTATGTTGTAGAGAAGAATGAGGATAGAAAGGAAAAAAATCTCTTCTGCTGGGGAGAGAGAGAAGAGAAATATCAGCACTATATGAGATCTGTTCATACAATCCTTTAAGTAGGGTTGTAAGGCATTTTGGTATCACAGTGATGAACAAGGTAAAATTTACCTGTAGCATTACTTTGGCTGATCCACCCAGGGCCATGTTGCGTAGGGTACTTAGCATGCGTTAAATGTACTTAACTTGCAAGTGTTTGCACTTTCAAGTAGGATAATGTATGTTATATCATACTGTAGCAAAATAAGTTAGGTCTTTTCCAGTGAGGACTGTCTCTAGATCATATTAAGAATTGTGTGTTGAGCTAACATCAGATTCCTCCACAGAGATAATGCTATCAATTATGGTCCTTGAGCAGAGGCTCATAATCAGCAGATTGTTGATCCCACCCCCAGGACTGCACAGAAGTCTAGTCTAGTCTGGTGAGGTCCTGTGCATGAGATTGAAAATAAGCTGACTGTCAGCCCCACACCATAACCTCCAAACAGATCTGGTGAGGGGCAACCACAGGTTCTGGTAATTGAAATAAAGCATGCACAACTGTCTTGTTGTGTAAGCTGTGCATGTTATGAGATTGTAGTAAGTGTTCAGTGGGATTGCTCAGAACATGTAAGTTTAACATGTTCTAACTTCAACACACAAGGCCCCCACTCTGCTGAGAGCTAGTTAACTGTTCAGTTCTGCGGTAACCCAACTTGAACCAATTTTCTTGGAACTTAATATTGCATGCTAAGAGGCCTTAATTTACAACACTTACTTAGCACCAGTTTTAAACCCAGCCTTTGTTACATAAAACTAAACAAATACTGAACTAATTTAATTGCATTCTATTAAATAATAACATTTTAGTCCATTGAGGAATCCCTTTTTAGCTTGTTTGGGGCTTGCAGCAGAGGTGTAACGAGTAGGTCCTGCATCCTGGGAAGCAGAAGGGACAAAGGGCAGCAGTGACAGGTGGTCCTCTAGCAGCAGCTGCAGCTGTGCCAGCTAGTAGGGGTCTGCAAAGCTCTGGTCCCTGATTCAATTCGGCAGAGATTTGGCTCGATTCAGCAGCCAAATCTCCAAATCCAAATCAAATCAGGAGACCCTTTAATCTCTCCAAACTGAATTGGAACTCTCCGTATTGATTCAGAGAGATATGGAAAGATTCAGTGATTTGGACATAGACACAGCTTTAAATTTTTTTTCTACATACCTCAAGGTACCAAGTGGTTCATGAATGCTGATATGGTGGGGTGGATAAAGCATCCCACAGGAGTGTGGGGAGGTCCCCAGAATGCTTGGCAGCAGACCCGTAAGTGGACCAGAAGCACTTCCAGGTCCACTGGGGAGCATACTGCCCCCCCCCCCGGCGCCCCTCTGGCTTGTTGACTGGTGCCTTCTGGATCTGGGTGGGCACCTAGGGTCCCTCATGGCCAATCGCTGAGCTGGGGGGGCAGGGGGACCCCCCCAGCATGCTCTCTGGCAGATCAGAAAGTGGAGCAGAAGTACTTCCAGTCCACTTCTGGGTTCGCTGCTGAGCACACAGGGGTGAGGGGGGTATGCTTCTGTGAGATGCTCCATCTGCCCCAGCATTGCAGCATTCACAAGCCATGCCTGGTACCTCAAGGTATGTAGAAAAAACATTTAAAGCTATGTCTATGGCCAAATCGCTGATTCTCTGAATCAGCATCAAATCTCCAGATTTGGATTCAGCCAAATTGAATCGGGGACAGTGATCCAAACCAACGAATTAAATCACTGTCTTTAATTCAGGTCACATCTGAATCAGAATTGAATAAGGCCCATTCTGCACACCCCTACCAACTAGGCTACCAAATGCAGTGACTCTGTTCTTGCACCCCCTAGGTCAGCACCAATTGCCCATTCAATTACTTTACTGGTTTGCAGATTTCTATTTCAGCCTGTTTGTCACAGTCTAGAGTTAATAAGAGTTTGATTGCCAGGACTCAATTCCTTACGTCAATTGATTCGTTATATCAGTGGCTGTTTGTGTATTTGAAGTTCAATCAGTACCTTTGTTCTGGCCTCATAGTTCTGTATATGTATTTGCCTCTCAGTGGTTATCAACTTTTTTAGACTCAAGCACCCCTCATCAGATTCAAGGTACTCCCCCTTTTCTCCTCCCCCACATCAAGAACTTTTCTGAATTGAGCAGCACTCCATTTAAAAAAATGGATTTGTTACCTCCATGCTTACCTCCTTGCAGAGAAGCTGGGCAGTGTGGAAACAGCCAGGCAGAGACTGACCCTGAGCCTACACTTGTCTGTTTATCTCATCATACATTTTATGTCCTCACATGCTGCGGCACTCTTCAAAGGATTTCCCGGGTTGAGAATCACTGTGCATGTGCTCCTCTCTCTCTCTCTCAATGCTAGTGGTGACCCTTAGTCATTTCTCCACATTTATCACTTTCATCAGTTCTTAGAAATGGAACTGCATACAAACTAGGAAAGAACATAGCAGAACAGAAAATTCTTAGTCAAAATTATTTTCAGAGGACAACATAGAATATCTCAGCTTCATTCTGTTTTATCTGCTTTAGGAGCTCATTGCAAGTAGGAAAATCAAAATACTGAAGTTGTGATTAGTGGGTTTCACCTTTACTTTAGATTTTGCCTCTTTACTTTTCATATGCAGTATTTTTCTTTTTAATATCTATCTATACTTCTTTCACATGGATAAGTTAATACATTCAGGATGTTAGATTGATATTCCACTGAACTACTTATCTATTTATGCTCAGAGGTCTTTTTTTATTTCAGGACTATCATGGCAACATTTTCATTATTTGAACCTGTCTCTTGGGAGCAGTTGGGAAATACTCTGCAAGTTCAAGAATGCTACCATATTTATACATACCAGATGCACTTCCCCCCGAAAATTAGCTCTCCAAATTTGAAGTGCATGTCTTAAGTGATGAAGCTGATTTTTCTGAGCTATAGTAGAGGATGCATGGAGACCTGTAATGTCTGCCATGCATCTCTCTGCCCCTCTCTACAGGGCAAGGAGTATACTTTTGAGGGTCAGAGTTAGTGTAAAATTTTCACAGCCACAGTTGGATTGGCATTAGCTTTTCGCTGAGCACCCAAAATCTGTTGCTAATTGGGCACTGGCTTTGAAAGGGTTACCACTATACCATTTGCTGATACTGTGGTACATACTCTTTCTCTGTGGTCAGAACTGAGTTGTGACTCTGGAACAATATTGTCCTTTATTCTACCTTCCCAAAACAAGCTTCATGTCTATCTTGAGGGTTTGGGGTATGCAAGAAAATACAGTAATAGGAAAAAGAGCAGTATGTGCAGATTCCCTGAATTCAGAGGACTGGCCCAAATGCCATGTCAGCTTCCATTATATATGAACAGATACTGAATGCCCACCTTGCTTCCCTCCCCCATTTCCCAACCTGTTCTTGACATTAGCAGCCACAGTGGGGTAAAACTTTGTAAAACACTGCTTGGAAATAGCCTTATCTGTCATCTGACGGTTTGTTCTGTACACTTCTTTCCCAAATTGTATTGCTACAGACATTTGCAGGATTTAAGAGCCTCATTGGTTTGACAGGCTGGTGAGTTCAGAGACCTCACTGTGCACGTACCATGTTACTAAAAGGAACTGAGACCACGCTACTGCACTCCTTTGGCTCTACCCCTGATTATATGAAAAGAAACCGGGACAAATTATCCTCTACTGCATGGCTGTGACCTCTCTTATTTTAGTGGGGTTGTGTATACACATACTAACCAATAAGGATGTTCATAGATAGTGAATTGTATAATGTATTTTACATTTATCATTCTAACATATTTAATTTTTATGCCAGTAAGTAATCCCCAAAACTTCTGAGTGTTGATAGAAGACTGATCAACACATGCATGATTGTATGCACAGATTGCCTGTAATCATGATTGCAATGTGCTATAGCTGAGATAAAAGATATTAAGGCATTAAGTTTCTAAAGTTGTCCATATTTAAACAATTTTATAGCTAGAAGGCAGGAAGCAGCAGAAGACAGAGAGCACAAGTGGAAATCTTTGCAGAAAAGAAAAGTAGGGCGTGTATTTAGGAAACAAGAGATACTCTTCTTGCTTGGGCAGGAAGCCATTCTCAGGTTCAGAGCCCATAACAGACATAAGGAGGGGTTTCTTTCAAGGAGAGATATGCCCAGAGAAAGAACTTTGTTACACCTTACACTGTGGGCTGCACAAATGTTGCTAGGTGTTAGTGCTAGCTTGAATTTTGAGCAGTCACATGTCGGGCCTGGGGGACCAAAAGGTACAAATCCCCCCTCCATTTCAGGCTTCCCCATGCCCCTCAGGGTTTCTGTTTCCTGGGGGGCCAGTGAGTGGGGATCTGCGGTGCTGGAAGGGCAGGAAGGGGAAGTAGGCTGGATCCAAGCCAGCAGGGAAGCGCAAGGGGGAGGTGGAGTGTTTACACTGGCTTAGAGTGACTACACCTTGATGTAAGATGAGCTGCATAGCATGGATCAAATATTAGAGTGCAGTCACTTTGAGCAGCATAATGAGTACTTCAAATGTTAATGTGTTAATGTGCGGACAATCCAGGGGTTAATTGCTCCAGGAGCTGTCCAAAATTACCATGTGACAAGGCCCAGAGAGGTTCAAGAAGAGAGCAGAGAATGTCTGAGTCATTTTGGATAACCTTATAATTCAAAGTGTAGAGGGGGAAATGCATCTCTTTATATTTATACCTCCCTTTCTTTGACATCCCTCCACACCTTTAGCTTCTCTCATTCCTTGGAGTCCCAGACCAGCAAAGATTCTATTCCTGAAGAAGGGTGATTGCACCCAAAAGCTTGCTAAGAACTTTATTCCAGCTGCTCAGTTGGTCTAGTAAAACGTATCACATCTACCGAAAGAACCTTTCCTGTCCTATGCCCTTTCTTCTATTCTCTGCTGCTGTTAAACTAATATCAGTGACACCATGATCAAATCCTTTCTGAATAGACTGTTAACATATATGTCATGAACTCCTCCAAATGCTGGGGATTCAGCATTGGGATGTTGTGAGGTTTTCTAGGGGGAGAGGACATTTCTAAAAGATTCATACTGGCTGTAGTTTACATAGTGAGAATTTAGGTGCCATATGACCTCGGTCATCTTGAGTTAAAAGCCACAGATTGAAAAAAGGAGTTGGTGGTAGGTGGTTGATGCAAAAAAAATATCATTTGGTTACTTTTCTTTGTGGTGGCTTTCATTTGTATCACAACAAGACAAATTGTTCAGTATGTCAAAATACATCCAGCCCTGAAGTCATAGATATAAAAAGAGTCCTTGTACCATGTGTCTTGATGAGTTGAGTCTGCACAGAGTGTTCTGCCAGCTTATAATAGCTAAAATTCCGTGAAGTTTAGCATTTTTTTCTTCTTAAATAAAAATTTCAGAAACCAGAATTCCAAATGGAATCATCTATTAAAAAAATATAAAGAATGAAAAATAAAACATACGCTAGTTTGCAACATTGATGCAGCAAAAAAATCTGTACAATAGTAAGCTCCAAAATCTCTTAGCAATTAATGAATGCTGTTTGGAAGTCAAATTTATAAATAGGGTTGGTCAGAATATTTCACAAATATGATTTTTCTTTGCAAAATCCTGATTCACCTAAATCAAAATCTTTCTGTGTGAATGTTCCTGGCTTACTGGCTATTTTAGAGTGAAAGGATGTTAGGCACTATACATGGGCATCGACTCTGCGGGAGCATGGTAATTCCTGCACTCCAGCAGAATCCAGTGTCATGGGTATCAGCATCCCTGCACTGAAAAATGGTGGCAGGGGTGCTTTAACTAAACCTTGTTTGATGAGATATAGTTGAAGTGCCCCCGCCACCATTTTTCAGCACAAGAACACAAATGCATGTGACGATCTGGGTGCTTTAATTAAAGTGGCTCCTCAGAGTCACTCTAATTACGGTGCCTTCCTCT
>NW_017728906.1:54879167-54886627 GCF_001723895.1 Crocodylus porosus | reverse complement strand
ACATATATAAACATCCATTTCAGAAGGTCTATATTATTTCCAAATACAGAAGCAGAAATTGTTTTGGAATTGTGACAATAGATAATGGCATGTCCTGCTTGGATCTATTTGCATGCTTAAAAAAATAAAGTTTTAATCTGGTTATCAGCTGCTGGATAAATTTAATTTGGAAAACATTGCTGTTTAGTGAGAGTACTGGAAAGTGGAATTTTTGTTGATTTCCATTCCTGGTATTTGACATCAGGTCAATTACCTACCATCTCTGCCATAGGTGTCTGGTGCCTCTTGAGTTGGGGGTGGGGCATGTGCCCCTCCCTGACACCAGTCAGTGACCGGGGCGGTCCCCTGGCTGACTGGGGGTGGGGAGAGTCCTACGTGGCCAATCTCACTCACCATGAAAATGGCCGTGCTGCTTCCAGAAGTCCCACAGCCACTTTGGAAGTGACACAGCTGCTTTTGCTGGCAGCCCCACTCCCTGGCTAAACGGGGAGTGTGGCCTGACAGGTACTCTCAGGAGGTGCATGTGCAACCCCGTGCACCTGCTATGTGTTGCCCCTGATCTCTGCCTCAGTTTACACATTTGAAAATTGTGTAAACTGCTTGAATGGATTAACTTGATGCATGGTCTGTTAATTCAATTATGGATTCTTCCCTAGGGCAGGAGCCACTTGTAAGATACAAATAGGTCCACTTCAGAGGTTTTAAACCCAGCCAGGATTGCCGCAAATCTTAGAAGCCATCTCACTCCCTTCATAGCTCAAGAGCTTTGTATTGCCCATGAGGATTATAGCCTTATCTCAGTATAGATTACTGTAGAGAACATAAGCTTCTCAGGGAGAGAACTGCAGGACTTCTAACCCCCATCTCAGTCTGTGAAGATGTGTCATCAAGGAAGCTTGCTTAGAACATCATTTTCAGATTGTTCATACTCCAAAATGAATACAATTTATAATTTTATTCTAGAAAATTTGGCCAATGTTTTGAACAGTTTTAAGTAATACAAATTTTGCAAATATAATTTTCCTGTCTTTAGTATTCTATATCTCACTTTTTTTCACAGCCAGCCATTGACTGTCCCACAGCCTGAATACTTGAAGTGCAAGTGCTCTATCTGTACCTAATATATACATATGTGTGTTCATGCTTATGTACATATAATATACATATGTGTCTATCCTCTTATTACCAACCCAGTCCTACATTGTAGCCATAGTTGGGAGGAGAATAAGGTTACCTACACCAAACAGGCTGCAGGGAATCGATGGAGGGTGAAATACTGAAAAACCTGTACTTGACCAAAACTTGAAGACCTACAATTTATTATATTATGGTTATCTCATTAAATAACTTGTTCTTAGCAATCTTAACTGGCCATATGTATTTGGCAAATGAATTTATCATCATAAAATGACTAAATAGTCAAGTTAATTTCTATGGTGTATTTGTCATAGTAATGACTATAGCTATTTAATATATTTCAGTCAAATTCATTATTTCAAGCAGCATTTTCTCTAATAACTCCATAGTTGCCTTAAGTAAACCTGATTCTTCTAATAAACTATGTTGGACTAACTGATAGAGCTTTATGAGGTTAACAGTCCTAGTACTATTTAATTTTTTTCTCCTCTCAGAAATCTGTGGCCCATGGTCTCAGGGAATTCAGGTAGCAATTTGTTTAAAAAAATAGATTCATTGTTCTCTAACCTTCATGTCCTTCATGCTTAAAGGAACTTTACCAGTTACCATGTCTTTACCAACAAAGGAAGAACTTTGTTTGCTTTGAGGAGTCTTAAACTCAATTTAGAACAACAATGACTTGGGATATACAATCTGATAGATGGTAATTGAGCTGAGTGACTGAATAGCAAATCTAAATTTAAATGACATAGCAGGCATTTTTTGGAGATGATACTGGTAACTTTTGAGCATTATGAAGTTAAGAAATGTGAATGACCTAATTTTGCACCTTAATGTAAATATTTAGACAAATTTATATCCCTGCCAGTTAAATTTCTTCTTTTACCACCCACTTCAATCTCCCTCTGAAAAAAAAGATAGAGGAAAGACCAAATAATTCATTCAAATTCAGTGCAAGGGAAAGTAATAAATCTAATGACATGCCTTAAAACCTTTCTCAACTGTGCACTGTCTCAGAAGTCTAAAATCAGTGACTACAAAATGCTCCCATGTGCTATTCAAATAGACCCTAGAGAATATGTGGATCAGCTTTAGTTCTTTTGTTTCTCTGTAAAGATTGTGGTCCAAATCCTGGCAGTTGTCAACTAAATGGATGCATGTTCCTATCAAAGAAAAATGGTATTCAGATATGAGGTCAGAACTTTCTAGTGAGTTTAAATTAGCATGGTAGATTTCTGGGGACATGGATAATTGAGTCACAGAACACAGGAAGCATAATGAAAGCGAAGTGACTGATAATCTAAAACTGGTGCAGTTTAGCTGACAGGAGGTGAACAAGTTGATTAATACACACATGTGCAAACATATGTATGTATGTGTGTGTATAGTGCCAATTTTATGTGGGGGAAGGAATAGTGATTTTGACAAATTAGATGGAATATGGATTGTAGGTTTTTGTCAAAATGTCAAACACTTCAAATCAATGACAGCCCATAATTTCTATTAAATATGAGTATAAATTAACATCAAAAAAGAAAATATCTGGGTGCCTTCAAAAGTGAATGTAAACCTTTTTTGTAGACATGAATTACTGGTGATTTTTTATAAAGTATATTTCAATGTTTCTTTTCTTTTCTTAAGTCATATACCTGTCTATCATAAATCAGTAAAGAATATTTTTTACGTAAGTAATTATTAATGTAGATTTGTCAATTAAGTTTGTAGATAAAGAATTTGAGTAGGAATGCTACACCAGTGTTGCTTCAGGATTTGACATTTTAGTTCTGCTCTTTCAAAAGATGATGATGCATATGAAGGCAGCATATTAGGTGTCCATACTATAACTTCACAAGCATCTTTGACAAGATGCCAGACATCTTCAGCTCTCAAGGCATTGCATGTCTGCATCTTGGCAGAGTTACAGAATTGGACACAATCACTTATCTTTAAAATGCCTCAGTGTAGGATTAAGTCCTTAATGGAAATACTGGAGCATATAAAAACATATAAAATAAATTTTAAATTTCTAAAGTTTAATTTCTTAGATTTCAAGAATTGGCATTGATCCATTTTCTTTATCCTTTTGCTCCTCCAAAGTTTCAGTAATCTTTTAAAGTGTTCTAATTAA
The DNA here is from genome assembly GCF_001723895.1 of Crocodylus porosus. Taxonomy (NCBI): domain Eukaryota; kingdom Metazoa; phylum Chordata; order Crocodylia; family Crocodylidae; genus Crocodylus; species Crocodylus porosus. The sequence goes on along the minus strand of NW_017728906.1, from coordinate 54,883,362 downwards.
TTGGGGTTTTTTGTTTGGCTGGTTTTGTGGGTTTTTAAAAACAAAAATCATGTTCTAAACCACTTTATATTTACCTTCATTTAAAAATGTTAGGGAAACTGTGATACATCAGTAGTAATTTACATTTTTACATATAGAGTGATTACGCATTTGAAAATATCAGAATTGAAGTTTGCAAAAAGGTCGTCTTTGGGTCAGAAAGACCTTTCCATGAAAAAATAACATTTAATTTGGCATGAAAATTGTTGTTAATTAGTGATGATGTATAATATGTCATGGTTCCTTGTAATATGAAGATAATTTAATTAAAATGCATATGTTTTAGAGAATGTCCTAGCTAGCATATTCATTCAAAGTCTGGTTTATAGTATGCATTATTCAGAACAGTAATATACACCTTCATTTTTTTCCTAGCACCACTAACAGATAAACCACCAAAGCTTTTGCACCCGTTGGAAAATAAGATGACAATTCAGGAGACCCAGTTAGGTAAGTTACAAGTATATTACACTGTTCAAATTCTGCTGATATCATACATTAATACACAGAGAAGCCATGATGATAATGCTTCAATTGAAAGGATGTAAAAGCACTACAACCCTTTGTCTCAGTTATGGTTTGTTTTAGTGCGAAAACATGTTATGATTTCTGTAGGATATTATGGTTGTATATTGATTGAGTACTTCCAAAATGTTTATAACTATTTAAGAATTCGTCCTGATGATCCTGAAAAAATGAGTAATGTTGTCTAAGTCTGTTAAAAATCTCAGTGTTGGTTCCTGAATTGTAGGCTTTTAATTTGCATGGGTTCATGTACTTAAAAGTAAAAAAAAAAAAGCTATTTTATAAAGTTATTTTTAAAATTAATTGTGTAATAAAGATTTAGTGTGATGATATAATCATACAGACCTCATTCCAGTTTAATAGGTGCTATACTACAGGACTTTTGTTGTTTGGGGATATAATTGTATGTCTGTGGTGATATTTTTTGTAATTATAAACATTTGATGCCAACAAAACAGCCAGCAGAGGGTGAGAACTTTACAACAACTCAACACTTTTACATTATGTGCCACTGTATGAATGAGTTTGGAGATATCTACTTTACAAAGAGTAATAATTAATCAGTAGACCAAGGAGCATCTTCCTTTTTTTTTCTAAGTTTGACCAGTAAAGGCCGTAGGTATATTTGGCTCATCGCCTCTGGGGATAATTGCAGAGGACAAGTTGTAACATACGCTTCCCAGTAAATTATACTGAGTCGTGGGATTATGCTTTGGTGTCCTAATGCTGACATCCTGCCTAATGAATTTCTGAATATTCTAGAGTTTCACTAGAGGACAATAAATGAGAATGAGCTTGGTGGTTCATCCTCAATCTCAAGCAGGCATTAGTCAACATCAGAAAAGTTGGAGGTGGTGTTGAGGAGAGATCTGTGAGAAAAGTCAAACACTTGCTAATTAGAGATGAAGTTCACTGCCAGAGATCTGTTCTTGCATTGCGCTTGCCTAGGCTATGTCTGATGCTAGTTAGGATTTCAAATTAAGTGTCAGTTTGATAAGTCTAAGAATGGTGAATTAAGTGGGTAGTTGTCTAAAGGATTATGGTGCCAAGATATGCATTTCCTGAGAGTGCCATATTAAAAAGTAATTACCAGTTGTATTGGCATTCCTTATGGTTCTGATTGCTGGAGATGGTACTTTTAGCATGAGATCACAGTGATTCTGAAGAGTATATGACATTGCCAGATGTTGTTGGTGTTGTTTTGTTGATTTTTGTTTTGTCTTGTTTTGATTTTCCTTCTCCCTTAGTCAAAGAAAACCGAGTGAGGAATATTTCAAAATGACTCTAAATTTCTTCTCTGAACTAATATCACTTTTTTTTAATGGATGAGGAAGGGTGGGGAAAGGTAATTTATATGTCCTTTGGTGGTTTTTGGCTGGATGTCCTGCAACAATGAGATTAATTAAAAAATAAAGTAATTATTAATGGGCAGCTAGAGGTTTTTTGTCTCAGATTTTTTAGGATTAAATATATCTTTGACTTCTTGTATTTCTGAGAGAAAATGAATAATTTGCAAAGTGTGTGGTTCTGGAAACCATACTTTTTCATAAGACTAAATAGTTGCTGATGAATGTAAACAGCCTACCTTGAAAATGTCATTTTCTCAAACAGATAGGCATGACTGATCATAAATTCATTTGAAGTTAAAATGGCTTGCATTGTATCAGAATGCTACAGGAAATATATTAATTAAGTGTATGTGTGGGGTGGGAGGGAAACAAATGAATATGGGCAAAAGATACAACAGAGAAGTTTTTTCTGAGATGGAAACTTTTAGGCAACTATCTTCAGCCTAAAGATCCTAACTAGTTAGATTCGTTGTATGCCAGTGTTTAAGAGCAATTCTTTGAGTAGCCCATTTAATTTCCTTGGGACTGTTCATATGCTTACACATAACCAGCCCAGTAGCATCTTCAGGATCAGGGCCTAACAGCTTGCTGCTATTCATCTATTTGACACCTAGATTAGTAAGGTATTGAAGCAGCTCCGATTAGTTTCTGGGACACCTGGTCTCTTATCATACTGAAAACATCATTTGAAAACACTACGATAGTTCCCTTGGAAGGAGGACTGATAATAGTTATATCTTCAACAGAAATGAGGTTTTTGGAGAACTGTGGAGGTGGTAAGCAATACCCCCCCCCCCTTTTTTTTTTTTTTGCATGACAATATGTAAATCCTCCTTTCAGTTAGTAAAAAGACATCTAGGAAGGATCAGGCATAAGGACAAAGTTTATATTAATAAATATAATTATTATTAGGCCTCAGAGATCTACAATTTAAGATTATGAGAATTCAGGAATGACCCAAGATTTCACAAATTAAATGCCAGACAAATAATTAACACATCTTCTCATTATTTCATGAATGTATTGATAACCTTATACACCAAAAATACTAGAGTTTTGCATTTCTTTTTGTCTCAGACCAACACAGCTACCAAATACATCCCTTGATGTTACCTTATGCATCTGAAGCCCTGGGAGTTTGTTGCCCTGGATTTGTATCTTGATGTGTGTTTTGTGTGCGAGTGATAGTCCATATCATTTGAGATAAATTTAAGAGTTGTGTCTATCACAAATAATTCTGGTATTGGTAAACTGAAAGTCTGATTATATGAAAGTAGTAAATGGAATTTCTATTATAAGACTTAGATTTCAAGGTTCATGTGTTCATCTGGTAATACTAGCTTTCATGTTACCTTTTTATTTCAGAAACAAACCAGAAATAGGAAGGGGGCTTTTTGTTCTGAATGTCTGAAGTTTTATTTTGGAACAATAGAAGGGAAGTACTTCTTTCCCTTAGAAAATTTTCATATGATGGGCAAAATAGTTCAGGAAAATAGGACCTAGGTGGATAGACCATGCCAAATTTTAAAACTCAAATGAATTGAAACTTTTCTGATAACAGAAAAATTAAGTTAACATTTTATACTATTCTCCATGACTGTTGGACCGAAGTTGAAGTGTCCAGAATGTTTTGGAAAAAAGCTATTCTTGCCTTTTTGGCCAGATTTAAAGCAGGGAAAGTATTTAAGATCTAAAAACAGATTGTTGTGTGGTCTGTCTGAAGAGACCTGCTAGCCTCAGATAGCTGTCTTGCTTATGCAAAAGAAAATTGTTCTGAACTGAAACAATCTACTGAAACTGTTGTGATTTACCTATATCTAAAAAATACTTCTATGAACCCAAACCCATTAACTCTCTTCACTTTGTAGTCTGTTGCAATTTTTTTCAATTAATCTATATTGATTCATGCATAGTAAATTGGGTTTGTTTCTTCTCTCTCATAATCCTTTATTTTATATACCAAACATGCATACAACATACGGTATGAACACGTGTAGCAATTAAAATATTTCAAACTCCTTTAAATGGTTTCAGGAGGCCATAGAGTCACATGTACATACACCTCACACATATTCTAAAAGCGTTTCATAGTTGGTAGGGTCAGAAGGGACCTGCGCAGATCATCTAGTCCGACCCCCTGCCATGGCAAGAAAAAGTACTGGGGTCAAATGACCCCAGCAAGATGTTCATCTAACCTCCTCTTAAAAACCCCCAGGGTAGGAGCCTGCACCACTTCTCTTGGAAGCTGGTTCCAGACCCTAGCCGCCCTGACCGTGAAGTAG
>NW_017728906.1:54868917-54878727 GCF_001723895.1 Crocodylus porosus | reverse complement strand
TGATGAGAAGGGAGTTCCCCAGCCTGTAGGTATGCTGCTGGTTCTTCCTCCCCAGGTGCATCACCTTGCACATGTCTGTGTTGAAACCCATCCTGTTCTCATCCACCCACCCCTGTAACCTGACTAGATCCTTCCTGACCCTTGGCCTGGGTACGCCTCCCCTCAGGCCTGAGGGGGTCCTGGTGGGGGGGCTGATCCGGTCCCTGCTCAGGAAAATGGAGGCAAAGAAGTCGTTAAATAGGTTAGCTTTGTTGCCTAGTGTGACAGCCAGATTTCCTAGCATGTCTTACAGGGGTCACATATTACCTGGTACCTTCTTTTTGCCCCCTATGTATTTAAAAAAGGACTTGTTGTTGTCCTTGATCCAGGTAGCTAGTCCCAGTTCCATCTCCACCTTGGCCCTTCTGACCACTCCCTTGCAGCCCCAATCAACCGCAGTATAGTCCTCCCTGGTGATGGCTCTTCCCTTCCATTGGGTGTACACCTCCCTTTTAGCTACTCCCAGATGCTTTTGGTGAGCCATGGGGGCTTTTCCACCCTCCTGCCCCCTTTGATCCATGTTGGGATTACCTCCCTTTGGGCTTGGAGGATCGTCTCCTTAAGGAGCGCCCACTCTTCTTGGACACCCAGCTGCCCTCCCCTCCAGAACCTCAGTGCCTCCCTGACTATTCTCCTTAGCTCATTGAAGTCTGCCCTCCTGAAATCTAGGGCTGCTGCCTTGCTGCAGGCCTTTGCCACCTTGTGCTGGATGGTGAATTCCAGCAGGCAATGATTGTTGTTGCCCAGGTGGTCAAGCACCTGCAGCCTCCTCACGAGGTCATCTCCTGTGGCCAGCACCAGGTCCAACAGGGTGTCTCCCCCGGTGGGGCTGTGCACCTCCTGGGTTAGATGGAGGTCCTGTATTTCAGCTAGAAACCTACATGAGCGGTCAGACCTGGCTGACTGTTCTTCCCAGCAGATGTCTGGAAAGTTCAGGTCACCCATGATGACCACGTTTTTTGACCTAACTACCTCCGTGAGCTGACTTAAAAATTCCCAGTTTAGCTCTTCCCCTTGGTTGGGTGGTCCGTAGTAGACCCCCAACGTTAAGTCCCTTTCCCCTCAACTGCCTTGTATTCTAACCCAGAGCACTTCAGTGTTCCCCTCCTCTGACTTTGTGCTACTTAATGAGGATGTGTATTCTTCCTTCATGTAGAGCACCACACCCCCACCTTTCCTCCCTGTCCTGTCCCTCTTGTACTAGCCCTTGATATTCAAATGGCTGAAACACTCCAAAAGAGGAACTGTTTACATGAAGTACTATTTTGGAGCATTTCACTTTCCATTATATTTGCCTGAGATCAAATGAATGCCAGGTTGGGGTTCGTGCTGGAGCTGAACCTGGGCTTAGATTTAAACGCTTGCTTTTTCTTACTTGAGTTCAATCAGAATTTAGGCAGGTTGCATCTTTGATAAGTAAGTGCAGTAGCAGTCTTTCTCATTAGAAGAGCAGTTCTGCCCCAAGGTGTCACGGTTGGGTGTGCAGACACCTAAATTTGATTCACAAAATAAACCCAAGATTCCAGATAGGACTCTATAGCAAAAAAAATTCTGATCTGTTGTGATCTCTCTGAGAAGAAGAACTTCTCTATTTTTTCATAATTAAGAAATGAGAGAAAGCTAAGAGTTGGCATTTTCAAGGGCATGCATAGACTCTAAAAACATTGGAACCCACTACTATAATTGATTCCCCGTACAGAGATAGTCTTTGAAATGTAGAATGATTGTGAGGGATGCTTGATCATGGAAAAAGGACATTTCTTCTACCTAAATTTAAGTTAACCAGGCACAAGCTATGAGGATGTCGATAAGGATGCCATGATACCTCAATCAGCTAAATGTTCATTGTGCCAGGACCCTTGCCAGATTAACAGTAAATGAAAGTGCGTCAAATAATATATGTTATGAAAGACAAAGGATAACAGGTGGATGAGAAAGATGGGATAGGAGAAGAACAGTTGCAATAATAGGAGTTAGCTTACTTTAATATTTAAATGGGGTTCATCATCGAAATTTTCTCTAAGCCTGTCTTAGAAAGGTAGATAATTGGTCATAATCTGAAAATATGGAACTAAACATTAAAGATAGCCTACTTTAACTCTTTTTCTGTAGTGATATGCTGGAAAAATCAGAGCCATAAAAATACCTTATCCCACCATAAATGTAGTTTTAATCTTATCAGTAATTCAAAAAAACTACAATGCCTTAATTTTTCTTATACAGTGATTGTCCTGACTCTAACCTTGTTATTGTTATATACTCCAAAGAAAAAAAATACGAATAGAATTTCCAAAATTCTTTATTACTATTTGAATACTGCACCTACAAGATATAGAAGTATGGCCATTCAGTATGTATAGCATAAACCAAGAACTTCCTAGCATTTTTCATGCCCAAACAATGCACTCAAAAATCACATACAAAAAGGAATATAAATCTGTCTAGGATTAGTGTGGGGGGAAAAATATTCTGATTTCAAATGACCCATATCTCATAAGTGTAGACCCTAACACTTAAGAGTTGATTTAGCTAATTCAGTTGTAATCTAGGCTTTGCACTAGAGTCAACATCAGCCAGCTAAATAGTGAATAATAACTTTCTTTTTACACCAAGGCAGAAATCATGTGTGTGCAGAATTAAGGTGTTTTGGCTAGCTACGAATTTTCTAATGTTTGAATCTATAAATTTATTCATAGATGTTTTATTCAACATTAACCTCACTTTAATGAGGTGTTTCCTTTGGGAATCTTTGATCTGATCATAATGGAAGCAGTGACTATACGTTTTTGTTGTTCCTCATTCTGGATCCTACTGTAGATTTGCCTGCACAAAGGCTTATCTGTTTTGTATACCTAGCTCATCTTTGTGTAATGGCTTTAGTGGACAAGCATAGGTGAACAGGCACTGACTTGGCTTTCTATATTAATGTAAATGTTGTTCTTTGGTTGTAGGAACTGTCTGTACTGCTACTCTATTTTGAGCTGCTAATGTGCTGGCTTGTTGGCATCAATAACACAGTTTTCAAAAAGATCAAGTAGTGTAAAATTTTCCATACTTTTGAATGGAGAGAAGGCTACAGAGCCTCTGAAGCTTTTAAGTGTGGATTGGAGAAACATCCAAAATTTCAGATTCTAATCTAAAGTTTACTGGAGCATTCCCAGACTCCTGATGGCTCTTGCCAGCACAGTAAAGCATAGTTAAGTACAGCAAATCTTTTTCAAGAATTCTCTTAGAGAAATGGCAGGATCTAACAAATTATCAAAAGCCAAACCATAATAAAATAAGGAAAGCATGCAATGGTAATGCAGTGTGGAAACAAGTGCATGCTGTATATGATTGGCACTCTCCAAAATGGCAGTTATGAAAAGACCATGATCTTGTACATTTCAAACATCAGGAATCAGATTGTTGTGATAATTTCTTCTCATTTTTTGGTTTGAAGCTACGCTGAATGCTTCCAAATTATAAGCAGGCACTTTGAAATGTCTAATGTTGAAACATCTGGAGGCGTTACTTAGTACCAAAAAATATAATGTTGCTTAATTTTTAGTGTACGATATCACAAAAAACGGTTAAGTGGACTATCCACTATCCACTAAGACTATCAAAATTAAGTATTGTGTCCTAAGTATTTCTGATTAATGACTGTTCAGTCTGAGCTTACTTTTCTGTGGTAGAACTACAGGTCTCTTGTGAGCATCAATAATCTCTGCAAAAAAGCCTGACCTCGATAGATAACTTATTTGTACATCATTGAATTTACAAGTGCTTTTGTCTTTTTCCTTGGAAGCATTCCTTTTTCTGACTCTGTAACAATAGCTACTTGCCAGCCCTGTAGGTGAAGTTAGCATGTGTTCATGCAGTTGAAATTAGTAGTCTTACACACCACAATATACTATAGTTGAAAATGCTTGTGCCCATATAAGCTGCTTTGTAATATGATTTGGATGTTATGCTGTGTATATATAAAATGGTTTCACATCAAAAAATTCTTACTTTGTTAGGTGAATTCTGACTTCTGTTCATTATCAGGCACTTGTCTGGTTGGCATGCATTTGTGCTCATCTTATTTTGCTAAAAGGTTTGTTTGAAGGTAAATGCAACTAAAATGTTCCTAAAGCGACAGTTGCAGGCTTTTCCCTTAAAGCTTTGACAAATTCTGGTAGTTGAACAAACTCTAATCTTACCATGAAGTTTTTAAACCACTTTGCAAACTAAAATTACTTCTATTTGTTAACAGATACAAAGCAATTAATTATAAACTCCAATGTTATAATTTTAAGTGGACTGTACTTTTACTAAGTATAAATTTCATAAATCTCTGAAAACATCAGAGATGGAAGCAAACTGTAATGCAGACATTTTGCATGCCTCCTCTTCTGAGTGTCCAAGCTACTAATTAGCTAATTTAGGTGCATTTTAACATGTTAGGTATTTCCAAGGGAAAATGTATACTATTTAATGTAATATTATGTAAAGGAACTTGTTATGGACAGATTTTGGTCATTGTTTATTCTATGGCCTATACTGGCCCTGTGATAGCACTGAAATAGTATAAACTGGAATTGGACATATACACAATCATATTTAAAAAATAAGGGTTTATTAACTATATAATTATAAATAGGTATACACTCCATGGGGATCTAGTAGCGCTTAGCTTTGGATTAGGACTGAAATATTGCCTATGTTTATAATAACTCAAACCCAAATTCTGTTATTCAGAATAAATTACCACTCAGGTGGTTTAAAACTCATCTAAATTTTATATCTTGATTAATCTCATAATATCTTCAACAGTTAAAAAATACAATAATATAAAGAATTCTTCAGCTTTCCTCCACTTACTATTTTTTTATTTCTAAGTTGGGACATGGAAGAAAAGCTAGAAGTTTAGATTTTGCTTCAAAGCTCCATGCAGAACAAAATAGATATGGTCTGAGAGTTGAGTCTATTCAGTACTGAAAATTCACACCACTGTAGACAACATGCATAGGTACCTAAAGTATGCCTTTAGGGTTAGACTTCAATGCCTTCAGACTCCAGAATAACATCTGGGTAAGATAAAGATGAGAGGGAAGAAAGTGAGAGAATTTGACTATAATTTATGAGCTTACATATTCAGAAAACCCTGTGTATTCTGTCTAAACTGAGAGGCTTTCACCTTTTTAGTCTACCATCCATTTTAATGTATTCTTTAAATACCAACATGCTGTATGCAATAACTGTTACATACTCATTGAAGTAATTAATTTGTAAAAATTGAAAAATGGTTGCATGAAGCAGATACTGGGGAAAAAGTCTTATTCACCAAGGAATAACTCCTCTCAAGTGGGAATTTTATATACAAAAAAGTCATACTCGCTATGCCAAATGTTCAAAAGCACATTTTAATTAACTCATATTAAAAATAATTTTAAAAAAACAGAAGATGGTTGGAAACACTACAGCCTTTATTGTGACTAGATTGGAGAAATGTGGAGCTAAAACATCAAATTTTTTTTTGACAACTCTCTTTCTAGGTGCTTCACCTGAATTAATAAAACACTGTATTTCTGAATAATTTAATAGGGGCTTGATTTTATTTCTCTCTCTCTCTCGCTCTCTTTTTTTTTTTTTTTGGTTAAAAGTCCAGCACTCTTTAACATGCATGGTACATTTGCTGTAATTAAAAATTAAGGCAGTGCTAAATTCTTAGTATTGCTTTATGGTTCCTTTAGGAATCAATACTAAAGATACTAAAGTCCATTATAATTTAAATGATTTAAAAAGAGTTTTAGAGTTGCATTGAGATGTTGTGTTTAAAAAAAATCTGCTTTTACCTAGTTTGGTGTGGGGGTGGGGGGTTGCCCCAACATATTTCACTCCATTCCAACTCAGAGGATCTCTATCACCAGAAGTCACTTAAAACTCAGAGTATGAAATCACATTCTAATAGAGAGGCAGCTAACATATAAGAGGAGCAGCCAAAACTGCACAATCATATCTTGCCTCATGAGTAATGATAAATGGCATAATATTGATCTTTTATAATAAATTCAATATGCAGCTTACAGTTTTCAGTCTCCTACAGCTCTCAAGTGCCAGACTTACAAAAAGCTTTAAGCACATGAGTAATTTTAGGCATGTGACTAGTCAAGTGAATGAGACTACAAATCCAAAAAAAATCCAAAAACACTAGTTATTTGTGTGTAAAAATATTTTCAGGATTAGAATGCAAGACAGATTTGATTTATTGATAATCCAGGGTAGCTATTCCTATGTTCTCCCATGGATATTTCCCATGCTTCTGGGCTTTGCTGGTTGTGTTCCCCTCCCCCCCTCCCCCCCAACATGGGCACTTTTCTGCCTCGTTAGCATTGGGTGCTAACTAGAGTTAAGTCTGGGGACTTTGAGTGGGCTATGTCAATGCTTTTGCTGGGAGCAAAGCCAAAGGTTCCTGGCTAGAGGTTCTGGCTCTTCCACTTGGAGTCATGTCAATTGCCATATTTGGGGTCAGGAAGGAATTTTACCCATGGTCAGATCAGTATGGACTGTGAGGGTTTTTGCTTTCCTCTGTAGTGAGGAGCCTGGCCCGCTACCTGAGATCTCTTTAAGCATATATTGACAGCATTTTATAGAAGCAGGACATTTCCCTACTTTACCTGTGGCAGGTTAGGGTGCTAGATCTATGGTGTGTTATGGTTGACGGTAGTTGTATGTAGAATTTATATTATGGTTTCCATAGAACAGTTCGGATCCTGTCTCAGGCAAGGCCTAAGACTAAATGACCTCTGTAGGTCCATTCCAGACTATGATTTGAATTGCACATAGGGAAATGAAAAATGTCCAGAAGTAGTGGTAATGGATTACTAAATATATTATTAAAATAACTTATTCATCAGTAGTTGATGCATGGAGAAATTGATTACAGAACTATTGTATCTTAGGTAAACCTAAAAATGGGCATTTTGATTTCTATTTTAGTAACACTAGAGAAGAGATACTCAACACAAAGCAGTAACGGTTTCCTTATTCATCCTTTTAGAAAGACAAAAGTATTTCCCAGAGCCAGCACATCCATTTCTAGGTTTTGCTTCTTAAGGTATACCAATGGAAGAAGAAGTGTTGTGAAGGAGAGAGAGTAGATTTGGGAGCGGTTTAATTGTGATGAGGGGTAGGGGAGGAAACAGCTTACTGAAGATTATAGGACATCAATACTTCATGAGAAGATTGAATTGTGATAACCTTCCTTTCTCAGCGGTAAGCTCATTCATTTTCATGATATTTCTCAGTCAGCATCCCGTGTCACTTGGAAATGAAGTTTTCTGTGGAGACCAGTTTATAGACTGAGTTAAGGCAGGACATTGTAGATATAAAAGGAGTCTGTAAGTCAACCACTTTTTCCCAAATGAAATAAGTTGTACTACCAAGTCTTTCTTGGAATATATTCATAAATACTCTTAATTTTCTTTCTGTGTTTTGAGACAATAGCTTTTAAAAAGTGTCTGAACTGAATTATAAAAAGAGACTTTAGGTCCAGATCCACAGTATGGTATTGTGTTGCCAATGCACAAGTCCCTTAGTTTTGTCAGCGTTGCAATCACACTTTTGATATGTGAATCAGTTGCATTCTTTTCAGTTTTACACTCATCTATATCAATACATAGCATATTGCAATAGGATTCTTGCTTTTCAGTATATAAATATACATGCTGAAGTAGAACCACTGAATACAGCTAGTAGAAAGGAATTAAAATAGGAAACCATTAAAATGTGTGTTATTTTTAGTGATTCTAAAGGTTCATTAAACTTTTGAATCATTTTCCATTGACAAAATGAGACTTTTTTTTTAATCTGTCAATTTTGATTCTTTTAATCTTTTAGAATCTGAAAGCTTATTTCTGAAGAAGGTAGCAGAACTTAATAGAGGGCTCTGCTGTAGCCTTGATAAGATATAGGAATTCTTTTACTTGCTCCTCTGAGTGACATGAGAAAACCAATCTTAGAAAAAGGATTGTTCCTCTTTTTGAATTATGGCTGTGATATATAAAAATATATGCTGACTTAGATTCAATCTGCTGGAATAAGTCTTACAGACCCATTTTATTTGGACAGTGCATCACAAGAGCATCATCCATCTGTCTAATCTCAAGATTGCATGATGTTGTATTATTTTCAGTTTTGAGCTGACTGTTATAGGAAAGTATATCACATAGTAGTTTCTAAATTAGTCAGATAATAGTCCAGTAGTTTGTTGTAACAACCCCACATTTTCTTTTTGCCTGAACAATCTCTTTTCTTCTAGTATTACTGTTGCAGCCCAGCATTTACACATGTGTGCTGTTCCTTACAGAGACTTGACTACAAAATCTGTCCTCTGGCATAAGCAGTTTCTCCATTCACTCTTTATCATAATCTTAAGTTTCCTTAAGCTTCTTATATGGTTAGAGGTAGAGTGACAGCCAGAGGTAGATTAAAAGGGAGCATCAGGGAAGTCAGTATTTCCCAGGATTTGATGCTTCCCTCTTGAACTTTTCTCATGATTTACAGGTTCTATCCTTCATTATTACAACATTATGCCACTGATCAATTTTATTGTGACTATTCTGCAGTTTCCTTACTGCTGCCCTCGTTTTTCATGGCTTACAGCAATCCGTCAATAAGCGCAACTGTTGGTTTCTATTTTTTTTTAAATAAAAATTACCTGTGAAACCTATTGTAGTATAGAGCATGGTGGGGAGGAGAAGGGGAGAGGAAGAACAATAGAGGCTGAAATCCAAAAGAGTTTTAACAAGAATAATGAAGATGACATGTATGAGTGAAATCTGAGTGATATTAACAGTGGCACCTGAGGAGTTTATAAATAGACATCTATTATATATTATTAGAAGATGGAAAAGACCTGTTTTTCAATGGAACTCCTATACCAAAAGCTTTCAGACAAAATGATATAGTTAATGAAAAGTAACCCCAAGTGACTATGCCATTTAAGGGTATGCTGAAAGGATATAGTTAATTCCACTTGAGGGTAAACCTTTCCCAATATGGCTGTACAATTAGTGATATAATAATTTTTGGAAACACTAATGGAAGATTCATTGAGGAGGGTTTTAGATGGGGCTAGTTTTAAGACCCAGGCTTATTAAACTAATTGCCTTGTTACACATTGCACTTTGAACAGCAATGTGGATCAGGGTTCATGCTAGCTTGAGTTTGGAGCAGTCACACATTCAAGCCAACAGAGGCCCTGAGGACTGAAAGGTAACAATAACCCTGGAATGCAAAGGAAAGAGGATTCTTACCTTTCAGTCCTCAAGACCCCTGCTTTTGAACGTATGACTGCTCCAGACTCAAACTACCATTCATAGAATCAAAGAAGTAAGGTCGGAAGGGACCATGTAGAACTCCAAGTCCGAACCCTGCCTGGGTAGGAGAAAGAACTGGGCTCAAATGATTCCAGCCAGGTAGGCATCAAGCCTCCTCTTAAAGACCCCCCATGGTATGAGCCAGCACCACTTCCCTTGGAAGTTGGTTCCAGCTCCTAGCCACCGTAACTGTGAAGTAGTTCTTATGGATGTCTAGTCTAAACCTACTCTCCAACAACTTGTGGCCATTATTCCTTGTTTTGCCAGGGGGCGCTAGGGGAAACAAGGTCTCCCCCAAACCCTTCTGGTCCCCCCTAGTGAGTTTATAGATGGTCACCAGGTCCCCCCTCAGCCTTCTCTTGTGAAGGCTTAACCAGTTCAGGTCCCACAGTCTCTCATTGTAGGGTCTGCCCTATTGTCCCTG
>NW_017728906.1:54866128-54868817 GCF_001723895.1 Crocodylus porosus | reverse complement strand
TTTCACTGGTTGTATGCCACCTTTTTGGCAATCAGGCATTCCTGGATGCCCTTGGTGAGCCAGGGGGGCATTCAGGCCTTCCTGCCCCCCTTGCTTTTTGTTGGGATGGTCATCCCTTGGTCCCTGAGTATCGTCTCCATAAGGAACGACAACTCATCTTGGGCACTGAGTTCCCCTGCTCTTAAGAACCCCAGCACCTCTCCCACTAATCTCTTCAACTCGTTGAAGTTGGCCCTCTTGAAGTCTAAGGCTACTGCCTTGCTGCAGGCCCTTGACACCCTGTGCTGGATGATCAATTCCAGCAAGCGATGATGGCTATCACCCAGGTGGTCAAGGACCTGGAGGCCCCTTACCAGGTCATCGCCTGTGGCCAGGACCAGGTCCAACAGGGCATTTCCTCTGGTGGGACTGTGCACCTCGTGAATTAAGTGGAGGTCCTGTATCTTGGCCAGGAACCTCCTGGAGCGGTCCGACCTGGCTGACTGTTCCTCCCAGCAGATGTCTGGGTAATTTAAATCACCCATGACAACTACATCCTTCGCCTTGAGTGCCTGTGCAAGCTGGCCTGAAAATTCCCGGTCCAGCTCCTCCCCTTGGTTGGCGGGTCTGTAGTAGACCCCCACCATTAGTTCCCTCTCTCCATGGCTCCCTTGTATCTTAACCCAGAGCACTTCAGCTTGCCCCTCTGACCCCATTTTGCTGGCAGAGGATGTGTATTGCTGCTTGACATAGAGCGCCTCACCCCCACCTTTTCTTCCTTCTCTATCCTGCCTGTAAAGCCTATAGCCCCTAATGGTAACCGCCCAGTCATAGGATGAATACCACCAAGTTTCTGTAAGCCCTATTATGTCTGGGTCTCAACTGGCTATTCTGAGGGTGAGTTTCTCCTGTTTATTCCCCATACTATGAGCATTGGTATATAGGCATTTAAGGCCTTGCCTAGCTGTGTGTGCCACCCCCTGATTTGGGAGACTGTTTGGACCCCTGTTTCTTACCAGGGCACTCCTTGCATTTGTCACCTGTCTTGCTCTGACACTGATCAACATGAAAGCAGCTCAAAGTAGAACATTTAACAAGGCGTTTAGTTGCATGTTGGTTAGTTACACAAGGCCCACCCCCAGGGCTCCTCCCTGTTCTTTCACTGGTTTGCTCCTGCCCAGGAGGATGCGTAGGGGGTACGCAGGTGCACGTGCAACTCCTGAGTGTGGCAGTGCACCCCATACAAAAAGGTGCCACCGACACTGTCAGTGGCATCTGTGGGCAGTTGCCACTCGCCACTGACACCTCTGGTGGCATCTGCAGGCAGTTCACAATTGCTGCTGGTTGCCACTGGTGGCACCTGTGGGTGGTCATCAACCCCTGGTCAGCGCTCGCCACCCTGCCCCCCCTCCCCACCCCCACCAACAGTGCTGGTGGCATCTGCGGGAGCTGCACGCTCCCACCACTGCCAAAGCAGCTGTGCCTCCCCCAGTTGCCAGGGATATACATCATTTGTGTTTCTGGTTGCTAGCAATGTCCCAGGGGAGTAAGCACTCTTCACCAGGCTGAGCCCAACCCAGAGAACAGAGGCATGGTCTAGTCAGGCAAGTTCTTCTTCCCTACCTGCTGCCTTGGGACAGCATTGGCAAGCCAGGGGGATGGAGGGTGTGTACAGGAATTTGGGGTACTTTAGGGTGGTAGGACTGATCTAAGGTGGGTGGGAGAGGGCAGCAGGCCAATTCAAGCTGTTGGAGGATGGGGGTAGGAGACAGTAGACTGATTAGGTGATGGGCAGGTGTAAGGTAGTAGCCCTCCTCTGGGTTTATAGAGGAGGAGTGTGGGGGTTGCTTACACTAACATGTATCCTTGCTCTGTTTGGCATCTGGTTCCCTAATAAATTGGAGTCAACCATTTTACCCATTCCTGCATTATTCACATGAAGGAAGGCACAGGTTTCCCAAAAATCAGTGAAGAGCATTGATAGGGTGTCAAAGAGCTGAACAAAGCATACAGTCCACTGTAAATGATGATGTAAAGAATCCTAACTTCCAATACACAAATTATTGTTGGAAGCTCCCAGATGGGTTACATTTATTGCTTAACTAAAACATATCTCTTACAGTTTGAGTCCATGGTAATAGACAGCCTCAACCTGACTTCAAACAGCATTGTTAATGGAAGAAATGAGTTGAGATACCCATATAAACTATTTTTTTGCTTCTCCCAGGGTGCCAAACTGGCAAGTACTACATGTTAAACACTGTTGTTCAGAGAAGTTATTATAGACTCTGATGGCTAGAAAATAATAATTAGAGGTTTGCTTTTGGGAATTGGCTTGTAGATAAAGTAATTGTACATTAAAACAATGGTCCAGGGCAACAGCAAGGATTAAGTGATTTCTAAAAGCCTGTTTGTGACAAAAGTTTCCTTCAAGGTCCACTGTGTCTGACACAGGCAAGCTACAAGCAGGCATACAAGCTGGGAAATTGAAGACATGTACCACAGTGTTCCATAACAGAGATAAGGGACTCTGGCACCTTGGCCAGGTCACAGTGACTAGCTGCAGAGCCCTTGAGATTTCTGGTTTTGGTAAACAGACCAAATTAGGAGAGACCAGTAATGCCCAAATTAGGATGTGTGCATGTGATGAGTTTGTGAAATAAAAGAAATTCTGACAGGACAGAACATGGACAGTATGATGACCACAGCG
>NW_017728906.1:54859777-54865618 GCF_001723895.1 Crocodylus porosus | reverse complement strand
AACTGGAAAAAAAGGAAGAAAGAAAAAAATGTCATTACCTGCGGTATTTGCAACCACTGGCAATGTGTAGGGGATGCACACGCACCTTTGGCTAAGGGGATGCACAAGGGTGCACATGTACCCCCTGGCATTGGCGGGCCCCCCCCTACAAAAAGTGCTGCTGACACCGCCAGTGGCGCCTGTGGGCAGTCTGCAATCGTTGCTGGGCGCCACCGCTGCTGCTGGAGGTGTCTGTGGGTGATTGCTGACTACTGGTCAGTGTTCACCACCACTTCCCACCACCAACCGCATCACAGCTGCTAGTGGGAACTCACTGCTCAGCATCGCCATGGTCCTGCTACCAACAATGCCGCTGCCACCTGCGGAAGCTTGCTGTGCCCCACCCCAGCTTCCAGGGGCACACAGCGTTCATGTTTGCAACTAATGGTACTGCATTGGTTTAGTATACTTAAATTCAAACAAGAAAGTTGCCAGAATCAGATTTGAGGCAAATCTGAGTTTTATCAGCCTAATTTTACAGTTCAAGCTAAAGGAAACATCCGAAATAATGAAAAAAATACATTTGATAATAAATCTACAGAATAGGGCCTTTCTCTTGTGTTTCCTTTTTGCTCAGTACAAGTGAAACATGTCAGGTGTTTAGCTTCATGTCCTTATGTATTCTAAAGTAAAATTTTGTAGTGATTCTAATTTATGGGCAAAGCCTTGGGATGTATTTCTATTATTCTAACCCTGCTCATTTAACTGGTTACAGCAGCTTTGACTACTGGTGTACAATAACAAAACAACCTTCCTAAAACCAAATTATTAGTGTTTTTTTAAGCAGTAGTAAAGAATTTAAGGGGAAAGTACTTGAATCAACTAGCAAGCTATATATCAATATTACTGTCCCCTCATGGCAGACTCAATATGCCTAATTCACATGTCCCCACTAAGTTCAATGAGATCAATTCAAATGGCTTATCACTTTTCTACTAAACGAGGATCTCTTTCAGTCTTTCCAAAGTCCTTTTCTTTCCAAGTCCTTTTTTTTTTTCTACTCAAGATGAGTTTCATATTTTGCCTGAAGAGAAGGTCAAAATCATCTCCCTTTAACTCTGTGGCAGTTATCTCAAGCTATATTTTTACTCTCCATCTGCTTTTCCACATAGATTCTTCATGAATTAAATCAAGATAGGAAGTGTATGGACAATCATTATATTTCAACCAATGGAATCACAGTTCCACGAGTTGAATTGTTCTGTGTAAAAAGGTTTAAAGCACTTCAACCAGTTAAAAATGGCTGATGTGGTAGAAATCTCTACCACATCAAACCAGTTTTGAAGTCTCATTTGACTAGGCTTCAAGCATTTCATTGACCCTTCAACACCACTGCCATTCATGGCAGCTGCTGTGGTGCCCTCCATATCCAAGTGTGCCTTGCTTCAACTGTACTCCTCCCTCCAGAGAGACACTCTGGGTGTCTCTACACTTGCAAGTAATCCAGGAGCAGTTTAGTTTAGAGCTAAGTACTGTAGAGCAAACTCTCCCCGGCACATGTTTAAACATGCAGGGAAGTGGGAGCAGATTTGCGCTTCTAGCAGCAGACTACTTCCACTCTCTGTAGCCCTATACTGGACCCCTGCAGCAGGCAAGGGGAGCTCTAAGCTCCCCCTCAGTGCTAGCCCAGAGGCTGGCAGGGAGCACAGGGCCAGGAGATGGCTGTCTTCTGGTGGGAGCCTGGACATTGATTCCTGCCCCTTTGAGTTGCCTGCTGACAGGGTGGGCTCCACCACATGAGCCTGGGTGGGGACAATGCCCCCCTGTCCCAGCAGCAGGAAGCTCACAGCTCTTCCTCCATGATCACGGGGCCAGAACTGGGAGATCCTTATCTCTCTTAGCCTGAGCCCTGCAGTTGGGAGGGGCCAGGGCTGGGTGATTGCTATCTCCAAGCCCAAGCCCCACAATCACAAGGCCTGGGCTGGGAGAGTCGTCTTTCCTAGTGCTGGCTCCATGGTCATGGAGTGGGGGATGGGAGTTTCTGGCTGCCAAGGCAGGAGGACATTATCTACATCTGGGCTCCTGTGGCAGAGCCCTTCCTGGCAGCAGACAGCTCCCAGGGCCCAGAGCAATCTCCCACCTCGTGCTGCCAAGATGAGGTGTTTACATGTGTGTTAGTACACAGTAAGTAATCTCAAGTAATTATCTTTGCAGTAAAGTGTCTACACATATGCCAGTAATAGGACACAGTAAATTAATTAACTCTGTTGTAAGATAGTACTATCCCTTGTTAAATATAGTGGAGTAAATAACTGCACAGAAATGCACATGTACATGGTGATGGATTGGCTGGGACATAAGGGTACTAAAGTGTGGGAGCTGCCCTCCATCTAACAACATGGCTCTACTGGTTCTGCACCTCATGCTCCAGCCAGCCCCTACATTGCCTGGCGCCACTACCCAGAGCCCGAGACTGATTCCCCATGCCCCCTGCCAGTCCAGGGCAGCTCCACTCAGGCTCAAATTGTTGCTGTACCAGCCTCATGTGTAAACACTGCACCCAAGAGTAGTTGACTCTGACTAAAACAGCTCCAGAGTTTATTGTATCATGTTAATTGCACATGTAGATGCACCCATTGTGTAGAAAAGGACATTCTTTTGTTTGCTTTAAACTGACTTCCTAATATTTTTATTGTATGTCCCCTAGTTCTTGTGTTATGAGAAATAGTAAGTAGTAAATTCCTGCTTAGTTTCTCTACACCATTCATTAAAGGTACAGACTGCTGTTGTATCACAGGAAGCTCCAAACCAATTGCAGAATTCAGGATCTCTCATCTAGCTCATAGTGTGTTGTCCAGTACTGTAAAGATCAGATTAGGTCAGGATTTCTCCTCTACTTAAGATTTTCCCTAAGGAAAAATATTATGCTTGCTGCATTACAACAGGACATGTAGGTAGGCTCCTTTGGTGGTTCAGTTGAAAATAAAAGATAAAATTTGGCTCTATCCATAGCTAATAGCAAAACTTTCCATGGGCTTCTGGAGACATTGGATAAAATCCAATGGCATCCTATATATTTATCTTACAAAGTTAAGAAAGATTATTCAGTTTGACATTCAGAGGTTGGGTAAATTCACAGGAACATTTATGGACATAGCTATATATCTGCCAAGCTAACCTTATAGAAAAATTCATTAAGTGAGCCACCTGTCTCTAAATCAATAGAAGGATGGTATCTTATTCATAATGTAAACAATCCAGCTGTTTATCCTTACTCTCATAAAGCAAAATTTTGTGGGTTTTTTGTAATAAAATATGAAACTGCTTTGTACCAGATATTGAGATATAAATATCAGATCTAATTTCTGGCATGTTCAAAACTTTAAGGGTGAGATCAATCCCTAGATTACACTGGGCATGTGGGTGGTTGGGGGGAAGAAACAAAGAAAGACAGGAGCAATGTTTTTAATAAGAGGCAAATAGCTTTGGTTTTCTGTGTGTAACTCCAAGCAGCTATACCAAGACAAAACACTATTTCAGCTAAACTCCCAGCTTTACTGCTACCTTTTTTTTGAAGTCAGTAAGTACTATTGGGACCCATGACAAGATTTCATGCTGCGTTGGATTCTCTTCTCAAGGCTAGTCATGGAAGTTAATAAACAGACACAGGCTAAAATAAGAACGGAAAATTGGATCTATTTGGATAAAAAGCATATTTGTTGGTCATTCCACAGATGAAGATTTTGAATGATCAGGCTTTCTCATGAAACTGTAAATAGGAGTTCAGCTTCAAATTTTATAAACAAATTGCCTGATGAATACAAGGAGCAATTGAGAATATAGTATACCCATCAAACAGAAGGATATTTGATGACAAAATCCTTTGTGGTGGTTCCTATCAGTTCACGTGAGACAGCCTCTGAATCCATCTCTGAATTGAGAACTATGACTTACGGTTAGGAGGATTCCTAAAGAACTTCAAAGTGTAATTGAAGGCTCTAAATCATACTCAGACAAATCCAGTATTTTTCCAATCCAAATGAAAGCCATTCTCCTAATATAGACAGGCCTTCAATCCCCCAAGGAAGCAGCCAGCTTAAGGAAATGTAGCAAATCTAAGTATAAACCTATGTTACCAGCAGCTGTAGGCTTCACATTTAAGGGGCCATTTTCTTAAGCAGTTGTAGAATGGCTCTATTGCATTTGTAGAATGGCTCTGTGATCTTTAGTACAAACCTTTGAAAGATGCAATTTTATAGCACAGGCATGCAAATCTGAAGTCAGGGGGGACACATAGGGTGTACACATGGGTGCACGTGCATTCCCTGAGCATGGTGGTGCATCCCCTACAAAAAGGCACTGCTGGCGGTGTCTGTGGGCAGTCCACAATCCCCACCGACACTGCCAGCGGCGGGCGGCTGCAGGTGGTTGCTGAACCTCGGTCAGTGCTCACCCCCCACAACAGTGTCTGCAGAAGCTCCCTGACTTACTGCTGCCACACTCCTGCTGCTGTGCTCCTGCTGCCACCGTGCTCCCCCAGCCACTGGGGGCACGTGTCACTCATGTCTGAAGTAGATGTTAGCAGATCAGTCACTTTAGTCACTATACTTTCAAATCTGAAGTCCAGCCTGTACTGAGACCTGTACTGTATCCTTCTCCCAATCACTTGGAGCATATACTGTAAATGCATATTTTCTGCTGAAAAATAAAAAAATTACCACTCCAATAGCATTTTTTGAGTTATGTGGTACATTTATACAGTCTGCACATTTTCTTCTTCTCTTTACTTCAGAGTTGTAATCATTACTATTTTGGTAGGAAATAGCCAAAGAGGAATTCCAATATGACCAGTTGCCTTTATGTACCCCAGTGCAAGTATGTACAGGAATGTGTGGGTTGCAATCTCTGCCCCAACAGTACTGCTGGAAAATGTTTTTTGTCTTTAGTGCCTTAGGCCTGTGCATCTGTGCACAACATGTTTCAAAAGACGGTTGCTCAAGAAACAAAATCAATGTTTTATCGTGCTGGTGCTTAGTTCAGGTAACTATAAAGACTATGTGGCAGATGTGTGGGAGGCAGGGTTTCTTTCCTTCTTCCATCTATTGACTGCTGAAGAAGACTTATTGCAACTGGCTAGGGACATGGCAGACTGTCTGCCACTTGCCAGAAAACCTTTGTCATTTAATTGTCTTCCCCCTTTTCCATCTGTTTGTTTTTGTCCAGCTATCTTGTCAGAAATAAAAACTGTAAGCAGGGACTTTTTCTTCCCCCTCCTCCTGTGTATAAGCGTGGTGCTTAGCAAACTCTGTTCGATTAGGGGCTGTAAGTCCTATCACAATACTACTACTAATGGTAGTTGTCCCTTCTGTGGACAGAGACCTGGAGGCCCTGTCACAAACCTGAGAGGTTTGTGGGGTGTCATGCATGCTTTCTTGAGTTTGTTACACTGAGCTTGTGTGGTTTTTACAGATAGGTAGTATCAAGCTATATTTAGCCTTAGCATCCTTACGGCTATACATGGGGTATTTTATGTAAAATGTATTTCTTATATGTTATAATGGGGTCAGGATTGCACAATATGTTAATGACTTTCAAGTGATAAGCAATGAGTTTGGACCTAGTTGCGTGTTAATTTTGGACGGGCTCTGGATCTCTGGATTGTTTGCATATGAACACCTGAAACTGGTTTGAAGCACTTGTAATGCAGCTCAAATTTATGCAACTCCAGGACAGGATCATGTCTCATCCGTGTTACTCACGCTAGGCTCTACAACTTAGTAAAAACACGCCCCCCACACACACCCATTCCCTCCCCTGCCGACCCAGATCTGGCCCACTGCCCCTCCCCACCCTCCCCAGCAC
>NW_017728906.1:54854660-54859677 GCF_001723895.1 Crocodylus porosus | reverse complement strand
CAAATACTTGTGGTTGCCTCCAGTGTCTGTCCTGGAGGAGCAGGCAGGGAAGGGTTAACGTACAGGAAAGGATTAACCTGCCCTCCCAGCAACTGCCACTGCCCCTGAATCTCTTTGGGATAACCTTTCCCTGCCTGCTCCCCTGGAACCATCATCAGGGACAGCCACAAGTAAAGGGGGTGGGGGGGTATAGGAGGAAACCTGAGGTCAGGAGGGGAAGCCCCTGGGGAGAGAGCAGAGCAGCCTAGAATGGGCAGGGGGGGAATCTTACCTTTCAGTCCTTCAGGACTATGCTGGCTTGAAGTAGGATTGCTCCACGCTCAAGCTAGCACTAGCACCCATCAACATTTGAGCATTTTAGAGTAACATGTAACAAGGCTAAATAATAAAATGTACTTGGGCTTTGCCTGGAGAGTATGATGGGTCTTCAGTTTTTTTCTGGAGCAGAGGGAGACTCTGGAGTCCCTCAGCTAGAAAGCTGGGTGACTGAGCCTAAACTGCATTCTTGGATTTAAAATGCAGGGCAAGAATAGGTTATTGTTCTGATATTTTTATTCTTTTATATGTATCTCAATATATGGTTACTGGGTTTTTATGCTTATTCTAGTTGTTAAGAAATCTTTTGTTTGTTTGTTTAATTCACTTATTGTCAGCGTTAACTGGGATCTCAGAGCACATCACCATAGACCATAGTAATCCTCTTTTCCGGAAGGGAGGGATCTATCTTTTCTAAGTGCATGACTGGAAAAGAGTGTTATTCTTCTAGCTGGCAGGATCCACACTGCTAAGAGCTGACAAGGTCTGGGTGAGACGGGTATAGCTCAGGCTCCATAATTCAGGAAGGTGACCTTTGGCGCATTGCAGTCTGTTCTTGGTGGTCAAAGCAGCAGAGAGGGGTTTGGAGCCAAAGAGTTCCCCTGGAGGTGTGAGAACCCTTGGAAAGCATGTCTCAGAAGTGCACACAACCGCACTGGGGGTTCTGGACATGTCAGAGGCCCCATGTCCTTCATTTTGCTGATCCTATGACATGTGAACTCCATAGAATGCAGTCTTGTCATTCACCACCTTGGATCATCCCCCCTTTTGCCACAGAATCATGGGATCTCCCCAGCCAATGGGAGAAGCAAGATTGTTTCATGGTGAACATACGAATAACTATGAAAGTCACATTGTGCAGAAGATTTTTTTTTAATTAATGCATTCAGTGCACTTCTCTTTAGCTTGTGATATAGCAACTGTAAGGCTCCTCCAGGACTCAGCAAAAATATGAGCTATCAGTGAGTTTTGCCATATTAATTTGGTATTGCAGTTACTGAAATTTCCCTCCAGGGTATAATTTCTCTCAGGAAGGATTCTTTGCACTGAATATTAACTAAGATACAGAAAAGTCCTGCTTATTATTCCATTTGCCATCCAGCAGCAATACTAGTAATCTTATTATGTTTGTGAAAGCCATTACCTAGTTATACTGCCATTTATAACAGGAAGTAGAATATAAAGACCTATAAGCACACCTACATGCATGTATAAATATCCTCTCCTATGTGCAAGTGTGTTCAAAAGAATACGGACAAGACGTAACATAGGATGGCACGTGACAGCCCCCAGGTAACTAGTTGTCAAACATCCAGCATGTATTTTGGCACCTGGAGAGCTTGCTTATTTGAAGAGTATACTCAATTGGTCAAAGGCAGATTATATTGTAAGGGAAGCCCACATTGTAGACATGCTTAATGTAACTCGTAGAAGTTTTTTGCATGCTCCTTCTGTCTATTAATGGCAGATTTTTCCCTTGTGTTATTTATGAAGCCCTGTTATCAAATGTTGATTTTTATTTTTTATGTTTTAGTGGTTGACACCTTTCAATAAATTTTGTGTCCTGCCTTATTCAAACTGTGAGATCAACTTCATTTGTAACTTCAAAAAAATCTTCAACTCTTATGATGCTTATTATATATTTTTAAAAACATTTTAACAAAATCGTTCTAAAAAGGGAAAGGGCATGGATAGTCAGTTTCAGCAAAAAATAACAAGAATAGAAGTGGTATTATAGAAAAATAAAATCGTAGAAAATTAGGATTGAAAGGGGTCATTGTCCAACCCCCTGCTCAAAGCAGGACTGTATCTAACTATATCATCCCAGCCAGCTGTAAGCCAGCTCAACTATATCATCATATGGAAGAAGACCCCCCATGATGGGGTCTTTTGGAGGGGAAAATGGAAGAGGCACAACAAAGATGCAGTCATTCAACATATTAACACTGGTGATATTTACAATACCAGTGTGGGTTACATTAGCATCCAGAGCAGGCATAGCACGCTACCCCTCTCCAGAAAGCTATCTTCGGCAGCTGTTATTACAGAGGCTCACCACTAGGTGACAGGAGCTACTAATAGCCTGTAAGTCTTGAAATAAAGGGGTATCTTGGCTGAAACCTACTAGAGCTGCAATCACAAAACTTCCCCACTAAGGTATAGCTAATTTTGATTTGTCTTCCCAGTAAGTAACTTTCATGTGATACTGAGTGATTTTTGTTGCGGTAGGGCTGTATCCCGTGTGTTGGTCACATATTTATATCAGTGTGATGCCACATGACATTTGGTATAAATGTGTTATGTGTCTTCATATAGAGACCCTTGTATGGAGGAGGAAAGTAATGAAAAGGAATACATACAAAGTCCCTGGCATAAGGGAAAGAATAGGAGACACAATATAGAAGAAGGGGAATATCAGGAACAATTGAGCCCTGGCAAATGACAGAGAGGTAGCCAGAGGGATGTAATTCCCCTAGCATGTGAGAGAGACAGACCTGGTTTGAGTGAAGAATCACATGGTTCCCTGAATTAGCAAGAAACTGCAGGGTGCAATATAAGATTTTGTTGTCAGTGAATGGAGCAATAAACACCCTGGTGTGTGCAACGATTTTGGCCTACAGGAGCAATGAAGTGGGCAACCCCCTAGCAATTCTCTTCCAGTATTGGTTATTGCTAGAACTTTTCTTTGTTTTGCAGAATGTTAATACAACTCGAGTATTAAATGAGTCTTGTTTCAGGAAACAGCATGTACTGATTTGCTCAGCCATGCTGGGTTCCAGTTATTCCATAATGCTTATGTTGGATTCTGATACATAAAAGGTGGTCTCGGTATGTATGAGTACCAGGACCTCAAAGAAACTGAAAAATTCTTTTAATTCCTGGGGCAGAAAAAATGGTCAACAAGAGCTCTGTCTTTCAGGGATGATGGATGGAGAACTCTTCTTCTGGCCTTTTCAGCTTTGGCATTTCGTATCCTTTTATCTTACCTATCCACTGTCATATTTAGACTTATTACTGTCATGTAAGATTTGTGACTATGACTGTTCATAACTAAAACCTACTATACAGCACAATTTGACCTCTTCCCAATGAAACGCTAAAGCTGAAATAGAAACACTTTGTATGTGTTTGCCTTTTAAAGAAACTGTACATTTATGCACTGAAACACTTCGGTGAATATTTCAGCACCCAGATGCATTTCTACCCTCTTTAGTTTATTGGATTAGCTTAATCGTGCTTTCCTTACAGTTCCCGATAGGCTTCAAAGTGAGATATGAGCATAATGGTTTTCAACCTGTGGTCTACAGACCCCTGGGGATCCACAGGCTATGTCTAAGGGGTCTAGAAAATATGACTTTAATCAATCAAAAGTATGTGAATACCCACACTTACAATTCAAAGGGGTCTGCACCTCCATTCAAAATTTCCAAATGAAAATTTCCAAATGAAATCACTGAATTTGCATCAATTCCACAGAGGTAAAGAATATGTTTTATTTGGGGAGAGAAAAATAATTTGAAATTACCATCTACTGCACAATCAATCTCCTACTTGACCTTATATTCCCTAAAAGAATTATTTAAAATCATGCATGGAAATTGTTGTGTTATTCCCTACTAGAGCAAAGCTCTCTGAGTAGAAACCCTGGAATTATCAGGTACTGTCAGTTTATTAAAAGGTTTGTGCAACGTACTGGGTGCCTCCAAGGATTTATTAATGGGATGTAGATCTTTATGCCCCTAATGGCCATAGATACACACAAACAACTTAACTGTCCAAAGTGAATCTGTTGTTGTTACATTTGGAAAACAGAACAGAACAAAAAAAAACAAGCTGAAAACTCAGGACAGGGTCCTTAGAAGTGACATAACCCCCAAGGGTAAATTATACTCCTGGATGAATTGGATTTACTTGCAATTCAGGCACACTTTCAAGAGTCTTAAATGCATTTTTTTATACAGGTCCATCCCTACTTTAGTTGCAGCTGCCTTCCTCACTTTGCTTTGCACCATGTCAAACCAAACTGCATTGTTTAACTTTCCTGGTGACTGGATGTCATCTCCTCACTTGAAATTCTGGGACACATCCAGATTCTTTCCTCTGCTTCACAGAAAATGGCAGCCAGCCTGGGTGTGATAACTTTCAGTCTCTCCCCTCCTGTCCCCCAAAGCATCTCTAGCATCAGCCCTCCCGTGAGCCCAGGCTGCACCCATCTACACACTGTGTGCTCAATTCCATATCCAGGCACACCAAACTCAGAATTCAGTTTCATGAAACATCTGGCTGTTCATTAATTATAACAATGTTTCTTGAGTTGTTCACACAGACAGAAGAGACAGAAATGGCAGTTTCCTCCACCAGTGCACACACCATAAATGAACTATTGCAGACTGCTGCTGCCAGTTTATACTTGTACCTGCTCACTTCCCATGACTGGAGATTATTTATAACCTGGCAGAACTGGACCATTTCTTCGTGGGAGGTAATTTGAATCTGAGATCCAAGCAGTGCTCCAGCTAATCTCTGACATTACAGAGGATGGTTGGCTTGTCACTGGTTCCCAAAGAGGTGTCTGTGTCTCTCCACCAGGGGTGCAGACAGAAGTTCAGCTCCCCGCTGTAACTGAGAAGCGGGGAAAGGGAGCAGAGAGAGCTCATTCTAGGGGTTCCCTAGCTGGCGCTGGAGTATATGGTGGGTGAAT
>NW_017728906.1:54852492-54854560 GCF_001723895.1 Crocodylus porosus | reverse complement strand
CCCATCTCATGGTTCCTCTTGGCTCCAACCCTTGTGAAATGAAGATTCAGATTTTTGCCCAATCCGTCATTTTTGAAGTGATCTGCAGCCCTGCACTTGTTTGGTCATGGCTATAGACCACTTTCTGTGACCAAATCGGGCAAAAATTGTCACTTCTGTCTTTACCCTAGGATTTTTGTAGGATCCCTGGATGAATTATTCTGATGAGCAAGAGCTATCTAATGGGGTTTCTCCTAGCAAAAACTTTTTTTCATGGTTTGGCCAGCAACGTGTCGACCGAGGGTGGGCTTGCCTGTGGAAGCACAAAAGCACATGCTGCTGACATGTCTATTGGCACCCCACCGTTTGCCTGCATACCGGGACTGTTCATTGAACAGAGCGCACTCCAGGGAACGCACTACCTCAGTTCACACGAGATGCAAATGGAGTCACTCCTCCCTGCTGCAAACAGCAAGTGGCAGGGTAGAAAATCATTATCTATCCTGTTTTCTTCTACATTTCTTGAGGATCTTTTTCTTCCTTTAAGAGTTAAGGAATTAATATGGGTTTAACATGTATATCAGACTAACTTTTAAAATAGGAAGATAGTTTGAAATAACCATTACGTTTTCTATTCTAGTAAGCTCATTCACAGCACATAAACCAATTGGCCTCTTCTATTTTTTAATTGCTAGAGATGTTCAGAAAATCATTTTACAAATGCAGTGTTTCAAAGGGCTTTGTAGTCTGTGTGGTTGTTACAGATCTCTGTCAAGGTTGTAGTGACATGAAAGCTAAATATTTAACTACTCACCTCTTTTCCATTAATCACTGTGTTGCCAGAAAAAGGCCTTTACAGAGATAAATGACTAGCATCAGAGAAGTATGGTGCAGGAACACAATGGGAAGCCTCTGCTATCTCAGTACAGCCAGTTATCATAGAAAGTCTTGAGAGAGAGGTTCTTTTAAAATGCAATTAGGAAATAACTTACACTAAACATTAAATATTTATAGTTATTTCTGCATTTTTAAGGCTTTATCTGCAGTTTCATGCACGTTGGTGTATGTAAAACAACAAGTACTTTGTACATATGCTGAGTTTGTTTGATATTGTCTGATTTTTAGAGGATCGGGCCTGAATCTATAACAGGAGTTCCAAGAAGAAAAGAGTTGTAAATCTCACATTATGCTTTCAAGCCCGAATGTGGTAATTTATGTTCTAGTCCCTATTCTTGAGGCCAAGTGGGCAAGAAAATGAGTCAAAAGGAGTTAAGATTTTTCCCCTGTTGTGTTTGGCTCTGGGAGTACATGGGACTTGAAGCTGTACAGCGCACTAAATGTGGGAAGGATGCTCATAGTACACTATGAATATGCTGTCTGCCACTGAAAGTCACTGTTAACTTCTGTATCCCTGCATTTAAAACAGTGCTTCGCCATGGGTATTGCCAAAATGCTGTTCATTTTAACACACAGGAAATGCTAGAGGCTTCTTACTTCCTATGCTTTGAATATCAGGGAGGTAAATGTTTTCCTACCTATCAGGATGATGCAGAAGACATATTTCTGTTGTCCTCTTTAAGATTTCTCTTAATGTTTTTAATTTAAAGGAAAATAGTTCATATGTGAAGCCTTACTGCCTTGAGGTACCAGTGCCATTAAAGTAGCCTTTTAGCTGGATTCTGCAGAGGCAGTTGTTCTTAAAGCCTTTACTTTAGGGTAGGCACAAGAATGTAAGGATCTACCCATAGTGAAATTGGAAGCAGTGCTTCTATTTAGGCAAGCAGATGATTCCTGGCTTACTCCCCTGCCCCTTCTCCATGTAAAATACTAGAATAACTCATCTACAGTATTGTCAATTGGCTAGGAGCAAGTATTCCAAGGTGGCTCCTAAACCTTACCCATCGTAGTCACTTGTCAGTCTAGTAGGACAGCAGTTCATAACCTTGATATTTTTCAAATGAGAAATAAGATGGCTGTTTTTGCTGGTTGAAACTACTAGTGGCAATTCTTTTTGACATATCTTCAAGCAAGTAGTATTTTGTAGACTTTTGTTGTCTGACTTCTTTCAGAATAATTTATTTTTACTGTG
>NW_017728906.1:54850132-54852481 GCF_001723895.1 Crocodylus porosus | reverse complement strand
GAATGTAAGGATCTACCCATAGTGAAATTGGAAGCAGTGCTTCTATTTAGGCAAGCAGATGATTCCTGGCTTACTCCCCTGCCCCTTCTCCATGTAAAATACTAGAATAACTCATCTACAGTATTGTCAATTGGCTAGGAGCAAGTATTCCAAGGTGGCTCCTAAACCTTACCCATCGTAGTCACTTGTCAGTCTAGTAGGACAGCAGTTCATAACCTTGATATTTTTCAAATGAGAAATAAGATGGCTGTTTTTGCTGGTTGAAACTACTAGTGGCAATTCTTTTTGACATATCTTCAAGCAAGTAGTATTTTGTAGACTTTTGTTGTCTGACTTCTTTCAGAATAATTTATTTTTACTGTGTCTGTGTGTATATATATATGCATTTACATCAAAGCATATAATCTGTGCCAACTTTCTAATAATAATCTACTATACCAACCCACTGCATTCACCCAAGTTGAACTATGATGTAAAGAGTGTGGGAGCTGTCTGCTCATATTGTGTTTTATTCCTTCACCATTGAGGGTAGACTTTCCCCGCCTTTCTTGCTGTCACCTCCCTATCATTACAGCTACCTATGATAGGGTTGCTGTTACAGCCATTCTGCTTTTCATGTTTATTCAGATAAAGATCCTCAGCCATATGAGCTACAGGCCTCTGGAGCATGTCTAAATCCTAAATCCTCATGGGGATTTACATGTACTCCTGAAGAATCCAGAAATAAGCATCTGAGTGCTTTAAAATTCCAGGGGAAGGTGGTTACTGAGGCCTTCATGGTCACCCGGTGCACATAGGCCAGGTACAGACATTACACTTTTACGGGTATAAGTGCTCGGAAATCAATCTAAAACCATAATGGTACAGAAGCTTAGTGCACAGAGACTAGTTTAAAAATGGCAGAACCCAGTCTAAGATAGACCTGGATCAATGTGTACTCAAACTTAATCAATTTAGGTTACACCAGTACATCAAACTTCTGTATCAGATAGCCTATCAAGGTAGGTCTCTGTCCTCCAGCATCCTAGTTCCCTTTTCAGCTTCTACCCTGCTCTGCAACTCCCTGATTGCACAAGGCACACTAGCACTTGCCCCACACTTAGCTACTTTTGCTGAGCATCCAGCTGGCTCTGACCGCAAGCTCTTAGAGAGCCAAGGCAGCACAGTGGCTGCCAATGACATAGCAGTGGGAAGAGGTATGCTTGGCCATGCCCTGCAACTCAGTCTGGCTTCCTGGGGCTGTGGCTGCCCACAGGGGCATTGGGGTCCCTGGGTGGGTGTAGAGAATCTCACCCAGGGGCCCCCATGTTCCCATGAGCAGGTTCAGCCCCAGGGAACATGACCACAGTTGCCTCCACTGCCTGCCTGCAGTTGACAGATGCCTGTGGCTGATGATGGGGG
This sequence comes from Crocodylus porosus, assembly GCF_001723895.1. Classification (NCBI taxonomy): domain Eukaryota; kingdom Metazoa; phylum Chordata; order Crocodylia; family Crocodylidae; genus Crocodylus; species Crocodylus porosus. The sequence continues at coordinate 54,851,080 of NW_017728906.1, read as the reverse complement.
TGGAGAGGAGGGGAGTTGTGCTTGCTCATGTCCAGCAGCCAATCAGGGGTGGCCCAGCTGCTTGGCTATGCTCACCAGTCTCTGGGAGCCCACTGGGAGGCATGCAGGAGTGCCCCTTGCCACTGCAGGCAGCCTTCATGTTACCTCCCCCTCCTCCAAAGGATAAATGTGTGCTCTGTTTACTCCTGAACTGACTTATACGTCTTACAGGAACCCATGTAAACTTGACTGATTCCACTTCAGGCTTTCTGAACATCTGTACTTAGCCTTAGTTCCATTCTGTAATGACTTTGTTTTGAGGCATTCATATGCTTCACTGTTTTACCACCACACAGCTCTGGGATAAATCCCAGAAAGCAGACTCTACATACTGAGTGATTATATAGGTTTTGATTAGTACTGCAGACTCATGATTTCCTTCAATGTGTCCCTCTTGGGAAGCTTCTTTTTGAAATCTGTACATTTCTCACAACCAAGAGCAAAAACACAAGGCTTCTTTGCTCTTAATCGGCCCTACTTTCTAGTCAAATGGAGGATGGGAGGGGAAATGTAGTGCTCTTGCCTTAGTCTGTCAGAGTAAGAACAACTGAAGAAGGACAACTGAAGATAACAGAGCTGATAAATGCACTATCAAGTGACGGTTATCAAATGCCTAGTCACAGCATCCTGCCAGGGCCTGTCACGCCCCCCCTCAGCTCAGCATGTGGATTGGAAAGGAGGGCTGCTCTAGCGCTCTTCCCCTGGCTTCTAGCCTGAGCCACTGCAGCATTTTTTTCAGTCCAGAGGGAATGTCTGTACTGTTACAAAGTGATTTAGCTTAGCCAGGGTAGACTAACCTGCAAAGATTGAATCAATTCAAGCACCTACATTGAACACCTTCAAGAGTAAATTGGATGCTTATCTTGCTGGGATCCTATGACCCCAGCTGACTTCCTGCCCTTTGGGCAG
>NW_017728906.1:54846465-54850121 GCF_001723895.1 Crocodylus porosus | reverse complement strand
GACCCCAGCTGACTTCCTGCCCTTTGGGCAGGGGGCTGGACTCGATGATCTCCCGAGGTCCCTTCCAGCCCTGATGTCTGTGAAATCTATGAAATTCAGATTCAGGTTTTTTGAATGTCTGTCCCTAGCCAAAGGATTTCTGATATCTACCTCAAGATGTTATTAAAAGTATAGAGTGGAAGTTTTTTGGGTCTCCTAGCTTTCATTCATGTGAATTTCTTTTACATTTAATCTTAATGCTGATTTTCCTGGATTTTTTAAACTTAACTTCATCTTAATTTATGAACATGCATTCCATCTTAACTTATGGGTCAGTGCTGTTGCTTTTCTGATTAAAAAACACCTATAAATAGATTAAAAAGTAATTACAGGCATCTTTTAAAATTTAGTGTTAGTGGTACTTCCACACTATAATGTCTTACCAGATAGAAAGTAAAGGAAGTGTTCGTTTTCCATTAAATGTCAAAAACATATTCGTTTCCAAATATATTTAATCAATATTGACTTCTGTGTGCCTTCAGTAATAGCCCACTGAACATTTTTTTAGGTTGGCAAAAATTATGATGAATGAATGGAAATTTAATAATAGATTTTACTTTAAATCTGCAATATTCTGGACATGAAACACTTGTTCTGTGACTTTCGTCTCCAGATGACAAGAAAAAATACTGCGCCTTCTGGATAACATCATTCATTTCCCATTTTCTGTCTGCTTAACCATTTCCTACACCATCACAGTTTATTCCTTATCCGTATATGTTTGTTAAATATATGCTAGCAAAGTATATGTCAAATATCTGCTAGTAAATGCAAAAAAAATTAAAAATTCTCTCCAAGTTGATAAGCTAATTATCTGATTATGCCAGTTAAAAAAGTAAAAACAGTATCATACCTGAAGGTGTCAGAAAATATTTTTCACAACTCCCAAATCTGCTAAATTTTCACTTTTCTAAATAATTTCAAAATCTCAATGCATATGCATTGACAGATTTCCTGAAATGTTAAATATGCTTCAGATGCCACTGTAGCTGAAATAAATAGCGGGCATCACAGCTACACATCAAAGCAATTCAGAATAGCTTTATACCATGTTCTCTAATTATGCATGTTACTTTTCTGAGATGTCTTACTTCCTTGCAAGTTCTTTCTTTACACTCAATATACGAAGATAAATGAAAAAGTAATTGACATCCATGAGCTTAAATGCAGTATGAATTATTCTTTTCCTCTTTGAAAAAGAAAAGTGGATTAGAAAACTCAGTTATCAATATCCATTTCGCTTCTGCTGAAAGAATTTCAGAAAAAAATTGAAAATGCCACTTTCTTATTGCTGCTTAATATGACATGCTACCATGAACCAGTCAGTTAGATTATCTGATTACCATAAATATTTTAAACATTCTTTTCAGCAGTTACAGGTCTAAACATATGGAAAAAGGTACAAAAATATTCAAGATTTGAATGTGCATTTTTTGTGCATCATGTCCCTGATAGTTTTGACATTTTTTCTTTTTTTAATCTCATCTTTTTGTAATACTTGTCCTGAGAGAAGTTGCAGTGGCCCTTGTCCAGCCAAATAATAGCATAAAGAAGCAATACATCCAAACCTCCCAGAGCTCTTCCCTTTTCTCAAGGCAGGTCCAGACTCCCTTGGAAGGAGAGATCAATGCTTCTTGCAATTTGTAGATCTGGAAACCTTTTAGGAAGAGGGGAAAACATTTTTTAAAAACATTTTGATATTAGTAGATTACTGCTCTTGGAAAGCATTTATAATGTTGTGCACATAATAGCAGAAGAAATTAATTGGACCCCCCAATAGTAGAGAGGTTAGGAAAAATAGAAAACCAAAACGTGTGCTTAGAACAGCATTTTATCCATGCATGAATTAGAACTTTGTTCTAAATTAAGCAACTATAAACAATATTGACTTAAGCATTACTAGCATTGGTAAACAGCCTTAAATCGTCTCATAGAGCATGTTAAAGAAAGGGTTTACAATGTAACAAAACCAAGAGCTGAAAATCTTTGTTATCTGATTGCTCACTTCAGAAAAGTTCATGTAGTACAGCAAAGTAATATCATGGCAGATGAATTAATCACAACTTGATATTGCTTTTATTCAGCTATATGAGCTGAATATCAAATAAATTAAATTCCATTCAAGATTTTTCAGCCTTGAGTTTGATATTAATGTAATAGCAATCTGTTCTGTAAATAATTAATGCTGTGTGCATGTCTGTTTATATCACCTCTCCTAAATATAGCACACATTTTGCTGAAAAAAACTCATAACACTGTATTTGCTTATATTTCATCATATATGCAAAGGCTTGTCTAAACAGTTTTTGTCTACCTCTTCTGCTCTATCTTGATACAATTGAAGAAGCAGACCTTCAGTTGTTTCAGTATAAACATGTTTATATATGTATTGCAATATGCTAACTTATTAATGGATATAAGCAAAAGTAAGTAAAAATCACACCCCTAACCAAAATAGGGGGCCCAAAACATCTAAGCAGACCAGGCTGAATATGCATGTGTAGGTACTTTATAGAAGTAAGTGTATGTATAAACATATGAATAAGAGTTTTGAATATGAGGAAATTGCAAGATTGGGGCCTTAGTTTTAAAGACAATGAATGAAAGATGGTATAACCACTGCAGAATTTACTTTGAATCAAATCTATGAGAGCTGGGTAGCAAAGAAACAAGATCAGTGTCTGTTTTAATGTTTTCTAATGAGCTGCTGCTATGTTTCAGAAAACACAGTATCATTGAATAGGTACTTGATGATGATCTAGGAATGCCAAAGGGTTCTCCCCTCCCCCCAACAGAACAAAAAAAAAACATCTGATGTGTTTCAATCATCATCTCTCTCCATCTCCTGCAGAGGCGGTGAGCAGAATTGACACACCTGCATGATAGGTAGGTGACAAGGTAGTGAGACTCAAGTGGGATTTCTTAGAGCGTACACATCATTTGTGACTGAAATTCATTAGGTTTCAGAAGGCTGGGAAAAACTATTAGAATAAGAATAAAGTGTGTACTGAAAGTAAGCAATGACACTAGGAAAGTGTATTTGAACTACAGGAAAGTCTACTGTGACTGAGAGAAAAAAAACACATTTATTGCTGTGTATATCTGTCTATGTATCCGTGAAAAAGTTAGTAAATACATATGATATAATGGTTTAGTGTATGAAGGTTAGCATTGACATATGCAATTGAATACCAAGGTTTATTGATATATTCTGGTGTACAGTGTCTGTGTCTACCAATTGAGCACAGGCTGCTTTCAGATATAACATTGACAAGGGGCTTTCTACACTGTGAAACTTCTGGCCAGAGAATGTCTGTTGGTGAATGGCTATCCAGGAAACCATCAAAACACATCTTCATCCATATGGTTTATGACACCTCGGTACAGTAGGGCTGTGCAGAGCTTCAGTCCCTGATTCGATTCAGTGGCGATTCAGCCTGATTCGGTGACTGAATCTCCGAATCCAAATCAAATCAGGAAACCCTTTAATCCCTCTGAATTGAATTGGAACCCATCAAGTTGCAGCAAGGAAAGTTTAGGTTAAATATTAGGAAGAATTTTCTCACTAGGAGGGTTGTAAAACACAAGAACAGGCAGGCTGGCTCCAACTCCTCCCC
>NW_017728906.1:54810968-54846285 GCF_001723895.1 Crocodylus porosus | reverse complement strand
AAGAACCTCAGGAGGTCATCTAGTCCAACCCCCTACTCAAAGCAGGACCATCCCCAACTAGATCATCCCAGCCAGGGCTTTGTCTAGCCAGGTCTTAAAAACCTTCAAGGTTGGAGAGTCGCACAACCTCTCTGGGTAAGCTGTTCCAATGTTTTACTACCTTCCTAGTGAGAAAATTCTTCCTAATAGCTAACCTAAACTTCCCTTGCTTCAACTTGATGGAAAAATTGAAACGATTTAGTCCTCAGAGTTTTATTCTATGCCCCACCATTTCAATTTAGGGGTCATAATTAAAACCTTTGGGATTAAACCCCCATCACATGTAGACGCACCCAACATTTTTATCCATTTGTTTCAGAGAGAGCTAAGCATTCATGGTGAGGTTTACCTCCTTTCATAATCCTTTGTACTGTGTAAGTTCTGAAGTTATCTTCTGCAAGAGAGGGCATCTAAGGAGCATTCAACATGCATGAGACTACAGAAAAGCATTTTCTTCCAGCAAATAGCTTCGTGTAGAAGGGAGTTTTGAGATTAGTTAGAGAAAAGTGTTGTAGTTGGGGTCGTAGAAGATGAGCCGTCACCATACCAGTGCAAAAGCTACTTCTTTTTCAGTGTTTGTTGAGAGAGGCAGGGACATCCCATATGCATGCCCCTAGTTCCTTATACAAGCCACACTACACAATTCTTATTGCCTGGGCTTTTATATACATTTCTAATTTTATTCCAAATCCTCACTATTTTCTTTTCTTCATGAACTTCTTTCATTAGCAATGATGCAAGATGTCTTTAAAATTGTGGTACAACTCAGAATGTAAGAGGTTTTTTTCCTCCATTGATACATGAATAACTTGAATTCAGGTTTACAGGAGCTTCATATGCACAGAAAGGCAATAATAGACTCCTTTGATCGCTAAATAATCAAATTTACTGTTATAAAGAAAAATCCAGGGATACCAGGTTTACTTCATATCTAACAAATATCCAGGAATTCTAAAGCTTAAAGATAAATGATAGTGAAATTCAAAGAAATGAATACAGTACATAAACATTTTCGTTGGAGGCATCTTTATTGCAAACCATTTCATAATTTAACAGAATGAAAGATTTTACTATTTTAAATTTTCTGCCTATCAGTTCAAATAAAGCCTAGAAAAACCAAGAAGCATTTCTAAACATTCATGTTCCATTGAAGTATATTAAATCCAGCTGTACAAAGTTTACAGGTGGAACTAAATGTAAAATGCACAGACATTTTTGATGTTTACCGACTTTGTCAGATAAGCATAATATAAATTAACAGGTTATGGTATGGGTTCCTTAAAATCGAATCTAGAAAAATAAAAAACAAGGAAAATTAGTGAGGGCAGCAAAATTCTGGCTAGCATTTAGATATTTCTTATTCCTTTTAAATACTATCAGTAGCAACATGTTCCATTAACCTCTTTATTTGTCTTATTTTAGCTGCTATTAAAATCTAAATAGTAAATACAATTACAGTAGAAATCGGGATCTCATTGGCAGTATAAATTCCCTTAAACTAAACTTTGTGTGAGCTTCTGCTATAAACTTTTAATTTAAATTATTCAGTAGGTATTATTTTTCTTTGACTTAACGTTGATAAGATTTGTATTGCTGGGTAGCTCTGTCTTGTCTTCCTCACATTGATAAGCCAAATAATCTTCAAATACTGATAATATAAAAATTGTACACCCTGACATGTTGCTCATAGAGATGCATTTCTATATGCATGTAAATGAATAAAAGCTCAAAGTCTTGCTCCTTTGTAAAATGTTTTATAACAAAATATAACTGATTAAACATTCTAAGTAGGTTAATTACTTATGGGCTATCTTTATGGGTTAACGTGATTGCTTCCTTTATAATTTTGTACATAATCTTCTTTATTGTTTCTCAGGCCTAATATTCATTTCAGCTAACTTGCCCTTCTCTTATTAGTGGCTTCACAGCAACACCTGCTGGCCATAATAAAATGCTTACTATCAAAGCACCTCAAGTACGGATCCGGTACACTTGCTGGAAGATTCATGGTCAGTTTTCTGTTATATAATGCTTTTTGTTTTCCTCCAAACTTTCTTCCACCCCCAAAGCTGATCTCTTAGCTCAAAACCACTTTTCCCAATTATACACAAGCTGAAAATGTCAAGAGAAAAGTGAAAGGCATGAGAAGAGAAAGAGGAGCCATCTATAAGTGGAGAAAGCAATTTGATGGTAGGACACAGAGGCTTTTATACTTCTGAATTTATTTACACAAGGTTTGATAAAGATTTAATAAAACATTCTATATTTTCTTCAAGGCAAATCCTATCTCTTTGCCACTTAAAAGTATTCAGTTACTGTTACAGTAACAGTCAGTAACAGTTATTTAGTAGTCATGGAATTTACATTTCAGCATCTCGCATTAGGCTGGCTAGTTCATTTTTTAATTGATAGTTTGCCATTAGAACTTTAGTAAATGCTGTTTATAGGCATTTGTTTAAAACCAGCTGACCGAATCTGGGTTGTCCACATAAAAATGCATTGGTTCATTTCAGTACCTAGTGAAAAATGTGCCCACATTATAAAACCACTACTTTTGGCCAAAAATCATTCCAGTTTTCCATTGAGTAAGATCGGGCAACTAATTTGATAACCACATCGGCAGAAAGTGTCATAATTTTTTCAAAAGTTTTGATTCATTTTAATATGCTCTGGAGGGTTAAGGAAGATAAAGCTGAAGGCAAGGATGAGATTTCCAGAATTCTTAAAATTCTGTTACCCAAAAACTATTCAACAGCTAGCAAAGATTTTTACCGATATTTTGGAAATTAGAAAATTACCAGCCTTATTTAAGAGGACAAAAATACTTTCAAACCTAGTAAGGATCCCAGTAAAGCTGAGAACTACCACCCACTAGCTATATTAAGTGTAACTTACAACTTATTAGACTGATTTATAATAGAATTTTTCAGACCATAAATCATCATATCCCCCCTGAGCAAGCAGAGTTTTGACCAAATAGAGGATGTCGTGATCAAATTATAGCCCTGACTACCAATGTAGAAAATGGCTTTGAAATGTCATTAAAAACTGTAGCAGTTTTTCCTTGATTGGTTGGCTGCATATGATACCATCTGGAGACAAGAATTCATCTTAAAGTTCTTGGACATCATACCTTGTTTTAAAATTGCTAATTTACTAGCTAACAAGCTTAGCAATTGATGGTTCCACGTTTTTTTCTGATAACAGTAAGAGTAGACTACATAAATTGAACAATGAACTCCCACAGAGATCAGTCTTTGCTCTCAGGGATCAGTCTTTTTACTCTTTACATTCATGACCTTCCAGGCACCTCCTCAAGAAAATTCATATACACTGATGACAGCTCTTGTTACACAACAACCTTGTTTCTCCAGAGCACAAATAGTTTTCACATCTGATCTGAATCCTTTAGATACCTACTTTAAAAAAAGGTGTCTGCACCCAAGCCTTGGGGAAATGGAGGTGTCTGTATTTCACTTGAACAATAAACGAGATAATTATCAAACCATTATTGTCATCAGAAATTGATGGTACTCCTAAATATTTAGGAATCATCCTAGATAGAACACTGTCCTATAAAAAATCAGTTAACTATGACAGCAGCCAAGTTAAAAATCTGTAATAATTTGCTCTAGAAAGTCAATGGGACTTCTTAAGGAGCTGATATTGATGCACTGAGAATAGTAGCTTTAATGCTGGTGTACTCTGCAGCAGAATATTGCACCCCAATCTGGTTAAACAGTGCCCGTACTGATAAGGTTGAAATACATCTCAACCAAGCAATGTGAACAATCCGATCCACCCCTCTTCAATGGCTCCCTAATCTTAATAGCATACATCCTCTCCCATTAATAAGGAAAAATGCCTTAACTAAACTGTGAACTAAAATAAAAAATAGCCTGCAACTGCCCATAAATGAAGATCTCTTAAACCCAATGAGTCTGAGATTAAAATCTAAACATCCCGCTTGGAGAACAGCAATTCATCTTGAGTGAGACTCATTTAACTTCCAAGATGCCTGGACACAGAAGTGGCAAAGTTCACCCCCTAATACAGAAAGTATTATTATAGATTCCACTAGACCAGATGGCCTTGATCTGCCTAGACATGCAAATATGGATTTCTGTTATGTTGATGGGGCTGGACTAGTTCACTGAACTCTGAATGTGGTGCTCCTTTTCAAACTTTGAATCATCACCTCTGAATGTCCTCTTCATGCATTTAATGGAACTCTGTTGGATCTGCACAATACTACACCCAGACAATCAGCTGACTGCAAATTTTGGAAATAAAATTGTGAATGTGTTTCTCTTTGCTTTGTGATCACTGTATGCTAAATAAATAATGCAGCTTGTCTTTTTCACTGGTTCTTAGTCCCTCTCCCTGGGCTCATCATCCCATAACCATCTCTTTCTCAATTAAACATCTCCCTAGCTCCTTGCTGCACCCTCTGTCCAACCAGTCCCAATTATGCTTAAGTTCCCAACCAGATCTGTCACCCTTTCCATTTTGTCTCCCTTTTCTACTGCTGGTTACTGGTTCCAGTCACCTGTTTCTGTCTCATCTGCTTCCCAATCCTGGTGCCAACCCAAATTTCCATGAACAAATTCTCTCCTTGACACACACTCCTAGTCCTCCAAAAACTCCATTCTCCACCGCAGTGTACCACTTCTCCCTACCCAGCAGGCCCAACTTCTGTAAAATATGACAGCTTCTTCATTCTACGTAGGTACCAGGATAAAAGTCATGGAGAACACAGGAGATGTGGGCTTATTGTTGTCAGTCCTGGTAGACACCCCGCTGAGTAGGAGCACTAATTACTTGAAAGTTATTTCAAGGCCCCAGAACCTACTGAGTGACTTCTGATGAATCACTTAAGGAGTTAGGTTAGTGTGAAGTGCAGTTGTGGCAGGGTAGGCAAGGGAGAGGGGGTCTGGCTGGTGGGTGGGGAAAGGAGGTAGTTTATTTATTTGGTTGGGGTTTTTTAATTGCTTAGCACAGTGAAGTACTGCTTCATGTCTAGAACTCTTAAGTAATATGATATAATTAATAAACAGTAGTATTCAGTGTGGTATGAATTAGGAGTTTTGAGGAGAAAAAGAAAGAGGCACTCTAGAATCACCAGTATCTTTATGATTAAAGGAAATTATGTGGGATCCGGAAGGCTGAATTTCAAATCCCTGCTCAAGAACCCAAGACATTTTTAATTATTTGTATGATATAGAACTGCTCCAGCAACAGAACTTGTGAGAGAGATTAAATCAGGCAGAGTTGCTTTCTGAAGCTTGATAGTTCATCTCCCAACCAAGTGCCCTAACCACTGACTATTGGCTGCTCTAGGTCATCTCTTTGAACTTCTGGACCTAAGAAACCTTCTCAATTAAAATGTAATGGAAATTAATATTTTTCTTGTGGAAAGTTTGTTTTTGATAAATTGGTATTTTCTGAGAGAAAAACTTATTATTAAAAAAAAAAATGTGTAAACATGGCCTTTCCCCCCCTGAGCGTTCCCTCATCTGTAAAATTAGAAGAATAATTTGTTATCTACATCAGGGGGGCTGTGAAAATTAATTAATGTTTGTAAAGCACTTGCACATCTTCAGATGGAAAATAATGGATAAATCCAAAATTAAATTATTTTAATCTGCATGAAAGATGGGTTTTCCCTGTTTAGCATTATGGTTGGAGTGTTGTTGTATAGAGGAGCTCACATCAGAGCTTCATGTCCTTATCTTAAGGATATGGAATGATGAGGAAATCCCAGTCAATCTCGGGGATGCTATGATTGTGACAATCTTCAAGAAAGGAGACAAGTCCATCTGTGGAAATGACAAAGGGACCACACTACTGTCCACCACAAGAATGATCATTGTGAGAACTCTCCTGAACTATTTCCTTCCATTTGCTGAAGAGCTCCTTCCAGAATAACAGTGTAGATTTAGGGCATCAGGAGGCACAACTGACATAATCTTCAGAGCTTGCTGGCTGCAGGAGAAATGCAAGGAACAACATAAGCCTCTCTGTATGGCCTTATTTGACTTTTCAAAAGCTTTTGACTCTGTTAGCCGGTAAGTGCTGTGGTGAATCTTTCTGAAGTACAGATGCCCACCAAAATTTGTCACCATTCTCTGCCTGCTTCATGACCGTATGCAAGTGGTGGTTTTCAGTAATGGATCTATCAGATTCCTTTGAGGTTAAAATGGCCTTAAGCAAGGTTGCATCATCACTGCAACACTCTTCCAGCCACAGTGGAGCAAAATTCCTAAAAGGATGGTAAGCTGTTTAACCTCATCTGAATCTGAGATAAAACCAAGATCACCCCATCTTCAATCATTGAACTCCAGTATGCTGGTGATGCCATAGCATGTGCTCAGTAGGAAGGAGACCTTTTGGCAATTGTCAACATCTTTACCAAGGAATACAAGAAAATCAGACCAACACTTAACATTCAGAAGAATAAGGTTCTCCACCAACACTGGAGATTTCCCAGACCTCAGAAGCCATCTGGCACAGAAGACTGATATTAACAAAGAAATCCAGCACTGCCTGAAATATACAAGTGCAGCCTTTACACACCTGAAGAAAAGAGTGTTCAAAGATTGCAACATCAGATCCAAAACCAAGCTCTTGGTTTATCAAGCAGTCATGGACAACATGGACAGCATACATAAGACATCTAAAGTTGTTGGAGAAATACTATCAATACTGCCTGAGGAAGATCCTCTGAATCCAGTGGGAAGACTTGCATCAATGTTAGCATCCTCCTACAAGCAAACACCATGAGTACTGCTTGGATGAGGTGATAATCATCCAACATCAACTTCATTGGGGCAGCCATGTCATCACTCCAGAGTGCCAAAGTGAGTTTTATTCTCCCCACTCAACCAAGGCATATACTCAAGAAGGGCAGACATAACACTTCAGAGAGATCCTTAAGGCCAACTTAAAAAAAATGCAACATCAATGTCAGCTCATGGAAGACTGTCATATAGGACCACCCCAACTGGAGAAATAATCTGCTGCAGGGATCTCAGTACTTTGAAGCCTCAAGACAACAGCAGGAGCTGGAAAAGTGGGAGTGGCAGAAACAGCATATTGCAGACTAAATCAAGAATCCATTGCCATGCATTCCACACAGAAACACATGTATGAGCTCTTCCCAGATAGGCCTCATCAGACATCTTTGGACACATGGATAAGACAGTCATCCTCAACTGAGTGGGACTGCCAAAGAAAAAGACTTCTGTTTAGTTTGGCTTGCTTAAGTAGAGAAGATAACTATTAGGGATGTACAAAGCAGGCAATATTTGATTCAGATTTGGATTTGGCCTAATCCAGGGAAACAGTAATTTGATTAGCTGATTCAGATCACTGTCCTGATTTGATTTGGCCAAATCTTAAGATTCAATTCTGATTCAGAGAATCAGCAATTCGGCCATAGACACAGCTTTATACGTTTGTTTTTTTTTAATCTACCTTGAGGTACCAGGTGCGGCTTGTGAATGCTGAGATGGTGGGGTGGATAGAGCATCCCATGGGAACCCAGGGGAGTGGGGAGGTCACCCATGTGCTTCACACTGGGCCCAGAAGTGGACCAGAAGTACTTCCGGTCCACTTCTGGGTCCAAAACCAAGCATGTGGGGGACTTCCCCTGTGTCCCCCCCCCAGCTCAATGATTGGTGGCAAGGGGACCCGGGGTGCCCCCCCCCCAGACACAAAATGTACCAGTTACCCAGCTGGGGGGTGGGGAGATTCCCCTGGACACTCTGCAGTGGACCCAGAAGTGGACTGGAAGTGCTTCTGGTCCACTTACAGGTCCACTACTGAGCACAGGGGGGACCCCCCTGCGCTCCTGTAAGACACTCCATTTGCCCTACCATCTCAGCGTTCATGAATTGTGCCTAGTACCTTGAGATATGCAGAAAAAACACACAAAGCAGTGTCTACGGCCAAATCATCAAATCTCTCTGAATCGAATCGGAGGCTTTTGATTTGATTTGGAGAAATTAATGGGTCTCCTGATTTTATTTAGATTCGGAGATTCAGCTGCCGAATCGGGCTTAATCCCCTCTGAATCGAATCAGCAACTGAAGCTTTACATAGCCCTAATAACTATAAGCATGTGCAAAAAATACTCCAGTGTCCAACAGGCTTTGTAATCCTACCATCAGGACATGGTTGGGAAGCCCCAGGTAGCTAGGGGTAGCCTGGAATAGGAGTAGAGAGATTCTTACATTTCAGTCCTCCAGGTGCATGGTGGCCTAAGGTGTGTTTGCTCTAACATCAGTCAACGTTTGTGTGTCTCACATAATAAGACCCTAAAAGGAAATGACAAAACAGGTACATACTTTTGAGAAATCTGGCCACGTGTTTATATCTGTTCCTTTAAATATACAAAGGCCTAGTCACACCATTATTATTGGAAATATGACTGAGTCAATTTTCAGTTTAATTTTTCCTTAAAAAATAGAAAAAGTTGTTTTGTGGTGGACACGAGGGAACTTGAAACAGCTAAACTTTATTTAGTCTGTAGATGGAGGGCTTCAGTCTGTAGTGATATCAATGTGACATTTTTAATGGAATTTTGTCTTAATTGAAAAATAATTTGGAGGCTTGGATATATATATAAAATCACAGTACAAGCATTTCATGTGTAACATCTTAGTTATTGTAGTTTTTTTAGTCATAATCAAAAAGGGAATGAACAGGGATTTGTATAACAAAGAATATTATGAAAAGCATTAAGGAAAAACTGCTTCAAATGTTGTGAAAATATATTAAAACTTACGCTTCAGAGGTTTGAACCTATGACTGATTTACAGTGATTAATATGGGGGCATATTATCTCACTTCTGGCTTATGTGAGCTTTCTTTGACCTTCCTCTGAAACATTTGGTGAATGCCAGATTCAGCATGGCAATTTCTATATTACTATAATGCAACAAAAGCAAAAAATTACCCTAAAAGATGCTGAAATGTTTAAACTAAACTAAACTTTAAACTTTTCTGATGCTATAGTGTCCATCCTTGCCCTTCCCTCCTCACCCCCGCCCCTTTAAAAATGGCACTTTGTGACCTCTTGATCATCTTGTCAGTATTATTTGCATCCCTTGATAGGGAACATCATCTTTCTAGCATTAGGCCAAATCAAAACATTTCTTCACACAAAATCAGAAGTATTTAGGAGTAGTGTGCAATGTTGCTATTTGCCTTCTGCCAGGGTGCAGCTTTAGGAGCAGACCAAAAAACAAATTGTGGTTCCTTTATTCTCCTTTTCCTTTTTTGCAGAAAAGGAAGTAAATTGTTTTTCCCCCTTCTTGTGGAGTGACTGCATGGAGCGGAAAGAATCATACTTAACGTTTCCTTTCACCCTTCACCCCTCATTGCCCATACATAAAGGTAGATTCAAGGGAGTATTCCCTGTTCCTCAGCCAGATTTGTGGTAGTTAATTTTAAAATATCATGCTCCTGTGATGAGCAGAATTCTTGTTTTAAAAAATTGTACATCATTATTACTGAATATTTATTATGTTGGAATGAAAATAGCTTATCCATAATGTGAAATTGACTAAGTGATTTACCACAGTCAAAAGCATCTCTGACATGACTTTCATTTCAGTGACACATTCCAAAAAAAATAAATAAGTAAAAGTAATCCCAGCTGCATAATGTTGCAAATCATAGCTATATATAGCATAATATTATGCTTTGACTGGAAGCCCTTTAGGTCAAGGACTTTCTTTTCATTCCAGCCTTCTGTTGTCTTTGTCTCCCCCTACTTGTTCTTGCACAATATTCGTCAAGTTGGTCCTCACTTGAGTTACCCACTGGCCAAAGTAAGCTGCCCCTTTTTTGGAGTTGCACTGAGAGAAACTCCCTTATCAGCAAGAGAAAGAAGTTTCAACCAGGTAGAAGAAAGCAGTGTCATAGGAACATTAAGGTTGCCTCCGGCTACATTATTTGTGCTGTTTCTTATTGGAGTTTACATAATATGAATAGCATCCTGAGCCCATAACTGCAGGTAGGGGAAATGGAACTGTGTTTACTCTTACTTATGGCTTACTTATGGCTTACTCTGTTATAATTGTTAGTATGTTTAGGTTTAAAAAAATATTTTGCCTATATTTAACTAGACCTTTCCCAGACTAAGGGTTATACTATTATAGTTATTCCAGTGATTGGCCACTAAGGGTGATAATCTAATATGGACAATTTTGTTAAGTTCAGTTGATGGTATTGGGGCCCTCATTCTCGTGAGAGAGGAGTGGTGATTTTGTTTGCTCCCTAATTCTACCAGGATCTGTACCTATGCTGAGGGAAGGGAGCTAGATGTCTCCATTTGCCCTATCAGAATGTTCTCTGTAGCTCCTTATATTATTTCTTCAGACATTGTCTCCACTGGCAGGGATCTGACAAAGAGCCCAAACACAAGCGGGGACAGTGAATTAACCCACCTCTAAACACAGTCCCCGCTCGTGTTTGGGCTCTTTGTCAAATATGTATCTTCCAATATTGATACACCCATTCTAATTAGACAGGCAGTTTCTTCACTGCCTCTTCACTAGCCAGCGGAGTTGGTGACCAGCACAGAAGAGCCAGCTAAAAAGCAAATAGGCTGTGCATGTCAGAGTACGCCCAGCCCTTCATGATAAAGGGAGGAGGGATTGGTAAAGACACAGGATGCTTAAAGATGAAGCTGTCTCTCTGGTAGAATGACAGTTTTTTCCCAGTAGTCTCTGAAGGAAACCTTCAGGGTCATCAGCCTAATGTAGGGCTGGGGAAAGAACCAAGTAGCATGGGGAAGAATTGGTCACATTCGACAGTCATCTCCATCTTGTTACTGGAAACATTTATGTAGCAACATCTGTACCAGTATCTTAAAACCATATGGCTATAAAATATGGTGATGTCTCCAATCTTACACAGCTGTAACAGACCCTCAAAATACATTCTGCTGGCCTGTATTAGCAAAATGTGACATTTTTACTGCTGAGGGTAATATATTATAAAACACTTTCAGAATTGTGTGATGTTTCAGCGTAAACATAAATTATTATGTGATTCAGATAATGAATTTTTCATTGCTGTACAACACTTTTAGGAATATAAGAGTGCCACACAGGATAGAAGGATCACTGATTTTACCCTGCTTTCAACAGTGGTCGACTGCATATTTCAGCCACCCATCCCCAGTCCCTGATAGTTACAAGCTGATTTATATGCTGGACCAAAACAGAACAGAGCCCTGTCCTGCAGTAGAAAAATCCTAAGAATATGGTCCAAAGTCTCACTGAAAATTATAGAAATTTTCCCACTAACATTGATGGTTTTCAAAATCGAGCTACTAGAGTTGTGGCATGATGTAATCCAGTGTTTCATGAGTAATTAAAGCATTCAAAATGTACATTAATGAATGATAAAATTTGCTTTGCATTTCTGGTTAAATACAAATGATCGATTGAAATTCAGTTCTGAAAAGAAATGTTCAGGTCAAAGTTGTCTCGGAGAATCACACTTAAGGAAATGAGTGAGTCTAGTAGATGGGGCTCATTTATCTTTTCAGTTGTACTGAAATATACAATTTCCAACTTCTAGGTCATGAGAGCTGGTTATTATAGGTAAAACTCTACTACATGTCTGGCATGCTCTTCTTTCCTTTAAAAGAACAATTAATGAGTCAGTTATAAAAGATTTTCAGATGTACTTGCAAAGATTGAGGTTTCTCTTTTCATTGGAGGTCATAAGGCTCCTTATCCTTTTATTATAGACAGTATTTTAATTAAATATAATGAAGGCAGCTGTTCACAATGGTGGAGAAGTTTTTGCTTTGAAGTGTAATTCAAACATTTTTAGTTATAACCATACGTACATAAATCCTGCAGAGGTAGAACATTTGCTCAAAGCTGTGGGTGCCTATACATGTGCTCTGCCGTGATCTAAGTAGAATGCATCAGAGCAGACTTGGTTCTTCTTTCTGCTGGATCTCAGTCTCAATTAATTGAGTCTGTTGAAATGTTCTCATTAGAACACTCCATCATGAATGCACCGTCACGTGTATTCGGTGTCCCACACTTCAAAATAGTGTTGGGGATGCTTTAACTAAAACTCATTGAATGAGCTTTAGTTAAAGGAACCCACAGCTATTTTGAAATGTAGGATGGTGAATACACATGACCTGTGGCATTTTAGTTAGAACAGCCATCCAGGAGCTGCTCTAATTTAAAAGCCCCCTCCCCCAACCCCAGAGCATGTGTATAGATGTTCTCTATTTGCTTGCTTGTTTGAAATACCTTTCCAGTTTTAAATCATCTTCGTAGTAAAAATGTAAGTGCCTTGTTCTTTTAGAGCTTGAAGTATTTCTAGTGGGAGTTTTGCATATAGACATATTGTTTTCCATTGAGGGTGTCATTATAATTTACATGTCTGAGTTTTAAATTTTAGTTATTTCAGTACAGGATTCAGTGAGGAAAAGAGAAAAAATATTAAATACTTTCCTGTTAAAGATTAACTTGTGCTCTTTAGCAAGTGAAGCATGGTAAATGCATAAAATGAGAAAGGTCTGAAATTTTACCTTGGCACCAAAATTCTGTCAAGTCACAAATGCAGATTAATTTGCTGCTTTCTACTTTAGTCTTAGTGGATGCATCTACATGTGAAATTAATGTAACACAAATGCCATCACATACTGCACTGGAGTTTATTGCTCCCAGGCACCATGTTTACATATGTGCTTGGAACTGCAGCACATTGAGGCAGGTCAGAGCACCCCAGCTGACACGGGGCCCTTGCCAGGCCAGGGCTGCTCCAGTCAGGCTCAATGTGCTGCAGAGGGGCTGGGGGACGAAGGAGAATCCTGTGCAAGGCTAGCCAGCAGAAATTAGTGTTTACAAGTACTTACCTACAATGGCATTAATTGGCTTGCTGCAGCCTAATAGGGTCACATGTGTAAATGCTGAGACTTTTTTGCAGAGTTAATTAGGCAGCTGTTAAGTAAACTTCTCATGTGGAAGCACTCAGTGCATGACAATAAGACAAGCAGAGACTGCTTCTCTTCTATTTTTGTACAAAGCCCATTTGAGACTCAGGTCCTATTTGCTAAATTTACATAGATATATTATATTATTAATATTAACAGCACCACATAATATGATGTACCTGACAATCTTTACTACTAATAGACTAACTAAGAAATAAAATAGTAAAGATGTTGCATGGCCTCTGCAGGATGGCTTCCTGTAAATCCAGTTTCTCTCTGGATCCTTTCTAGACCTTGAATTTCCTTGAAGCCTTCTAACTCTGCCCACTTCCAGAGAACCCCAAGTCTCCCAACCAGCTCTGTTTTTACTCTCTAATATTTTTCAACACTCATAAAATGGTAATTGACAGTGGGATGAGGCAGGAAATTCAGGAGAGATGGTAGGATGGAATGGGGCTGTAAAGACATTCGTGTCACGGAAAGTGCTGAGAGGGTGGCATTCCCGTTGGCACAAGGAATTCTGCAGTGGAGTAGTAGTGCTGGGCAGGAACTGAACTCCAGTAATCTCTAATACTGCAGATCCAGATGAACAAAGAATAGCGTTCAGGGAGAATAGGAAGTAAGGGTAATGGAAGCAAACTGAGGAGGCATAATGGCAACACCACTGCCGTCTGCTCCATGGCTTGAATATTGAACACGCATATAACCCTCTGCCTGTCATTTCTGACTAAAAACCAAGTGTGTCCGAATTAGATTTCTTTCTTCACCTATATCGTGTATTCTTTAAAAACAAATGTGTGCTATATTTTAGCTGATGCTAGCTATTAAAAGTAATTATACATTAACTTTGCAGAGGTAGATGGCTATGGAAATAGGTAGTCACCTTAGATGGATGTTAAATGTCTTGCCCAGGACTGCTGAGAAAGTTCATGCCTGAGGAGTAAAAGTCTGGATTTAAGATTGCTGGCTCCCAGGCAATGAGAATGCATTTTATTTCTTTAAAAAATAAGGAGGGAAAATGTGAATTGGAAAATGCGTTTAACTCGCATGCAAATGAACTTATCAACAAATCATTGATGTGAGCAAAAACAGCTTACTATGCATGGAGCACAGGAAACTAACAGTGCATAAATGTTAAATTTTACTGAATGAAGGATACTCAAGGACAAATAACATCAATTTCTTATGGTAACATCTATATTCCCTGCATTTAACATTCTTCTAAGGTGACGGCCTATTTCCATAGCCACCTACCTCTGCAAAGTTAATATATAATTACTTTTAACAGTTTATATGCACACTTATTTTACAATTTCTATTACAGTTGCTTCAGAGTTAATTTTAGGAAGCCTTACATTTTGACTCTCCTAGTCTTGATGATGGTATACCATCATAATATGAAGAAGATTAAAAGTAAGGAATTTACATTAGGATTTAAATCAAAGTGGCCTTATGTTTGTCAGATGATAAATCTGTGACATCCTAATTTAGTCAAATATAGTTTATGTTTCTTATTCAATGTTCAGTTTGTACCCCAGTCTCTGTAGCTACATGTACTTACTGTGACTGTCCTCCTACTTCACAAACAGCACCTAACTGTACCTAACTTCATATATATATATTGGACATACATAATTAGTCATAGTTTTTTTCAGAAAAGTTGTTCTGTAAATCTACATCTCTGAAGTTGTTTGTACAGTCTCCACTGTCTCTTGGAGTAAGACTCTCTAGACCACAGAATGAATATGTGACACTCAATTATAAGGACTGAATAAAAAAATCACTACAGTTATTTATTAATAATAGCTTATTAATATGCTAAGATGCATAATAGCCACAGGACTCTAGATAGAGCTGTTAAAATTGTTTTCATCAGTGTTGAATTCTGTGAAAAATAACAGGAACTTTTGAAATGAAAAATGGCTTTGAAAACTTCTTGTTTCAAGTAACATAATTAGCAATTTTTTCCAGATCCATAAATTAGGTCTTCCTGAATGGAAACACTTAATCCTGAGCTTACAAGGAATCAATAGGAAGCCACCAACCTTGGAGACTAATAATAGCAAGACTGGATTGCCAGGTGGCCTTGATTTGTGTACTTTTGACCTGCATAACTCAGTGTTTTTCAGATGATGGTTTAATGGAAATCAATGCCTTTTTTTTTCTTTTTCCACAATAAGGAGTTGGTCAATATGTATAGGATGTAGCCCATATCCAAATTTACTGCATAAAAACGAGACGTCTAAGACCTTCATCAGAAAAGAAGAAGTTAATACATATTACTTTAATCTTTCCTGCTCATTAAAGGGCTTCCAAGGGAGGTGGTGGTTTTCCCTACCTTGGGGGTCTTTAAGAGAAGGCTGGATAGACATCTGGCTGAGGTCATCTGAACCCAGTACTCTTTCCTGCCCAGGCAGAGGGTCAGACTCGATGATCTGTTGAGGTCCTTTCCAACCCTACAAACTATGAATCTATGAAGCCACCATGTTATGTATTTGACACTTGTTAAATGTGTGTAGAATGGTGGTATAAACTGATGTTGCCCAAAGAAATGGATAAGCTGTGGCAGGATGTGTCCCACCACAGCTGATTCACTTCATGGGCCAAAACACACATCCCGCATTTCCCTGTATCAAGCCTGATCCTGTGGGAGAATGGGCAATGTGTTCCTTATTTATAGGACTTTGAGACTTCTGCAGGACACATCTCTAAGTGGGGAAACTTGGTGCTCTCTGCTGAGAGAGTTGTGCCCTGGGTAATCTCCAGGGTGCATCTCTATAAGTGGGGAAAGTCAGGCAGAGGCACTCAGGGCTTGAGGTGCCCAAGCCTATGCCGGAGTTTTCTGGGTACACAGGATTAGGCCCTTCAAATCGTAGGAGTGCCTGCCCAGGGCAGCAGGAAAGTACAGGCAGCTCCAGCTTACTCATGTGCTCATGTGATAAAGCAAACAGATGTCTTCTGCAATAATGCAGCAGAAACCATCATCACCTTTGTTGCACCCACCAATTTTGAGGATTTCTGGGACAACAAGGTCTATATGGTTATATTTTCCTGGCCCTTGTATCAACATAAAAAACCTTTATGGTAGCACAGCAGCACTATCTGTTTCTTCCCCAAAACTACGTGATAGAAAGACTTGTCCAACCGTTAAAACATCTAGCATTTTTGTTTAATTTATTTAAACAGAAGGTGTTCTTAGGTCACTTAGGAGAAAGCAGCTCTTCATTGTATTTTTTCTCCTTTCATCCTGCCATGGTTGTGAATTAACTGGGACATAACCTGTGTAATGCAAACTGAACAGAAGGAAAGTTGGCTTCTTCATTTAAAAAAAAATTTCTGAGGCGATATTGTTGCCTGTCAACCCTGCTTTCCCCTGTGTCTAAGGTTGAGATGAATACTTCATTCATTGCCATGCTGGAAAAAGGCTAATTAGGTAATTGTCTCTAAGTAATGTGATGTCTTAGTTGACATTAGGATGCAGCTCTTGAAACTAAAGTGCATACTTTGTACTCTTGCCAGCTAGAAAGCAAAAACACCAAAACCTTTAGCTTTTATTTCCAGCTCCTGAACAAAACATATTTGATCCCAAAGACTTAGTTTAGTTCAATGGGTATTTGGCAATTTAGCGTATATATAGGTTTTTAAAGTTTTTACTTTTCTTGTATATTGTCTGACCATCACTATAGCAGAAAATATGAAGATAATATAAAAACACCCCAAGAAAGTAAGAAATTTAGCTTTTTAAAATATTTTTGAATGTTTATACTTGTACACAATGTGTTTGTAGGTTAAATCTCTTCCTTCTTTTATTCCTTCACTGTGAACAGATTTCATTGGGACAGAAATACCAGGGAAACTTAGGGAACAGAGAGAATTTGACATTTTGAGGTTAAATTGAAAAAAGCCTTTTCCTGGCAATGTGAATACCTTTGATGTTTGTCAAAGATGTTGCATAATCACTGACAATTGCCACATTCTCTCTTGCTCTAAAGATTCACAATAATTTTTGGTGCTGTGTTATCTAAAATGAAGTAATTGTTGTCAGTGCTCTATAATTTGGCAGCTCTGGTAGTGTTTTTGCACAAAGGAAATAGTCTCTTAATTGTATGTGTATGTGTATGCCTATTTGTTTGTGTTGTTTTTTCCTTCCAGAATATAAATTAAGGGGGGAAACAGTGCCGTTTCACATCATGGGGTAAATATATGCATTCCTACAAGTACACCATATTTATACATATTTCTCTTATTTTGATTTCCAGGAGTGAATATTCTCTTTAGCCACTAGCATAACTAGGGTGAGCCATCAGAGAGGTGGTAGGGGGCTGTGCTTGGTATAGGCTCACTCAGGACCAGGCCTGAAGGGGCTGCAAACTGTGGCTGTGCAGTCTGACGGCCGGAGTCCCACTGACAGCCTCATTTCCTACTCTTCCCGCTGTGCGGGTGACAGCCCCTGCATTAACCCTCTCGCAGCTGAGGATTTTAGTGTCATTCCACATACAATTAGGCTACAGCTGCAGGAGGGTTAAACTCACAGCAGCATCCCACACAGGGGAGGAGATGAGAGGATGGCAAGGGGATCCTAATGCTACCTTCTGTAGCAGCATCCTGTACCCTAGCAGGTAAGACTCTCCCTGCCCATTCATGCCGCCTCCCATCCCTGCTCCACTCTGTCCAGAGAACAGAAATTACTAGATGTGCCTTTGCCTTCAGCAGATCACATATATATCATGCCCTATACTTTACATACCTTAATTATAGTGAATATGCCATAAGCACTATAATCCTACTCTGTCTCATTTACATAAGCAACAAAATATGTGGATATGTTGTCACCTGTAACACATTTGAATAGGATTCATTATGGCACATTTCCTTAGCCCTGTGCATGAAAGCTTTGGCTTATTCACTTTTCGGCCCTAATAGAACCATTTTGTGGGCACCAAAGTTATATTTTAATTCCTGAACTCATGATTCTGCACTTAAAATGCCACTAAACTAATGTAAAAATCTAGAACTCTTGGTTCAGAGATGATACCTTTTATGAAGCCAATGGTCTTTTTCTGCAGGCTTTTGGGCTTACCTGTCTTTCATCTGGTTCAGGGAAAATTAAATATGGTAAAAGTCCCCACAGGTAGGAAATACACTTCATTTGTGCACAAAGGGAGTTGAAAATGGCAGTCTGTCTCTCTGGGTCCATGCAAGTGGACTAGACTAATGTAGTGCTAGTTTCAGTGAAGCAAAAACAGAGTTGGATTTGTATGGAGAGCCTATATAGCATTGCAAAAGCATCCTCTTACATCATTCATAAGACACCAGTGCTGCATGTTGTACCTACTTGTGCATAATTACATTATATTTTATCACATGCAGAAATCACAGTTAAAAGAAAATACCTGGGAAGTGGAGCAGAACACAGCCACTGTGACTGCCAAAATTGTGATATATCACAATAAATACTGAAGTAATCTTTGAGGACCAAACAAGGTTTCATCATATTTGTGAGCTTAGTGTTGAGGTGATGATGTGGCTGTGAGGGGACCAGGAGGTATGTGAGAGGCAAGAATTCTCGTGGGTCATATCTTTTATTGGACCAACTGTATGGTTGTTAACAGGCATAGGAAGCTTGAGAACATAGCATGGTTCCTGTTACAAGAGCATACCCCCAGACTTTCTCTTTCAAGCCAACCCCATAGTAGAGTTCGGTCCCAGAAGATCAGAACAAATCAAATCATAAAGATTAAAGCTGACAGGAAAACAACTGTAGCTATACAATTGATCAGAAAAATTGGTGCAGTTTCCTCAGGGGTACATCCTTGAATGAATCTCTGAGCAAAGCTCCTTTTTTTGTAAAGCTATATGGGGAGAAAATGAATCACTTGGGGAGATTCTGTGAAAGATTATCACCCATACTTAAATCAAAGTAGCGTAGAGCCTAGTGAAAAGCAAGAGTTCTTGAATACAAATTGCCTTGTTCCTGATGTCAATCAGAAAATAGAAAACGAGGGACAGAATGAGCTGTTCTTGTCATGATCTATGCATTGCAAATGTCTGTTAATGCAATCCTGACAGATACTTTGTATAAGAGTGATTGACTGCAGTGATGTTAGTCATCCTAACCAAACCCTCCCCTGTGATCAGACATCACTGCTCCTTTGCTGAACACTCAGTTCAGTCTCATACTGTACATCATCCAAGTTGTTTATATTTGATATATGGATTGGGTGTTGGAGTGCATCTTCACTTCACTGTGTAGTCTTTGAAGCTGTTAAAAATATCCAAAGGATATATCCTATGCTTGTCACAGTATTATGGTTATGATAACATATTTTGTACTACTATAGTACTATTTATTGAAGGATAAGAAATGCTTTTCAAGTACCAACAGCTCAAAAATGTAGGGTAAATATATCTTAATAAGTCCATTACACAGGTGGTAAAGTGAAACAGAACTGAAGCAACTAGCTATGCTGTAATTAAAGCACCCACGCTGGGGCTCATGTAAAGATGGCCCAAGACTTTAACCACTGAGTAACACTATTTCCAATTAGAACGCTTTAATTTAAATGGTCTGTAGCACTAATATATCTATTGCGTGCTTATAAACCTTACCGATTAATTTCCTTATTAAATTTCTTCATTTATTGGCATTGCTGAGTTCTTAATGGTGATCACATCAGTTTAATCCGCAGAGAGAATCTCTGAGATAAATGTTAACTGCACAGAGGTGTGCCAGAGGGGACATCAGAATTCTAGTCATAAGAACTAATTTTACAAGTATACACATACTAAAATACCCTCCCCGCCCCCCACTTAAGCATATGAAGCCCTTAAAGTATTGGAAGAATACCAGTAGCATATTCTTCAGTTTACTTGACTAAAACAGTTATACGAATTAAGAAGTTCAGCAGAAAATGGTTTACATAGGAACAAATATATTAGTCTTATGGAAAAATAAATGAACCATAGTTGCATAAAATTCAAATGTATTTATGTGACTTATGGTTTTCCAAAACTGACTGTCTTTATTTTTAAAAAAAGAAAAGCAAATTGGCATTCTCTAATTTCTATGTTCCTTTTTAATCTTTGCTATCTGAGTCATTCTCAAGGTCTCTCTGTAAATGTTCTGCCTTGATCATCTTCTAAAATAAATTCCATATGCATTTGTGTGTCCCATGAGATTACTATTTTCTTTGTGTGTAGTTGGAAGCTCAAAGTGCATTCGGTGAGGACCCTGAATTGTCTATATTCACTTTCTTCAATACTTGCCCACTGCCCTCCTTATTTTAACACTAAGAATCAAGAGAAAATCAAGAAGAAAGGAAAAAAATAAAAACCTTTAGTGCCTAATTCCCCATTAAAACGTGCCATCTGTGATTATTTATATTCATGCAAAATAAGTGTAAAGCACTGCTACTCATATACTTTAGTGAATGAAAAAAACTGACTTGGTAACAAGTTGTGCCTAGTTTGAAACCATTCTGCACAGTGCAACTCACTGCAGAAGATACAAGTTGTGTTAGACCTTTGTTTATGGAAGAAATAAAGCCACTACCTTTTTTTGCCTTCTATTTAAACATCTTAAAAGTAAATAAAGCTATATACAGACACTTAGTTTCTCCTAGAGAAGTCATGGATTCTCCTTGGAGAACAGGAGGCATGCAGATGTTCACAATTTTTCTCCCAGAGCAAAAATGGACAGTCCAGAAGAAAAATAGTCTGGGAACAACAAGGGTCAAATCTGGGAGAGCAAACATCTGTGCAAGTTCTTTTTTGAGAGAAGCCACAGCACAGTCTAGCATCCCAGGGTGCTTTACTCCTGTCCCCGTCTCCTCATCTCCAGAGGAACGGGGTAGTGTTTTTCTCACTGGACTTCGCTAGTGCAGCCAAGCAGGGAGCAGAACGCTCCCCCTTCACAGACTTCATGTTGTGCTACAGGGAGACGGGTGATCTGGGTCAGCAAATTAATGAAGCCCTGTGTACTGCTGCTATCTGTCTCCAGGCAGATTGAGGGAGCCTGCTGAGATGTATGCACAGGGGCCACCTGACTGCACAGAGCCAGCACTAGAAGCTCTCTGAACTTCAGGGATTCTGTATTTGAATATCTGTTCTGCTCAGGCATCACTGAGTATGTTTTTCTACCAGGAGAACAAACTTGGGAGAATTTTCCCAGATTTGGTGGATGCATTTATGCAGCCTAAGATTTTTAGAGAGTCAGGAATTATGATTGGCTGAATAACAATATTCTCATGTGTTTTGATCAGCTCCCATGAATTGTTACAAGACTTTATCATAACTGCAGCCATAGTCTTTTTTATTTGTGAATTCAAAAATACCCTTTTCATCCTTCCATTCTATACCTTTTCACTTCTAAAATTTTTGTTCCTTTTACAGTTTCTATTACCTTGAGCATATAACTTTCTGTTTTTAACCTGTAGTAGTGATGATTTAGTTTACTTGCTATCACTTTTCATTCCATCTCTACAAGTTTATACATTTTAGGTCTGTATCTGTGATGTTAAAGGCATTGCCTTAATGCTTAGAAATGTTGTTTAGGGATCAACAAAGTTTGATTATTATGTGTTAACCATTGCCTAAATATAGAATTTAAGATTTAATATTCAGGACAACTGTTTCTTTTAACAGGTCTTTGGGTTATGTTCCCAGAGATAAGCATCTGGGTACCTAATATGAAACAAATCTTAGAACGAGTGTAAATTTGCAACATGAAGCCTAGGATTCTGGAAACCAAGAAAACAGTGAAGTTGTAGAAAACTACTGTGACTGTGCCCTCATCCTCCTGCTTTATTCTGGCATGTTAGAGTGTTCTGGATGTTTGAGGGCATTCATTGTGCATGGCAGTTTGTGCAGTTTTAAGAATAGGTTAGACAAACACTTGTGTGAGTGTTTTAAATAGGAATAGTCCTGCCTTGATTAAGGGGTTGAACTAGATGAAGTCCTGAGGTCTCTTCCAACTCTACTGATCTATTATTTTATGATTTTATGCTGTATATTGTGGAGAGTTAACATAACTTGTTGATTTGAAATAGGCAAACCCAGCACTAATTCTGTTTTGGTTGAAAATTTCTTCATCAAGGTTGTTTTTATTATCATTATTATTATTATTGAAGTTGAGGTGTGCTAATAGTATTGTTTCAGATAACATTTAGCAACTGTGTTATAATTAATGAATTTATGGCCTATGCAGACATAATTTATTAGACTTCTGTCTCATCCCCAGTGGCATTGTGTTAAGATTGGAATCAACTAAATCTTTGTCTTCTTATGTCTGGGAAATGCACAAATTCAGAGCAGTAATGTCATAATAACTTAACTGCTTTTGACTTTGATAAAACAGATAAAATTTTACTACATATGTTTATGTAGCAAAATATAAAGCAAGTTCATGCCAATTAATCACGTTGGTCAGAATAAAACCTAAGGAAAACAATTTCATATGCAAAAAGGTTTCCTTGCTTTATTTGGAGGGTTTATCTACCACTTTATATATAGACTCATAAAATTTAATAGGGAATTAAAAACTGTCTTTAGGTTTTCTCAGCTGTCCTTTATAGGGGTGCAGCAATAGAAATTTTTTGAGCCGATACCGATGGCCGAGTTATAAGAAGACATAAAGGCTGATACCTGTTCGATTCCAGTATGCAGCCACGCAACTTGGAGACCATTGTTGGGCTGGTAAATCTGGCAGGAGGGAAGGGGAGGGTGGAGGGAAGGAGCACAGGGGAGGCAGATCAAGGCCTCTGCAGTGAGGAAGGGATTGGGTGAGGGGCAGGCACCACTCAGCTGCGGCAGGGCAGGGTGTGGGATGGAGCCAGTAGCAGCTTGTACAGGAGGCATGAGAGGTGGGGGTGGTTCCTAACCTGTATGCTCCCTGGGAGGGGTGTGTGGCCCTGGATCTGCGTGGGGTGGAGCAGGATGCCACTGCTGGCTGGGGCTGGGGCTGCACCGGGATCTGCCTAGGGCTGGGCTGTACTGCACTTAGGGCAGGTGATGGTGGCGCTGGGAGTGGGGCTACAGGGTGGCCACAGCCACACCAAAATTTGTCATAGTCCCCCACAACCCCTCTCCCAGTGCTGCCACAATGCACCCTGAGTGTAGCGCAGCCTGACCCACCCCTGCTGGCTAGAGCTCAGTGCAGCCCCTGGCCTCATCCCGCAGTGACATCCTGCCCCACCCTGCATGCAGATCCAGGGGCATACGCTCCCCCCCATTCCCTCCTGGGGTGCATGCAGTGGTGGGAGCCACCCCCCGAATGAGCCGCCTGTGGCTTAGTCCTGTGCCTCTCTTGCCCTGGCTGAGCAGCACCTGCTCCTGCCCCACTCCCTGCCTCACCCTGGGGGCCTCAATCTTCCCCTTCCACCACACCAGACTTCCCAGCCAGATGCTGGTCTTCAAGCTGTTGGGCTGTGCTCCTAGCCCCATGCTGCAGCTGTGTGCACAGGGCATTTATCGACCACATTATCAGCTGCATCAGGCAAAAAAATCCCGACTTCCAGTACTTTTCATTTTCCTCATCTTGGTGCTGATCCGATATGGAACCAAAGTATCTGTGTACCTCAGTAAGGCTAACTGCACCTCGTCATGCATCCACAGATGCATCATGAGCTGGTCCAAGGAGGTGATTCTCCCCCTCCTATGTGACATTGGTCAGGCTACAGTTGGAGTATTGTGTCCGGTTCTTGACACCTCACTTCAAGAGGGATGTGGACAGCACTGAGAGGGTCCAAAGGAGGGCCACTTGCATGGTCAGGGGCAGCAGGGCAGGCGCTATGAGGAGAGGCTATGGGACCTAAACCTGTGCAGCCTCCACAGAGATCTGGATGGCCATCTCTAAACTTACTAGGGGTGACCAGCAGGGAATGGGAGAGTCCCTGTTCCCCTGGTCACTACCAGGAGGAACTAGGAATAATGACCACAAGTTGACTGAGAGTAGGTTTAGGCTAGACATCAGGAAGCACTACTTCATAGTCAGGGCAGCTGGGATCTGGAACCAACTTCTAAGAAGTGGTGCTAACTCCTACCCTGGGGGTTTTCAAAAAGAGGCATTCTTTCCTATCCATGGCAGGGAGTCAGACTTCATGATCTGCTCAGGTCCCTTCCAACCCTACCAACTATGAAACTAGTCCTTTAGGTTGTAGAATTTAATTACGTGTCTGCTACAGAATTCTCTAGAATGGTTCAGAAAATTTCTGAGGTAGCATTTTGTATCCTTTTAAATTTAGGATTCCATAGAACTTAATGATTTCAACCACTTCAATAGGGTTATAGTTATTTGTTATAGTGGTTACTCTGGTTCTGTTTTTATAACACATTATTATAGATGGGTTGTCATTTCTTTCACTAAAAAAGATGAAACAGTCACCCAGAATATAATTGTAATTTGATGGAATTTGGATTCCCAGGAACAGAAGAATATAATGTGAAGATAATACTAATATAGCAAGAGACTTCTTGTCCTTAAAAATTATTGTGAAAGAAAAAATCTCATGTCACAGTATCAAAAGATTAATTTTGTAAAAGGAGTGACTATAAATGATGCTCTAATATCTGCCAACTTTTTTCTATACTTGTATTTGAAAAAAATACTAGGACATTTTTCAGGGCATACTTAGACGTTCATCAAAGGTCAAGCTGAATATTCAAAATTCCATTTAGGTTTTATAGTTAAAAAACAATGAGGATCTAGAAAATGCTTCTTCCAACCTCAAATGGATAAGCTTGACATAACATGGAAAGATTTTGGCTATTGAGAATGTTATCCTATAAGGCAACAGAAGCAATGATCCGTACATTTTTTTAATGGAGGGGGAGGACAGGGTTGTTTTTTGTTGTTTTTTACAAGTTAATGAACAGGTTCTGCGGAGCAAAATGAGCCATAAGCATTTGCCCTACTGTTTAATGCTTTATAGGCTTCTATATCAGTTATGGAAACCACACTTGCATAATTGCAGAGGGAATAATCATCAATTTTAGACATAAATACTAGATGTTTTATAGAAAATTGTTTTCATGAATACTATGTCATGGAAAGGGATCTGAAATGTTATGCAAGTTGCATAAGAAAGAGCAGACAGGTGATAATGTCACATTTCTAGAACAGCCCTACAATAGAATTATAGCCTTGTAATGCTTGTATTTCTGCCCGAACATTTGACAATTGATAGTCTGTGAAATGAAGGGAATGGTATTTACTAGACCCATTTACATTTTGTCTACAACTTCTAAAATCCTCAAAGATCAGATGTTACTTCCTGCACAGCTGTAGAAAATGTTATAGAAACAATTTTGTTGTATATTTTGGTTTGCATTTCTCGTTTTTCTTTCTATCCTAACTGCAGACTTTCTTCATTAGAAAAGGTAGTTATTTTCAGTTTATTTTAATAAGGCTGTATCTTGCTCAGCTCTTGATTTTTTTTTTTTTTCATTTTTTGTATTTTCAAAAAAGCAAAAACAATGGAAAAATATCAACTAATGAAGAAAGCCGTTAGTCTGAGCAAATAAGGTATTGATTTTTTTTGCCTCATCTATAACTGTGAGGCTATAATCGTGAGAAATAGAATCTGTTGTTTCCAGCAATAAATTCTATTGTAGAAGTAATTCACTTTAAAGGGAATCACCATAAAACTTAAGAAGCAATTAGACAGTTAATTGTATTTTTTCAGCTTATTCTGCCTGTTTAGCAATCAGCAATCATTTCTGCATTTGCACAGTCATTCTGAAAATAACTAGGGGACCAAGAAAGCTCTTAAAGTTTCTAACAACCAATTTCTTCATTTCATATTTTTTCTTTTAATCAAGCCACTATATGTGAAATAAAAGTATCAATTTTCTCTTAAAAGTAAAAATAAGAATTACAGGAAAAAAGATGAGAGAAATTCTCTAGATTTATGTATACCAGTACATGTACAAGGCAAAAGTGGGAAAGGCACATTCATTTATATTGGATTGACCTGATTACAGGCATACCTCATTTTATTGCGCTTCGCAGATATTGCGTTTTTTACAAATTGAAGGTTTGTGGCAACCCTGCGTCGAGCAAGTCTATCGGCGCCATTTTTCCAACAGCATTTGCTCACTTCGCATTTTTTAGCAATAAAGTATTTTTTAATTAAGGTATGTACATTTTTTTTAGATATTGCATACTTAATAGACTACCGTATAGTGTAAACATAACTTTTATATGCACTGGGAAACCAAAAAATTTGTGTGACTCACTTTATTGCGATATTTGCTTTATTGTGGTGGTCTGGAACCAAACCCACAATATCTCCAAGGTATGCCTGTAATTCTCTGTAGCTGGACTTAACAAAAATCTGTGAGATTCTGATCCCTTCCCCTAACATGGTCCTACACAGAGGCTCTTTCTTCCCCTGTGCATCGAAAAAAGGGTATGGCAGGATGTATGGTTACATACAAATATTTGCTGCTCTCAGTTTAGGTTTAGGCAGCTTACTTAAAGCTGGCTAGACCTAAACTGGGACCAGCATCTGTAGGCATTCACCAGTGCTGGGAGCAACGTGGGAATCCAAAGTAAGTAACTCAGGCTGTGGGAAGAGGCTGGCAGGTCTGTCGGGAGGCTTGATGGGTCCGCTGGGGGAAGGAGAAGTAAAAATAACCTGATCAGGATTGGCAGGAATGGAGTAGGAAGAGCACAGCCCTGGGGCTGGGGTGAGTGGGATTGGGCTTTCCCAGCTCCAGGGCTTTCCCAGCTGTAGGGATGTCCTACAAGTGCACATGGGCATTCATTACACTGGATTAATTCCTTCATACATCAAGTAACTCTTCCTCAATCTAAATTAACGCACCTTCTGAGGTGACCTAACTTAGACTGGGGTGGCATTTTGGGCCAATTTTAAACCCTGCAAATACCTGCACAAGGGAACATTTAGGTCAATCGAAATGTAACGTGCATGGAGCAGGAGTGTCTCTGCAAAAAACGTAGTGCTATGGAGGGGTACATGCATTCCTGGCTGGGGAACTACAAAGTCACCTCAAAGGCAAGCTCTCTAGCCAGGGTCCAACTGCGGGCTGTTTCTTGTCTTCTCTTCCCACAAGGGAGCCTGATAATTGACAGCCTGCCCTCTGCCCTGCAAGGGCAGGGGAGATGCTGTTAATGATCAGCCTCCTCCCCTTCTCTAATTGATAACCAGAAGCTTCCAAAGACCTCCCCCCTCCTTGCAGAAGGGAAGAAGTGGAGAGTACTGCTCTGGTAGTGCTACTACCGAAGCCCTGGCTCTTGCCAGGGCTTTGGCAGTAGGAGCACAATTCCTTCACCCTACCCGCCCCACATAGCCTCACTCACTTTCTCCACCTGCTCCAATGATCAGTGCATTGGCAGAGTGGGCAAGCAGGGTTAGGGTGAGAGAATTCCTGCCGCCACTTGAAGAGTGGCTGCCACTTGAATTCTGTCAAGCAGTGACAGGAATTGGTGCCACTGTTTGAAGAGTTCAGGGTCTTTCTGTTCAAGCAGAGGTGGGAATTGCTTCCGCCCTCCCTCCCCCTTCTTGAACAATCCTGAAGAGATGAAGGATTCTTCAAGCAGCCATAGCAGGCTCCCAGCTCTCTGGCAGCTTACCACTAGGCAACCTGTCAGGGAGCCAGCTGCTCTCCCTACCCCCCCTCCTCTTGCAGAAGGAAGAGCAACAGTGGAGGACTGGTATACTGGGGGTGCTGGAGACCCATATAATGTGACTTGTAAATGTACAGGTGTTACACACATTGTAGCACTGCCAAGAAGTTCCTCTTTGGAAGTAGTAATATTTCGTATCACTTTCATCATCTTTGTAGTGCTACAGAATGGCTCATCTGTTGTAGCTCTACAAGAGTTACAAAGCTCTTTAGTGCCACAAATATAATACCTGTCTATAGCCTGAGACAGCTAGATTCAGCTTGGAGGTTCCTGACAGGTTTCCCTGGCAAGCCAATTTATATAGCTTTCTGATGCTAACATGTCCATTAATACAGTGTATAACTAGGCCCAAGATTTAGCTACTGAAATTAGATGCTTCAGAACCTAAAGGAAATGCCAGTCTGTTTTTTTCAGTTATGTGCTTGAATGCCCCTTTTAGCCAGGCTAATGTGAGCATGCAGTAGTAAAGTGGATGACATTTTCATAATTTCATTTGCAGTTCACCTTTAATAATTATAGTACATGTGATCGTCATAGCCAGTGATTCCATTTAGGAGACTTGTTTGTATTTGTAAGTTAATTACTACTTTGGCAGAATTCCAACATACTAATTATTAGCAAAGAATGCACTAGAGAATTGGTAGTTTGGAAATCTAGTAAAAGCAACAAAGTATTGTTTTTATACATCTGAAGCAAAGTAAGCTGCTCTTCTATTTTCTGCATAGACAGGAATTCCCTAGAGATATTACATCTCAGATAATATGCTTAAATATTTCTCTTTTTCACTGAACTTTTTAAAGCAATGCCTAACCAGTGTTAGGCAATCCTTCATTTCTTTTTGTGATTAAAGTAAGCTTAATATATAAACAAAGTCTGGTCTACTCCAGAAACTTTTCTGTAATAGATTTAAAGCCCCAGTGTACACTGTGATAGTGATACAAGGTCTTTTGCTTGCATAACATACTTAATTCAGGAAAATCATAAGATATTCTGACAAAAGGACTGTCTCAAGGGTGAGCAGAGGGTGTACTATGATGGTTTGCCAATTAAACTTATATCAGGAAACTCCGGGTGCATCTACATGTGCACTTTAATACACATTATTCTATTTTAATGCACATTAGAGCATCACAAAAAACCATTTGCTTTTGCTAATGTGCATTAAAATAAGCTAATGCACCTTTTTCTAGTACCTCACAATGGAGGTATTAAACTTAATGTACATTAGCAAAAGTGTATTAATGAATATGTAAATATGCCCCCTATGTAATGAAACAAGGGTTAAGTTTAATAAAAGTGTGGCCTAACTAAAATACATGGTTAGAGTAATACTGTTCCTCCTTAAATTTTGGTATGAAAATAAGGTAATTGTGTTGTCAGACAAACCACATACACTTGCATTTCTTTTTCAGCTTGGTCTCCATCAGCAAATCCATGTGAACACAAAGATCTGTTTTTCCAGATCCCCAGTGACTGACATGGATTCTATACAGCTATAAATGTTCACCAATGTAGATAAGAGGCTATCTTCATGGGTCTGACTTTAGGGTCAGGGCTTTAAAGACTATGCATTTTATTGTAGGTAGCTACCTTTTCTTTTCTTCTAATATTGGTATGATAATGAATGATAATTATGAACCACAATTATTTCTTCCTTCTCCATTTTGGACATCCAAGCAGTGGCCTCAGTTGCCCCTTCCCCTTCCCCCCGAGTATATTTCAAGGATAGGAATTTGACTTTCATCTACAGAAAAGACAGGAAGTATTAAAACAAATTAATTACTAAAGATGTTACAGATCATCTTAATAATATAAAACTTTAGTAAGTCTTTAGGGAAAAAGAACATAACATCCATTAAAATATTCTGCAAACTAACAGAAAATGTAGTTTAGAGAAAAATGTTAAATGTAGGGGGGAAACCTTTACCCATCAGCTCTTACAAGAAAAAAATTTGCATCTTTCTCCTTCTAACACCAATCTGATGCAATGATTGAAGATGTTCTTCCATATGGACTACATCTACAGTATATGAGTTCTTGCCATTTATATCATAGTGTTTTTGTCCAAGTTCTTGTTTATATTATGAATTTCCCTTATTTCCACTGACCAGTAGGTAGCCTGACCAGGGGTAGCAAGGCTACCCCTTAGCCATACAGGTGCTCATCCTATATGTACACATAGAAAGTTGCTGTTTGGTAGTGCTTAATTCTACTTGAAGCTTACACAAGTTCTTGACATGCAGATTGGGGCTTCCGTTATCTAAGAGCATAAAAACATAGACTAGGGGTTGGCAGTGGCCCAGCTGCACCAGTAATCCCACGAAGGTAGGAAGAGTTGTATATCATTATTCAGTGGCACAGAGTCTGAGCTGAATCATTCTGGAGTAGTTAGTCTAATCTTTTTTAGGAAGATACTAAATGAATGTCATGGCAGTTTATCATGTAAAATGATGCCTGAGCTCTCACTCCAACATACAGTTCCACATAAAAACTTGAAGACAGTAAAATTTATAGTTTCTTGCTGCTGAGTGGTTCCTCCATATTTGTTTTTTACAGTCTCCTGGTATATAAAGTGGCTTAAAGATAGATTGTGGGTGCATCTACATGTGAAATTAATTTGATGCCATAAACTCTGGTGCAGTTTCAACTGGAGTTTATTGCTCCTGAGTGCAGTGTTTGCACTTGTACCCAGGACTGCAGCACGTTGAGCTAGGGTGGAGCAGCCCGGGCTGGCAGGGGGCCCTGGGGCTCAGCCTGCCAGCCTAGGACCGCTCTGACTTGGCTCACTGGGCTGCAGGGGGGCTCGCTGGAGCACAAGGGTGCTGTAGTACAGGGCTAGCCAGCAGGCAGTCCTGGTCAGCATCTACACATGTGTTGTAAGGGAGTAAATAACTCTGCTGTAGGATAGTACTTGTGTTGGGCAGTACTATTCTATGGCAGAGTTAATTAGTTTACTCCAGCCTAACAGCACCGCACTTGTAGACACCAACACTTTACTACAGAACTAATCTGTCAGCTCCACAGTAAACAACTTGTAGACATGCCCTGTTAGTTGTAAATTCCTATTTAGTTAGTTGTTAAGTTCCTATTTTCCTTGTTAATGATATTTTTGTTCATACTGATTTAAT
The DNA here is from genome assembly GCF_001723895.1 of Crocodylus porosus. Classification (NCBI taxonomy): domain Eukaryota; kingdom Metazoa; phylum Chordata; order Crocodylia; family Crocodylidae; genus Crocodylus; species Crocodylus porosus. Next base: position 54,815,495 of record NW_017728906.1, on the reverse strand, counting down.
GAAGAGGATGCTTTTGTTGTGCAAAATACAACATGCATTGCTATCACTTTTGAATGTCTTGACTTTCCATTTATTTAGCATGTATGATTTTTTAATATTGCTTTACTCTTTCATGCACTGAATTTCCTTAGAGAGACAAAAAATGCTTGCATATTCTTATATAATTTGAAGTGCAGGGAACTCAAGCTGTGCCAGGTAATACTACTGCTGCTGAGGTCAGGCCATAGAGGCACTGCTTGAGCCACCAGGCTGTTGCTGGGCGGCCAGGAACAGGCACAGAAAGGTTGAACCTACCTGCCATTGCCAGTGTCTCCAAATGATCTGGGGGCCAGGGAAGCCATAGGGCCACTCCAGCCAGAGGCTATGGGGAGCAGTTGAGCTGGATGTCAGGCTCAGTTGACACAGAAGCAGTTTTCTCTTCCTGCCACTGCTTCTGGCCAACAAGATGCTGGGCAAGGGGGCCAGCCAGGAGCTGCTGCTACCATTGTTTCTTGCTGAGCCCTGGACCCCAGGCAGCTGCTTTCCCACAGGCCTCCCAGGGACACCCTATGGGGCCAAACAGGGACCAGCAGTAGGAAAGGGAACCCACCCACCACTGTAGCCAGCTGACCCAGGTACAGAAGTGCCACAAAGCCACTCGTGCCCTGCTCCAGCAGCAATTTGTGGGCAGTGTCTGCACAGGTACTGGGTTCAACTGGGAACAGCAGCTGCTCCCAGATCAGCTTCACTCCCTATGCCTCAGTGTCCACTGCTGGCTTGCCTCATACCAACCATGCTCAGAGGGGCAGCACCACTGACATCTGCCACAGCTCACTTTTCCAATCGTGGATCTGTCCATGGATGATATACACACAACCTAATCACTATAAACATACAGGCTCAGGACAGTCTTAGAGACTGATGGGTATTATTTTTTATAAAAATATCAATTGCTCACAGCATGTGGGAGTTTAATAAAAATTGTACTTTGCTCAGAAAAAAAAAGTTGGATTATCTTGGACTTCTCTCTCATGCACGTGCATGCGTTCACACAGGCACACACTCAGAAAGAAAGATACAGTTATGGCTGACCAGTAGAATAGTTCATCTAAATAACTTCACCCAGTTGGTTTGTTCATGTTTTTGCCTGTGAATGAAAAATTGAGTTGTAGTTTTAAACTATTTTGCAATCATCGTTGATCAAACCAAAAGTACGGCATGTGGGATTCTAGACATCTAACATGCATGTAACATTTTGGCTGAAGATAAATGTATTGTAATTGTTAGATGTGTGCCAAGCTGTATTTAATTTTCTCTGAAAGCAGAATGTTTTCTCTCTCAAAGCATTTTTAATGTAAGTAATAAATATATCTGAACAGCCTCTGATCTGTAAATAATGAAATGAATATCCCCAAAATTTTGCAGCACAGTTTCTTAGGGTCTTATCACTGGAGAATGAATGTATCGATGTCATCAAGTATTTTTTGGTATTTTGTTTACTTTTGTTAAGTACAGTTCTGATTTTAATTACTATTAGGAGTAAATATAGAAAAGGATTGCCCTGAATCTAAGTGGATGTGGCAAGTGAGCAGGTGATAGATTCCCATCTTGGACTGACTAAGAATGCTTTTGACATGTGCATCCTTGGGACTCACTGCTAGAAGATGCCACTGAAGCAAATGGAATCCCTCCCACCTCATCTCACCACACACATTCCCATCAGCCCACATCTGCTTCCCTTCAGCACACCTGCAAACTCAAATTATTACAGTCAAATCTGTCTAGGCTTTTCCAGCCTAAGCAGATTGATGAAATCATCTCATACAGCTGTGACACACAGTATTTGTAAACTGTAGAGAATGGGAAATGAATGAAATATTGCACATACTTGTTCTTACCGCATACACTGAGAAAAATATCAGGGAGTAGCAAAGGGCACACCCTTCGCAAGCATGTAGTGAACTTCGTAATGAGTTGTCTGGTTTACTACTTACAATTTAACCACTGCATCTCATATCTAAGCTAGAAAAAAAGCATTTTTTTCCCTCTCAAAGCATGTTTTAATGTAATAAACATATCTGAACAGCCTCTGGTTTGTAAATAATAAAATCGATACCCCCAAAATTTTGCAGAACAGTTCCTTGGGTCTTATCATTGGAAAATGAATGTATCGGTGTCATCAAGTATTTTGGTATCTTGGCTACTTTTCTAAGTATAGTTCTGATTTTAATTATTATCAGGAATAAATAGAGAAAATATAGAGGACAAATTACCATAGGGCCTCATTAATATAAATTATTTTAATACTCTGTCCCTACCCAACCTAACTCTTCCTTTCCACCCTCCCCAAAAGCATGATAGACCGCTAAGAAGCAGATAAAAAGACTAGTGGAATTAGTGGATATTTACCTATAGATTTTACCTATGGTTCCTGACCTAAAAATACTACATGAGAAAGTTTTGTGTCTCTAAGTTGTTCCATACAAGGAGATATCCAGATTCACCCACATGTACTCACTTAGTTTCCCCACTTTAAAAACCTGAGGATAGTTTTATTCACCTTCCTTGTTAAAGAGTAATGATGTACAGAAGACAAGTAGTGGTGGTGATTTCATTTTGATCTTGGTGCCAGCAAACAACAGTATTGGAACAAGGGGAGAGGAGAAAAACAAGATCATCTAGTCATATTGGTTTTAAATTCTAATCTTCATTAGATTAATTAACTATGTGCATTAAGGGGCCATTTGTTTTACTTTTAATTTTAATTTAATTAAAATAAACAACTTTAAAATAATAAATGGGTATAAAGGGTATGTATTACATCGCCATATGTAGTGCACATTCACATATAAATTATACTAATTCTTTTGTTGCTATTTTTGGGTTTTGAAGGGTTTTATTGTTTGGTTTATAGCCATTAGAGCTGTGCAAAATGTTGCTGGGTGTTTCTTTAGTCAAAGATAACAGGCATTGACCACTGTTAAAAGTATAACATGTGGAATTTATTTTAACTTTACCTAAAATGATGCATCATTAATAGGTAGCCATTGTTACAGTGATAGAAAATTTGTTGCACTGGTTCTGTTCTCCAGCAGAGATGCCAGTTAATCATATGTAGAATTTATCAGGAACAATATATTTGATGCTTTTATATAAGCAGTTGCATCACTTCTTTTTAAAATATTTTAATCTATTATTTTTATATAGGAAAATAAATATACTTAATTAGTAGTGAAAGATTGCCAGAATAAAACACCATTCTTCATGCCTTCTTCTGTTAACATTTCTGGAATTTATTTATATTTATTATCAATGTAAGACTTAAGACTTATGCTCTGCTGTAACAGGGAACCAAGAGCTCCTGCTACTTTGAGAGAGAAGGTATAGTAAAGAAGTCCCCAAGTGGGGAGAAGACAGCAGATTCAGGGCTAGCTTCAGCCAAACAGGCATTCAGGGACTTGTAGGCTGCAAGTGCCTATTGTGGGGCTAGCTGCTTAGCCATAGGGCAATAGGGCAGCACCCAGGTTAGGCAGCAGGGACACTACTATAGATTAGCAAGAGATATAATAGTATGCTACTATGTAGGCTGAGGGGACAAACCTGCAGCTGGTCAGGAGAGCACATGACTGGAAGGGGAGGAGCTCAGGGCTTATAAACCTGGGTCCCTGAGAAAGAGGGGTGGTGCAGTCCAAAATGCAGGGAAAGGAGCTCCTTCCAGATCAGGCTGGTGGGGAGGGGGAGTTGAAGGTCATGTCAGGGACTCCCAGGGCTGAGAGAGCCAGGGAATGGGGAGATGTCTTGGCAGTGGTATGATGACCCAGAGGGGGGCTTTGAAAGTTTGAGTTTAAAGTAGGGTGACCACCTTTTCAAAAGGGTAAGTCAGGACACATGCCTGCCTTCCCCTCCCCTTCCTGCTGCCACCACCACAGCTGGATGAGAACCAAGCAGAGTGGGAGGGGGGTGGATGCATGCTGCCTGCTGTGGCCTCAGTGCCTCCCATCTTGCTGCCTTTCCCTTGGCAGCCTCACGTCAGCCGTGTGCCCCCTTCCCACCCAGCAGCAGCAGGGGGTACAACTGAAAGCCACCGCTGCCCCGCAGGGGATGCCCCACCATAGTGGAACAGTTCAGCATGGGGCCCCTGGGGGCACAGCAGGAGGGTGGGGAGCCCTGAGCCCACGGACAACAGCCCACATCTGCCTCTGCCCCATGTACAAATCTGAGGGAGCTTGTGCCCCCCTGCACACCCTGGACAAGCAGCCTACAGTTCCATCCTACTCCCTGCCCTAGCCTCATGCACTGCCCTGGCTGGGCAGTGCCCCCAGCCCCTGCCCCGCTCCCTTCCTCACCATGGGGGTGTCAATATGACCCTCTATACCTTCTAAAACACTTCCATAGATTTCATAGACATTAGGGCTGGAAGAGACCTTGGAAGATCGAGTCCAGCCCCCCACCCAAAGGGCAGGAAGTCAGCTGGGCTCATAGGATCCCAGCAAGATAAGCATCCAATTTGTTCTTGAAGGTATTCAGTGTAGGTGCTTGAACCACCTC
>NW_017728906.1:54763422-54810248 GCF_001723895.1 Crocodylus porosus | reverse complement strand
GACAGAGCCTGGGGGGACCCCACTGGTCACAGGACACCATGAAGGAGGAGGGGAGCTGCTGTCCACTCTGCCCAGCTGTATTTCCCATCCATGTGCATGTGTGTGGGAACATACATGCACATAGAACCCCCTGCGTCCTGCTCCCAGCAACCCATTGCAAACTGGAATACTGCCAGCATGCAAGGAGGGACCTGCTGCTTCCTGATCTCTGCAGGTGCTGTGAATTCTGTCTGCACATTCTGGGACAAATGCTGTCCCAGAGTCAAGCAGCCCAGGCCCAGGACTTGAGGTTCCCATTGCAGGACTGTCTCACCCAATTAGGGATGGGTGGTCACCCTAGTTTAAAGCAGGGGCTTGCATTTTTGTTTTAACTTGATGCTGCAGGAATGGATGTGGCTGTAGGTGTGGAACGGAGGCCACAGGGGTACTGAGGAGCATTCCAGGTTTTGAGCCCTGCCAGGGGCAGGGGAGCAAGATAAAAACAGGCTGAGGCTGAGGGCCAGAGCCTGTGTCCAGAGAGGACAACTGAGTGGGTGGGCCAGGAGCTGCTGAGAGGATGAGACTGAAAGACCAGGCCTGAGTCAGTGGACCTAGGCTACCAGTCTACAGCAAAAATACCCTATAGGCTACAGCTTAGAAGCTGTAAAAGCTCATACAAGAATGTAAATGGCATCTGTGAGGCATGGGTGTAACTGTAGGGGTGGAAGGAGATCACAAATTCAGCCCATTCTGGTAATTAGGTCCAGAGGAGTCTGAACCACAAAGAATAACTGTGTGCAATGGGGTTGGAGCCCCAGGCTGGGGGTGGGGAGAGGGAGAGGAAGAGGAAGGGAGGGAGGGAAGGAAAGAGAGACTACCTTGGGGCTCAGCCCTCACACATAAGCAGGCCATGTCAAACCCATGGAAGACTAGGAAGAGCACCCGGAGCTTGCCAGCCTCTGAAATTAGTTCTTTTCTGATGAGAACTAATGTTAGACTGGGTGCACCATTTTTAGGGCAACCTAAACCCTGTGAGTACTTGCAGACCTGGCCATTTAGAAGGTTGGTTAGGGCAATCTAAATATAATGTGTGTGTGCACCCACAGTTGTGTTATTTAGTTAACTCTGGTGAAATATTACACTTCTTTTTATATTGCTCTTGGCACCTGAGGTAGCAAGGAGCCATCTAGTACTCATCAAATAAGTGCCACCTTCAAAGTCAATAGGGCTACCTGAGTGGAGTTTCGGGATTCATAGTGTTTTCAGGAACAGGACTGTGAATCAGAAAAGCAAAATACATTGGGGTGAGAAAGAGGGAGACAATTATACCCATCCATCCACCCACAAAATTTTCCTTTGTAATTGTGTAAATATATAGACTCCTCCTACTGAGCCTTGACTTTAGTCATCATTTGGCATTTTGTTTCCAGGCATTACTGATGAGTTTCAGATCAAATGAATTCATTTCTTCAGTTCTATTTACTGTATCCTAGCAACCAACAACTCTGGAGGGAAAAATTTTGTGACATAGGAAACAGTGGAAGAAAAAAGAAAGCCCCTCTTACATATTTAATTCTTTGTACAGTTACTTTACTTGGATAACGGTTATGCAAATTGATTAGAGGGCATGTCAAATCAGCTTGTTATTTATACTCAACAAAGCTTAACTCTATGAATAATTCTGATTTAAAACATTAAATATATAAAATTTTCCTTTCATTTTCTTAGTATACAGATGGTCTGTTTCAGCTAGGAAAAAGAAATAGATTTTATGAAAAATATTTTTATATAGGCATTTTCAGATAACTGTATGGGAGAAAATTAAAAGGATTACATATGTGGAAACATAATATGAAGCATTATATAGATTATTTTTGTAAATCATTAATAAGGTCAGGATTGCATGTATTATAAGAGAAAATGTAAATATATAGGGGTCTAATACTATAGGCATATTTCAGGCTAAACTTCCTTGAGAGTTAATGGTAATTTCACCAGAGGTAGAATATAAAGATTGTATAGGTCTCTCTCTCTTTCTTTTCTTTTCTTTTCTTTTCTTTTTAACTTCCTTTATGAGGGTCTGAAAGGAAAGTTCTTGTTCTCTCTCCGATCTTGCAGTTAACTCGTATCTTAATTATGCTCAAGCAAATATCTACTCTTAAGAATAGTTTTGGGTAGTTAACAAAGTCCATAGAGAGTAAGGAACAGGTATTGAATTTGCAGACAGGACAGACTTTTTGAAAGGTCTAAAACTTTCAGGACACAGACACAGGTTTTGGAACATGGGAATTTCTCTTTCATCTCCCAAAGTTTTAGGTAAAAAGATTGAAGGCAAAATTTTAAGCAGTGGTTAAATGCATTACAAGCCTAAGTCTCAATGGCTTTCAATATGATTTAAACTCATGGTGCTCAATCTCAAGCCTGTGGGACTCCCTGTGGGTCCAGGTATTAGCGTAACTTGGGATGTTTGAGAGGGGCACCAAGTTAGGGCAGATATAGAAACTACCGCGTTGCCATGCTAGGAAATCTAAATCAGTTATCTACTTCTTGTTGCTTTCAGAGCAACAGAGCTGTGTGGGCAGAGTATGAAGAGATAGAAATGCAGCTGGTACAGTTAGAAGTTCCTGGCTCGGTAGGGCTGCTGCTCTCTCCCTGCTTGATCTCAGACCTTTGCCCCTGCCCACACCACCACCCCCTGCTCTCAGAACCCAGGCTCCCTGCTCCCACTCTATCCCCCCTCTCAGAATTTGTTCCCTTACATTACCCCTGCTTTCAGACCCATGTGCCCCTGTCTCACTCATAGGGTTTGCCCCTGGCACCAGCTTGGTTTGTTATATGCCACTGGGTCCTGCTACTTGTGGGGTGAGGGAGCAGTGGCAGTATTAACTGCTGCTCCCATGCTGCAAAATTCCTGGCCCTGTGGGCTGGATGATCTGCCCTTTTGCATCAGATTTATCAGCCCCTGGTCTGGCCAGTGTGCAGGATTGCTATGGAGTTGGATCTGGCATATGGGATCAAACCTTCAGATTGAACCTATGTGCTGATCCTTTGCAGAATCTGGCCCATCTTTGCACCACTGGCCTATGGAGCCAAAAGGTTGGGCATCGCTGATTTAGCCTCATAAGCCACGTTCAAGGTGCCTTTGAACCCTTTGTTCAAAATGTGAGCATGAAAATATCAGATCACTGCTAATCATAATTGTGTGTGTGAAGATTTTCAGGCTTTATTAAGATGGGGTTGAATAATAGTACTATAGGCTGGCTTCCGCTGAAGTACTATATCCGGCCCTTATTACACAAAAGAAATAAAAACCGAAAAGTTCCAGGCTTTGGGAATTAGAGTGATTTTTATTTGATGAGATCAAAACATTCAACTTGCGTATTTTCAGAATGGGATGCTTCATTTTGTTAATTTATTAAATATAATTTTAAATGAAAAAAATCAGGCAGAAGGCTAGGTTGTTTTTGTCAAAATCAAATGTTTTGGTCTACCCAAACTAGTTTTTTTTTCAGGGTTTCCTTCCTCCCCACCCACCCCCAATTTCAGTTTGTGCATATGAGAGTATGTGTGTGTTTCATTCCCTCTGGAAAGAAAAAAAATATATATATAAAACTCCCCCCAGACCAAAAATTAGTTCTGGTATCGTTTTAATGTCATGCTACTTGTCTTGTTGGGACTGCAAGTGGTATCTGGTTCTATCTCTGCTGGCCTAGAACCAAAATAAAGGGATCATTCTAGTGTAAGCTTTTCTCTGATGATAAAGTATCACCCTTAAAATTTGTAGGCTTTTCCTTTCCTGGGAAAAGGCGACCTGGTGAACCAACAGTAAGAGACTGGGGTTTCCCCAGCTAGTTCTTGACCATCATGGAAATCATACTGAAGTAAAGCTGGAAGGAACCTCCAGAATCATGAACGGTGCATGCCCCTGGTGGTTCTGGGGGTAGTGGCAAGAGCCCGGTGGCAGCAAGCTGGGAGCTCCTGCAGATGCTACAGGCACTGTCAGCAATGGTGGGGGCGGGGCGGCATGTGCAGACCAGGGGTTGGTGACCACCTGCAGGCAGCAGCAGTGATGGCAGCCAGCAGTGATCATGGACTGCCCGCAGATGCTGCCGCAGGCACTGCCGACAGTGCCGGTGGCACCTTTTTGCAGGGGTGCACTTGTGTGTACCCCCACACATTGTCCCTGTCCAGAATCAGCTAGTCCAGCCCCCTGCTTGAGGCAGGATCATCCCTATTCAAACCAGCCTATGCAATCTATCATCTAAACTCCTCATGAAAGTGTCTTCAATCCTGACACAGCACAAAGCATAACACCCTGACCTGCCATAGGTAAAGCAGGAGAACCACAGCAGCTAATGTCCTGTCAGTTTGCTTACAGTTGTCACATGCTAGAAAAGTTCTTAGAGTAAATTAACAGAGCACATTGATGACTCCAGCATTAGAGTACAGTTAGTCAGGCACCTTTCAGCATTATTCCTTGTCCTCTTTTCCCTGCCCTTCAACCAAGAGTATAGCTTGCTGAGTCTGTTAATTTTAGTTCAGGGGTACAATAACCCTCCCATCTCACCCAAAAGCCACATTGGTAACAATAGCTGCAGTATCTAGCATTATTTTGGAACACTACTATTTAATGAGCAATTAATAAAGTAAAATGCTTATTAGCTCTGACCAACACGTCAGTACTAATCTTATCTAACAAAAATTACTCTTTTTTTTCTTTAAATAAGTAGGCTGGTGGGTCATACTTTTCACCAATGTAAGTTAAATTTCAGGCCCTGTCCTCTTAACCTCTGGACTAGCAGGCAACTGTTAATGATAGAAGGCAGCTGTTTAAGGGCATGGGCATAAGAAGGTAATTTAACTCAGCAATAACCATGAAAATCATTGGTATCTTTTTATTTGTTATTTTCCTAGTGCCATAAATTTTCCACAAAAAATCAAATGTCCTACCCTGAAGAGAGTAGGGCCAAAAGACCATTTCCCACACTGAATAGTATTTGAAGTCAGTAGAACTTCTTGTTTGAATTACTCTTGCAGACTTAGAGCACAAACACAAAAACTTGGAGGAAAAAAATGAATTAACTTGATGATATAAATTAAAAGTAGATGGATGAAACTGTATGAAATTCAGGTGCGGACATTTTCAGTTGGAATGAAAATGCCTTGATCTGATTTAGCTTAATGCACTTTAGAGGTGATTTTAACTGAACCTAAGAGACCACTGCAAACAGGAGTCTAAAGGCATTTATACACATAACTTTTTGTCCTGCGATGCGCCAGAGATCCAATGGGTTGGAGCTGACTAGATTAATCGAGTCTGCTCTGTACACAAACTGATGTGCATTGTCTAAGAAAACGGCTGTAGTGCACTTTTGAACTAAAATACCTCAGATGTGTTTTAGTTCAAAAGTGCGCCATTGCCATTTTCTCAGCACTGATGCACATTTCACTGCTTATGCAACTGCATGTACCGCAGCACTAGGTACTTTTAAAGGCACCCCGCACTATGGAGCAAGCATGTGTACAAATGCCCTTAGACTGGGGCTTAATGCAATTTAACTAATCCACCTTAATTGACATCTTTACGTAATTTGGGTTAATTTTCTGGAGTGTATCTGTCTGAACGATTTGCTAGGACTTTTGGTAGTGATAGGCAAAGCATTTGACTGAATTAAGTTCGGTGTAAAAGGGGAAAGATAAGAGAGCATATACTGTGATTATGTATTAAAAATATGGGGAGCTTGCTGGGAAATCGTAAGTCTTCTAAGTAATTTGAATGTAAGGACAGTCAAAAGGGGAAACTCATGTCCAGATACCATGCAAGAGTTGTAAAGGACAGAAAAATAAAATCATGAGAGTTCACAGAGGATCCTAGGGGAAAAACAGTTAAGAAATAACGTTGCTGTCCTAACTGTTTTTCTCATTAGATGTTACTGCCATAACAATTTGCACAATATAAATGCACAGCATTTGAAAATTCAGCCAAAGAACATAAAATGAATGGGTATGAGCTTTTCAGTGAGCTCATATTGCTTTTCAACTTATCACGGCAAAATATTCTGTTCTGTTCATATTATTATATTTATCTGCATCATGGTGGTATCTGAGCATCTTCCATGTGCTCATAAGATAATGTGACTATTATGTGCTATAGCTGACTTTTTTTTCTACTGCCTTCCTTCTACACATTGGAAATTATGCAGGGACTTTTTTTTTTATTAAGTATATTCTCTGAACGCTGTGTTGCATTTTTACATTAGCCAAAGCAAGGTTGTAGAAGGGCACCTTGCACTTGAAACAGAAAATGCTGAGGTTTTTGATGGTTCTTAGTTCTTCTGGAAGTTTTTCTTAGACCAGTTGTGGTGGACCCATTTCTGAAAAAGTGCTGTTTCCTGCTTGTAAAGTCCAGTTCTAGTATGCCTGAGGAGTTGTGTCCAATCTAGTCTTCACCTCAGGGCTTTGGACAGTCGGTTAGATATGGGGCCAGTAACCTACAGCCCATAGGCCAGATCCAGGCCACAGAGCTATATTATCTGGCTCATGGACATGGGGTTTCAACAGCTAGATTGACCCCATTTAGATCAGAGGCAAGCAGACATACAGAGAGCAGGCACTAGATTCAGCTGCTGCTTTTTCCAGTGATTTCTCAGGGAAAGGGTCCACTAACTGCACTTTTCCCCAAAATGGTACAGGGAGCACGATCACAATTGGTGCTTATTCCCGCAGTGGCAGGGGGCTTCAGCAGCAGCCGCTTTTTCCTGACATCATGGAGACGAGCACCAGCTGCAGATGTTCTCCCCTTGCTACCATGGGGAAAAGTGGTGGTGATGTCCACAACCTATCACTGCACATTTCGCACCAGCTCACCTCTTACACAAACTGTGTCAGTCCAGCCCACAGTCTGAAAGGGTTGTTAGCCCCCATACTAGATCCCCGAGACCCAGGCCACCATGTCCCTTGAACATACAAACTGATGCTGTGAATTGGATGCTGTATTCCTTTGAAATCAATGTCCATCCAAGGAAAGTGTTGATATGTTTGCAGTAGGCAGGCTGTTGTGATTTGGAAAATAAATGAATCCACCAAGTATGAGTTTTCTTTCAATACCAGGTAACTCAAGATGAGGATGGCTCGAGATACACATGCACAGGAGCAGGCAACCAGAGGTATAAGCATCACAAGTGGCAATGGCAGCCTCTGTGTGTGGCACACTGGAGGGTGCAGGAAACACAGCAGCAGATAGGGCAAGGAGGAGAACTTGGAGTACCAGGTTAGGAAGGGAGCACAGGGCTGGGAGCAGAAAGCATAACAACAAATCAGGCAGGGCAAGGGGACTGGAGTGGCAGTTGGGGAGGGCATGGGGCTTAATGTCTGCCATACCTGCCAGGAAGATTGGCCCCTGCTGTTCTAGTGCCCAGAAAAGTGTATTCCTCTGCAACATAAGCAGCAAGGCGTGGATTGTAGAACTTCACATTTTAATGTAGTCAAAATGGGCTGTTTTTCCCACACAGTGGTAGTATAGTTGACAGATGATTATAAATCAGCCTTTGCCAAGAAAATTGCTAAGCACTTTAAGCCTGGCAAAGTGTGTGTTACATTGTGATTGGTAGAAAAATCTATAATTTTCTCTTGGGGAATGGCCAAATCTTTTATCCACTCAAATATTATAGCATACTTGTCCTGCCATAGAACTCCAGTTGCAAATACTGAGTATGCTTAAAAAGGACAGATACCTTTTTTTGTAAAATGGAATTTCATATAAGGGAAAACAATAGCTTACTAAGCTTGTCATTCCAGATTTTAATGGCTTTGGAAGAGAAGCTGCCCTTGGCTTCACTTCTGGTTCTAAACTAACAAGCAAATTATAAAAGTGATGGTGGTGATTGATTCTCAAGGGTTGTGGTGAACTCTATCAGCAAGACGCTTGGAACTGCTTCCCTGACTGCCTGTCAGACTTTGAATTGGGCATGCTTCAGATCGTGCAGCCAAAGCTCTCCATTCAGATGGGCTTTTGACTGGATGTTTTTATTTTCTGTGGTCTAATTGGATGTTTGGGGTTAAGCAAGTTTTACAAGATGGGTGAGCAATTGAAAATCATTGTTGCTTTAATAGTATTGTATGGTACCTAATTATTTTGTAAATAGGTAGGTACAACATAAACTAATAAATATACAAAAACAATTGGTAATGTCTATTGAATGAGAAACTACTGTTTTTACACAGTAACTTTTCAGAGTAGAAATGCACTTTAAGGGTGGCCAGGCATCCCACCCTCAAAAAAGGAAGCGTTAACAATCCTTGCCAATAATGGACCCAGTGCCTCCTAGCAGACTTTTATGATGCATGAATGACTTTGCAGCAAACTGTTATTTTCCCATAGAAGACGCAAAGATGGTGAAGCTTGCAAAAAGTTATTTTATGCAAATTTTGATAATTGCTTTTTGTTCGCCCCTCATTGGTTTTTATGAATATCATTTAACAACTCCCCCCTTCCTCCCGGCTGGTGTATTTATTTTTTTTTAAAGTAAACATTGTTCACTTAAAGGCTAGTCTGCTGGAGCTTTCGATATTTCACATTATAGGAAGACATCACGTAAATGAAGTAATAATTGTGGGCCTTGACCAATTTGACACTGCATGCCTGCTGGGAGCTGAGTCCAATCTGCTAGTAAATAGCTGGATGCCATCTCGTTCTCTGACATTTGCAATGAAAATGCATCACGGTTAGGAGGATCTATTTCTTCTGCTTTAATGATGAAGTATATAACTGATGTTAAATTCCAGAATATTTTATTTTGTAGAGACATGAAGAAGATAGAACCATAGGAGGTGCCGCTAATTATGAAAACAAATTCACTGACCATTTCTGGCCTACATTTTTTGTAGATCAGAATTAATTATTTTTCACTGATCAAAATAATTGCATCGCAGTTATGCATATATTCAAATGTGAGTCATTTGCTGCCTCACTAGAAAGAGTGAGAATCCAGATCCCATGATATTTGGAATGCTAATCTTTTTCTTTAAAGTAAATGAACCAAGTCTCTTTGCTGTCAGTTGCAGTCCTTTAGGACAAATAATCTATGTACTTTGTACAAAAAATAATCAAAATGCTTGTGTGATGAAATGTGCTTCTTTGAAAAAATACTTCTAGAATCCTGGTGCATAGAAATCTCTTCTGAGAGCAAAATTGGCAAAGCATTTCTTTTTAACCAAAGGGTATCTTTTCCCAAAGTGTCTCCTGCATTCTGATTATGATCAGAAGGTGCATTTGACTTTTTACAGTCTGCACTGGAAAGTTATTAAAAGAACAAGCACAAGCAGCAACCATTTCTCTAGAAATACTGCAATGGATTAATTAGGATTAAAGTCAGCAGAGGGGGGGTGAGGATTTAAGGAAAAAAAATATCTATATGGCATTTATTACCTGTGTCTGATGTATTGTACCTAAGAAAAATCTTGGGAGTCACCCAAACCGTAAATGCTTGATAGAAAATGAAATAATAAAACTTGGCAACAAGGGTCTAATCATTTCATGGCAATTATGCAGCATACCGAGCAGGACTCTAACTCCTATCGAAGGATGGGCAGTGAATGCCAATTTTTGACCTGCCTTTTAAGATGTTCTAAACCAACACAATTTAATTGGGATCAGGTAATTACTCAAAAGGCTATCTTGAGTGCATTATCGTACCCCCACCCCACACGTCAGTTCCGCATACCTTGTTAATCTGACACAGTTTGTCAAAAACTTGTCACAAGAGACTGCATCTTACAGAGAAAAATAACCTCAGTGTCATTACTCCAAGCCTGAAGTCCGAGTCCTGAAATAATGAGAGGATTCTGTTGCCTGTGGAACTTCTTTTTTTCTTTTTATTCTACCTAGATTTTTATGTCATAGGGATTTTTGAAAAATATTACCCAGGAGAGTCTTCCTGGTTTTTGTTCACTCATCTTCTATGTATTGTTTGTACAATGTACCTAAGAACTCCTTCCTGAAGTTCTGTTGCAGACGTTTAAGTGTTATCTTGATGATTTCTTTCCACTTGCAAGCTATACGGGAAGGATGTATAAATGGCAGTTTTAAGAACTATGTTACATTTTTCTGCTCTCCATTCTTGTAGAGAGTTTATTCTGATTATCTTCCTATTTTGCTTGAAATGGCAACAAAGTAGTTTCTTGAACACCTCTTAAAGTCAGCTTGATAGTGTGTTGCTACACTATTTTTCCAGGAGCTATTGTTTGTAATATTTGTTAGCATTTGAGAAGCAGATGAATGAATCTTTAATAAGGTAGGTGATTACACTCTTTAGTATTGAATCCACTCCCAAGGCATCTGGCCTTTAGTGAATGCTACGCATACAGAAAAATCATTCATATAATATAATGAGGCTTGGGTAGAACGGGGTTGTTCTCATGTGCCTGTGCAAGAAAATAAGTTGTGGGACCCTTTTTCATTTCTCTGCAACCCTCCTTCATGCTGGGGAGGAGCTTATTTGCTCCATTGACTGGCATCACTGATAGATATCTGCGAGTACAGTGGAGTCCTGCACTGGCAAGCCACGCACTGCACCCTGAAAAAGGAATATAGGGACCCCCACATTTTCCAGCATTCCTACTTCCTCATAATCAATCTTCCACATAGTCTTCCACCCTCATGGCTGTCCTAGCTTACTACTACTCTCTCACAAGTCTGCTAGTGGCCATGACCTGTCCTTTTCCATACTGTAAATTTTACGTTGTACCTCAGCAATAAATCATTAATTGATGCTGAGATCTTAACCAGAAGGCTATTTCTGTTCTCTAGTTAGGGTTCATGACTTCCATTTGCCAGATCACACAAAGATTTATGGCATGTGTGTATTGGGCTTAAAAAGGGAACAAAACCATGCTCTTGTTTCACCTATCACATAATTTCCTTATGTGATGCTTTTAAACTCAGCCAAAAAGAGACACAGATGACAGCAACCTTGGCTTCCACAGAGGAGATCAATCTATAGCCAGAAAGCAATCACTATTATGATTGCTCCCAGTGGGTCTCACATCATTCTAATTAAAGTGTTTCCATTTGGAAATGCTATGCACGTTTTTTTCCCATTTTTTATTGCAAATAGCCAATTGGTTGTATGGTTTCCATGTATAATTAAATGGGTATATGGTAGTTTAATACAAGTGGATGAATGGTAAAAATGATAAATTATCAGTAGCCTTATATGGATGCTCTTTGAAATGTTTTATTCCTATAGGGCTATTTAAAGCATTTGAGCGTTAGTGCTGCTTATCAAAAACTGTGTTCTCCAGAATCAAAAATCCTAGGTTCTCCAGAAATAATCAGCAGAGTGGAGGAGCAGTCAAGATGTAGAAGTCTTCACAAAATTCCCAGACAGTGCTGTGCCATTGTCTAGTTTTGACTCTTTTTTTTGGACACGTGTTAGTTAAATCCTCTCAAAATATTCCCAGTTTATCAGGGACCAACAAAGAGCCACTTCTAGGTGGGACAACTAAGTGGTCCCCCCCTACCACACACACGCGCACACACACCCCTTCAAGTCAGGGGAAACACCCATCTGGTACAATGAGTCCAAAAACTTCTGTTGACCCTTCTAACTGCAGAAGCAGAAGCAGAAGGTATTGCATATTGCAGGGTTTGGACCTTAGGGCAGTTTACACATGCTCCAGGGGTGAGGTGGTGGCACTTTAATTAGAGGGGCTTTTGGAGAACAGCCTAGCTCCATTCTCTTTTGAACACCCATTCAGGTAATTAAAGGCTGCTACTAAATCCCCTCCTCTTCTCCTGACTAAATAAGCTGAGTTCCCTCAGCCTTTCCTCATAAGTCATGTCCCCCAGCCCTCTCACCATTTTTGTTGCCCTCTGCTGGACTCTCTCCACTTTGTCCACATCCTTTCTGTAGTGGGGGGCCCAAAACTGAACACAGTTTTCCAGATGTGGACTCACCAGTGCTGAATAGAGGGGAATAATCACTTCTGTGACATGCTGGCAATGCTCCTACTGATGCAGCTCAACAAAGGCACACTGCTGGCTCATATTTAGTTTATTGTCCACTGTAACCCCCAAGTCCTTTTCTGCAAAGCTGCTGCCCAGCCCATCAGCCCCCGGCCTTTACTGATGCATGGGATTGTTCCACCCTAAATAGATTTCCATTATTTTTAATTTAATATAATTTCCCTATTTCATACTTAAACATGAGTACATAGACAAAAAGTCTACCTATAGCTAAATATTGTGAAAGCACACACAGTACACATTCTACACTAATGTAGGCCTGACTTCATCCCTGACTTCAGTCACAACTGCAGTCACCGTCCTTTAGTAACAGCAAAGCTTGTATTCATCAATGTATAACCAGAGCTGTGCAAATTTTTCAGCTGACTGGAAATTCTGAAGAAAATGTAAACAAAATAACGGCACAAATGAAGCATGCAACAAAATAGTAACGTTCAGAATTGCACCTTTCTCTGTGTTCATCCTTTTATAAAATTAAAGGGAATTGCACGTTATAATGTAATTCCATACAGAAAAACTAAAACATTCATTTTGAAAATGTAATAATGGCATATTTGGCCTTTTTTGATTATTTTTTTTTCTATTTTGTTTTCTTCTACAAAAACAGTTTTGGTGAAACCAAAATGAATTCAAATAGCATTTTAGTGTCATCACATCTAAAAATTTACCAAAATCAACCAACAGTTGGCTAAATAGCTAACTTTGGCCTAGCCCTTATTCTAATCTTCCAGAATGGGAGAAATCAAAATCTGAAAAATGAGCAGAAAAAAGCAATTGTACAATAGTGATTGCTTTCTGGCTATATATCAAATACAGGTGAATTAAAATTCTTATTAAAGCATTGTAGTCTTCATTTCACATAATTGTCAGAAAAAGCAAAAATATTCTGCTTTATTTTCCTACCACTTTGTTTCCCATACTAGTTTGTATAGCACATTTAGTAAATGCATAGTAATTCAATGGAGTAAAAGAAGTGTGTGAATAAAGCTTTTGTTTTTTGGCTTCAAAGCAGCTTTCCTTTTTTAGCAGGTATAACTCAGTCCTCAGTTGTTTTTAGGGGGTAATGTTAATAGCAGTAATTATATGTTCCTTTATCAACATTTTCTTAATTGTCACCCACAGTTATTTACATGTGAATACAGAAGCAGCATTTTACTAGCGGCCAGGCAGCTGAAGTAATGTCATTCGCATAATTTATAACAAAACTAATTAAAATGAATGAGTTTGCTATACTGTTCCATGCACTATTTGCCAGATGAAAGTTATTAAAATATTAAATTCTGCAACAATAAATTCCTTATGCAAAGTAATAATAAGCATACATATTTAATTTAATGTTAATCTGCTTTCTGCCAAACTTAAAATAGCTTTAAAATTGCTTAATGTCAGCACAATGTTTGCACACTTGGTGCTAAGCTTTCAAAACAGTTTCCTGCATTTACCTTGTATTATGGAGTATCTTCATGTGCACACTACAATGAAGTCTATACATCAGGTGGTGTTGTCTTTTACTGGAACCAAATGTCTCTACTGACCCGTATATACAGCATAATCTTCTGTGTCACCCATTATTTTCTTACAAGGGATAAAGATTTTGGGTGATGTCTTTTATTTGACCAACTGTTTGGCTGGGAGAGATTTAGACAAACTTTCAGATACAAGGCACCCTTCCTCAGATCATTTTCTTAGTTTTTGGGAGATAAGGGTATTATTAACACGACCTTCAAAACCTAAAACAGACTGTAATTGTCATTGTTTCCTTTGTTTGCTTGCTTAATGTAAAAGTGCAGACATTTATTTTGTTCTAAATATATAAATGATTCTTGTCACTACTGTGTATGAAGCATCATAGAAAATTCATGGCCCTGCTTTGTCAATCACTAATGGGCATCAAGTTCAGGGTTGTTGTCCTTAATCATAACCAGACTTAAAAGACTGCACTTTAATGAATGTCTTCTTGTTACAAATCCTCTAAATATGCACTGCTGGTATGTGATCATTCTGCTAGCACAAAGCATCAAACTAATTAGCAACAGCACACATGCAAATGATGCTGTTCGTTTTAAAGAACTTTGCATAATGCCCCTATGATTAGTAAGGCAATTACAATATCAGTTGCATGTCATTATTAATCATTTTAATAACTTCTGTATTCTAAGTTTAGCTCATGTTAAAGTCCTAAATCAAAATATTCCTTTCCATTATATCCATAAAACACTTCCAGTCCCCTCTCCCCCTCCCTTTTTTTCATGGCCTGTTGTTTTATTTTTATTTTTAACCTTCTTTTTATTAGGTGTTTTTTTCAATGAATTGTTCCCCAGGATAAGAAATGACTTCTTTTTTTTTTTAAATTAAACTGCTTTATCGATTACACGTAGTGGTTTTAAAATGTGGGGAAAAAATGGCTCACAAATAAACACCTCTCTGATTTGCTAATTCCAGCCTCTTGGATCATTTGATTCATGAATTTCTTCTAATGCATTTTAAGCATGAAAGGAGAAAAATGCTGAGTTTCAGGCTAAATGGATGAAGGAAACGTTTTTAAAAAACCCACTCAATTTCAAGCACAAATAGCAGTGTAATGAGTTCACACCATTGTTTACTGCTCTTTGGCACAGGAGAGAGAGATTTGGGTCCATGGTTACCGAGGCAAGTACACCTCTGTGCTGTATCTGTAGGGCTACATTTTGAGAGACAAAATGTATTTTCCCAGAGCTGTATGGAAAAAGCATCCGGGGAGAAGTACCAGCAGCAGGCCTTGGAGCTAACAATGTGTGCAGAATCTATTGTGTGCTCTGCATATTAATGAAGTTCCTCACATAACTTACTGATTTCCTTAACTTACTGATTTTCAAATGTAAAATAAATACTGTCTCCAGGGAAGAGAGCTGGACTGGCTCTGCTTACCACCCTCGTTTTCCCATATCCTTTTTTCAGGTGACCTGCAGACCCTGTTCTGACAGGAGAAAGGAATGCCAAGATATTGCATCTAAAGATTCTCTGTGGGTGAATCCTTTTATGGCTTGCTTTACAATGGCACAGTTAGTTTTAAGCTGAGCAGTTTAGATTTTGTACACAATGCTTACCAAGTTCAAGACCACAGCTGTCAACCTCATGCCTTGAACCTGGGTAGATATCCCCATTATTCCTATGTCCCTGTGGAGTCCTGTTGAACGCACTTGGACTTCATGCCGGTAGGGTTGGGCCTAAAATGTAAAAAAAAATAAAAATAAAATACACTATTTTTCCCTGAGAAACAGACTGTGGTAGGAAGCAAAGCCACAGTATACGGCACAGAAACAAATCCTGGCATATGCGTTTAATTTCCTTTATATATTTGATTTTTATGTATAACAGCTGCTTATAAGCAACTTAAAAGCTAAAGTGCTGTTGCTTGGAAAGAGGAATTTACTTCCTTGCTCTTGTCTAGTCTAACCTGCTTTGTTCTTTTAGAGAGCCATTATGACTGTACCCATAGTTGTGAGCAGAGGAGAGGTAGTTAGCAGTGTTAACCTGACCTCAGGCAGAAGTCAGGATAGATTTCCTTAATCTCTGATTTAGTTAATCTGTAAGATGCAAATCTATCATGTCTTCTTCCTCTTAGGAAGAAGACATGATAGATTCTAATGCAATTCTATCATGTTTCAGTCTAAATGTAGAGGGATTCTGTGGTTTGGTCCATAAAATGTTTGAACATTAAAGGCTATATTTAAGTCTGTCCTGAATAAGGGGCACTGCCTCACTTAACTGCCCAAAGAAAATGCCTGTCTCCTCATCCTCCCCTTTCCTTCTCACCCCCAACCTTTTTTGTTGGGGTAGAAGTAAACTGCTTTAACTCTTGTCTTGAAGGCAGCTAGCATCTATAGTCAAAAGATTAGGAGAATGCCCTCTGGGCTCTTCCCACTCCATACTACTCACTTCTGACTTGTGGGAAGAAGCAAGTGAGTTGCTCCTGCTGTCTATCCTGCAGAGTCAGAATCTGTCTTACTTCTGTAAGTAGCCAAGCAGAAGCTATAGATTGTATTAGAACATCTCTTCAATTTTACTTTTTTACCTCTGAGAAATCTCATGTACACCTCAGACTGAAGGGTACTGCCTACCACTAGGGCTGTGCAAAACGGCACCATTGTGTTTCGACTTCCGTTTCACCATTTCAACAGGACAGCATTTCGTTTTGAGCTTTGTTTAATTTTGAAAGCACAGTTCTGTTTCGTTTCATCAAACTGTTTCACCGTTTCAACACTGTTTTGACATTTTGCCCATAGGCTATAATGTGGAAGCATGAAACTGCCTATAACTTTGTTATTTTGGGGGCAGATTTGGATGAAAACAGCAGGATGGTAGACCTTTCTGAGGGCATGAAGCCTGCCAAGTTTCAAGGAGATAGGTTTAGCAGTTTTGGGGAAAATTCACCTCAAATTCTTGAAAGCAAAACTCATGTCACTTGTAAGTGTGAAGGCACAGGGGGAGAAAACAGCAGCCATAGTAGCCTCAGCTGAGGCCACAAAGCCTGCCAAGTTTCAAGGATATAGGTGCAGGAGTTTCTGGGAAACCGCAACTCAAGCTGCTGACAAGCAAAACTCATGACGTGTGTGACTGTGTGTGTGTTAAGGGTGTGCCCTCACTGGCTCTTGGGCCTCTACACAACACAGTAGTGTGCCCCAATGAGGCCTTGTTCTCCCCTACAACCTCAGTCCAGTCCACCACTTTAAATGACAACAGGTAATAACTTAGTAAGCAGCACAGTAGGACTAGCAGCATCTCAGGCAGCCAAACTGTCATAGTCAATATCAGAGCAGTCCTTCTTCCTTCTTCCCCCTCCCTCTCGGTAATTTCTGTTTCCCCGCAGGCAAACCCAGCTTCAGCTTCAAAAGTGAAAATGTTTCAAAACTTTTGAAATGTTTTGACTGACCTCATTTCATTTCAAAGCTCTTTCAAAGCCCTTGGCTTCATTGATTTCGCTGTTTTGAGCTCAAAACGAGTTGAAACAGCTTCGAAACAAAACAGCCGGCAAAATTTCACACAGTCCTACCTACCACATGTACTCTCCCCAGCCAATACCCAAATACTCACTGGTTTTGGTTAGAAAATGTCACCGTAGCATTTTGGTTTTACAGTAAATAAGAGCAGCATAGATGTTCAGAGCAAGGTATTTTCCCTTTGCTGCTTGCATTGCACAT
Organism: Crocodylus porosus; assembly: GCF_001723895.1. Taxonomy (NCBI): domain Eukaryota; kingdom Metazoa; phylum Chordata; order Crocodylia; family Crocodylidae; genus Crocodylus; species Crocodylus porosus. Next base: position 54,793,064 of record NW_017728906.1, on the reverse strand, counting down.
TTAGATCACAGACCATACTTCATTCCTGGCTTATCTTTACTTTGAATCAATATGGATATTTTAGATACTGAAACGTTTTTCAGTGCTTCAATTTTGTTTTCTTCCTTTCCTCAAGGATGACAATTCAAAGAGAGTAAGATATATGTGTGTAGCTCTTTTCTGACTTGCTCTTCAGCTAAGATGGCATAATACAGGTATGATAAGGAGCAATGCTTAAAGAAAAAAAAGAAGAGCATCCCCTTCCCGCCCCCCCCAGTATTTTTTCATTGCAGTATTCTTTTAGCTGATGCCTTCACATCCTTTTCCAAGGTAGTGCATTCCTCCGTTAATGTTAAGTAGATTAATGTTAACAAATTAATGCTTGAATGTGTTTCCAGCCCTACTTTTGTAAGAAACTCACATGGTACAACATTTATTTCCAAGTGCAGCTTTAACAGCTACTGAAACTAGGTGTGAAATCTGGGTGGAGCTTAAAGTTAGAAATCCTAGACATTTTTGAAGGTTGCTTAAGATTCTCTCATGTTTTTGTTTTTTTTTCCCAGATGTCTGTCTCTATACTAGAACTGTCCGAAGAATGACACTTTTGTTTCATGGCAACTTGCAAAGTTTTGAAATTTATTTTCATTCTGCTTTGGAAAGAAAACAAGAATTCTAAACATTGTTTCCTGAGAAGGAATTGTTGGCTGCAGCAGTTTATGATTTTTATATGCATGTCTCTGTGGATGCTGCTTATGCACTCTCTCTCTTTTTATTACTTCTTCCCCCTACAAGGAACTTTTCCATCTGAACTGATATATTTCTATGAAGTATTTCAGTTTTGTTGAAATAGCATATTTCAGTTAAATGTCCTGGCCATCTCTAAGTCTACCTGCTCTTGTCTCTAGTGGTAGGAACACACATTTGCCCTTTGGGCTAGGGGCAGAAATTACACATAAACTGGTACAAGTGATCAGAAACCAGTTCAAATCTGTAACACAACAGAAATTCAGTGCTATAAACTGCTTTCAAAATGGCCCAAACTGGTTGAAGATTAACCTGGAATGGATGTAGTATTAGACTTAAGTGATTTAGGTTAAATCAGGTTTTTGAACTTCTGTCACAGATCCCCTGCATAGTTAATTCATAGTCCCCCCAGCATCCCAGAATATTTTGCATGCCCCCACAAGCCTCCCCTTGCAGGATGGGTGGGCTAACCTTGGCCCAAGGTGTCTGGTCCAGTCAAGTATGAAAGCATGCACTAACGCCCCCTGTCTTCTGGCTTGGGCCACAGCAGGCATGTGGCTGCATTTCCGGAATCAAAAATGAAGGTCTGTTCACTTGCTTATCAGTTCAATCTACACAGTTTAGACTAATCTGAAAAGATATAATGGATACAGCCTCAGGCTTTTTGACTTCCTTTTCACATCCTTTTCCACATATAGAAAAGGAGGAAGAAGGAGTGGAGGAGATAAGACTTAGACTAGGTTCCACCATTTTTAAATCAGTCTGTGTGTGCCAAACTTCTGTTATGAAGTTCTCCGCCATGCTTACAGATGCCTTTCATGACTCTGACACTGGGATTGACATCAGTTACCAGAACGATAGTAAACTTTTCAATTTGAAGGGACTACAGGTGAAGAGGATGTTACAGAAAGTGACTGCTTGTGATCTTCTATGTTTCATAGTTTCTAGGGTCGGAAGGGACCTGAGCAGATCATCTAGTCCGACCCCCTGCCATGGCAGGAAAGAGTACTGGGGTCAAACGACCCGGGCAAGATGTACATCTAGCCTCCTCTTAAAGACCCCCAGGGTAGGAGCCAGCACCACTTCACTTGGAAGTTGGTTCCAGATCCTAGCCGCCCTGACCGTGAAGTAGCGCCTCCTGATGTCTAATCTAAATCTACCCTCTGCCAGCTTGTGACCGTTATTCCTGGTCACTCCTGGAAGTGCTCAGGGGAACAGGGACTTCCCCAGTGCCTGCTGGTCTCCTCTGACTAGTTTGTACCAGGCCACTAGATTCCCCCTCAGCCTTCCCTCGTGGAGGCTGAACAGGTTCAGGTCCTGTAGTCTCTGCTCGTAGGGCCTGCCCTGCTGCCCTCGATCATAGGAGTGGCCCTTCTCTGGACCCTCTCCATGTTGTCCACATCCCTCCTGAAGTGCGGCACCCAGAACTGGACATAGTGCTCCAACTGCAGCCTGATCAGTGTCACATAGAGGGGGAGCATCACTTCCTTGGACCTGCTCGAGATGCATCTGTGGATGCATGACAAGGTACAGTTGGCCTTCCTGACTGTATCCCCGTGCTGCTGGCCCATGTTCATCGTGGAGTAAGTGATGACTCCAAGATCCTTTTCTGCCTCTGTACTGACAAGAAGGGAGTTCTCCAACCTGTGCCGGTTGTTCCTCCCCAGGTGCATCACTTTGCACTTGTCAGTGTTGAATCCCATTCTATGCTCATCTGACCACCCCTGTAACCTGTCTAGGTCCGATTGCAGCCAGTTCCTCCCTTCTAGCATGCCCACATCCCCCCACATCTTAGTGTCATCAGCACATTTGAACAGGGTGTTATTTACCCCCTCATCCAAGTCACTGATGAAGATGTTGAACAGTGCCGGCCCGAGGACCGAGCCCTGTGGAACCCCACTGCCCACGTCCCTCCAAGTCGAAAATGACCTATTTATGTGCTTATGACTATTCCCTGAATGCCAAATCTGGTCTGATATGCAATGGAGTATGGACCATTTCTCTTCAGCTTGTGAAAAGTTTGGTCTCACAATCATCACTGATAAGACAGAAGCGATGCACCAGCCTGCACCAGGAAATTCTTACGTAGAGCCTACCATCACAGTGAGTGGACAAATTTATCTATCTTGGCAGTACACTGTCACGCACAGTTCACATCAGTGATGAAACCGATGCCAGAATTGCTAAAGCAAGCATGGCCTTTGGCAGACTGCAAATATGTGGGAGCACAGAGGCATCAATCAACAAACAAAATTGAAGGTCTACATTGTGTTGCCAATCCTGCTGTATGCATGCAAAACCTAAACAGTGTACAGACACCATGCTATGAAGCTGAATCACTTTCAGATGGGCTGTCTAAGGAAGCTGATGAGGATAAGATGGCAAAACAAGGTCCCAGACACTGAGGTTCTCACACAGGCAGGCATTTCATCCACACTCTGTTGATGAAATCACAGTTGAGATGGGCAGGCCATGTCACCAGGATGTCAGATGAGCAACTGCCAAATAAAATCTTCTATGGTGAGATAAAGAAGGGAAAGCACTTTCAGAGAGGTCAGAAGAAACACTTCAAGGACTCCCTCAAGTCATCCTTGAAGCATTTCAGCATTGACCCGAAGTCATGGGGAGCTGTCGCTCATAATAGTTCCACCTGGTGGAGCCTCATTCAACTGAGCAGAGAAGAATTGCTCAGGCAGAGTAAAAGCACAAACAGTGCAAATTTTGCAACATGCTGCTGTTGATCAAGCAACCCAAAGTGACATCTCTTGCTCAGTGTGCCATAGATAGTTCAAAGCACAAATTGGCCTGATCAGCTTTTGTATTTACAGAAACAAAAACAAAAAGTGACGTCATGGTCATCTTTAATTCAAAGGATGAATGGCATGGGTATAGACCAGTTTTGTGTGCCAGACTACTGTTCTGTTACAGGTATAGATCACTTTCCAATCACTGATACCAGTAAAACTGTAATGTCTGTACATGACCTAAGTGCTAAGCATAAACCTTTCCAGGGACCATCTGCAGTTCTTGAGGTCACCAGTCATTTTTGTTTTACTGTTTATACACTGGGCTATACCTTGTCCAATACTGAGCAAAGAGACAAAAGCCTCCACCCTATAGTGCGTATGATTTCATTTTCCAGACGTTCTGATGACTGAAAGCAGTGAGCACGTTTAGTAAGAGGAGAGAAAAGTACAAGGGGAAGCAAGCATTAGAATAGTAAGTGGTGATGGTACTTGCGTTAAGTGGGTGCCTTTGTCTCATTTCATTTTTAATTAATTTAGCCATTTATATTTTAACACTTCTCTTTTCACCTTTTATTCTTCATTGGAGCGAAGAGTAATGCAGGTCAGCGTGTGAGTAGTATCAAAGTGTGAACAGTAAACATGTTATATTCTCTAGACAGAACTCTGAGTTTGTTATACTACAAGCACCTAATGGCAAAGGAAGAGGTCAAGTATACTGTATATTTGCATCCTGTATGACACTACACATTGATAGCAGCTAAATCATGATTCAGGTGTTTCTTGATGTTTCATGAAACAAATGTATACAATAATAGAATATGTAGCAATTCTTATAAAATAATAAAAAGTCTCAGAGGTGTAGGTTGTAGCTGTGTTGGTCTAAGGACATAGGCAGTAGGGCTGTGCAAGTTGGCAGCGATCCAATCTGGCTTCAGATCCAGCCACTTTGGATGCCAGGGATCCGATCTGGAGCTCCAGACCAGGTTTCTGCTTCGATCCAGACGAAGGATTATGGTGCCCACTGTAACAATCTGCATAAATACATGCCAGTGGAGGAGATAGTATGCCAGACTTCTTTTCAATATGCTGAAAAGTTAGTTATGTTATTTTTCTGTTTCTTTAAATAATTTGCAGCTCCAGAAAGGCTGCTTGAGGGGGTAAAAAGGCATGACTGGAATCCTTCAAAGAAGATGTAGAGTATGAGACAATTATCATGAGTAACACTTTTTTTTCTTTTCGTAGCAGAAGAATCACTGTATAGGAATGAGTTTTTGCATTCTTTCCTCGTAGTAATTCAACATCCTATTCTGAAGTTGTTGTGTACAGGGATCTGACTGATTTCACTGGAGTTCAGTAGCTATTGAATTAGGACCAAATTATTTTTTGCTGTATTTAGGTTTTTGACACAAGCTCTTATGGCATTCTTATTAGTAAGCTAAGAAAATAGACTTTAGATGAAGGTACTGTAGAATAGACACATAATTGGTCAAATAATTATGCTCAAAGAGTTATCATCAATGGCTCAATATCTAATTGGAAAGAAGTATAAAATGGGGTTCCCCAGGCTTTTGTTCTGTGTCTGGTATTGTTTACTATCTTCTATAATACCTTGGAAGATGGGAATGAATGCACACCTACAAAGGTTGCAGATGACACCAGGCTGAATAGAGTTGCAGATGCTCTGGGGTATATGACTAGGATTCAGAAGAACCTTGACAAACTGAAAAAAAATGGCTCCAAGATTAATTAAATGAAATTAAGCAACAACAAGTGCAAAGTCCAACACTTGTGCTGAAACAATCGCGTGCATAAATATGCATGGGGGAATGATGGGCTATGCTGGGGTATTGAGGGAAAGGAGCTGGGACCATTGTACTGGACCATAAGCTGAATATAGGTCAATGGTGTGCCGCTGTTGCAAAAAAGCTACTAGCTATATTCTTAAGAGAGTTGCTTGCAAGTCATAGAATCAGTGAGTCGGAAGGGACCTAGACAGCTCATCTAGTCCGACCCCCTGCCAAGTCAAGGGAGGAGATTCTTCCATTCTGTTCAGCACAGATGACACCTTACTAGGAGTATTGTGTCTGGAAAACCTACTTCAAGAAGGACATGGAAGGATTACAGAGTCCAGCCAAGAGTAACATAACTGGTTAGAGTTCTGGAAAACGTGACATTTGATAGAAGCTTGAGAGAACTAGATTTATTTAATCTGAAGAAGAGACGACTCAGATGGTACACCCCCACCTAAGTGCAAAGGCTCATGTGCTAACCCTTTGGGCCTTCCTCTTCAGACTTGTCACAATCAGTGGACCCTGCCACCCACTCCGGGCCCACTATTCAGGGCTACAGGCTTCATGTGCAGCGTGGTCTGTCCCAGGCTTACAGCTGCCAAGCTGGGCACTGTTGCTATTTATCTGTCTCAGCAGGCACTTCCTAGCTGAGCCCAGAGCCAGTCCTATGACCCCTGACATGGCCTAAGCCAGTGTCTCCTGGTTTACTCTCAGCGTCTCTCTCTCCCTCTTGGTCACTGTGCAGTATTAGTCCCTCTTCTCTCCACTCTAGCCAACTTCCCAGAGTCAAGGCTCAGCTTCACTCAGAAGCAGCAGTCTGATCACAGGTGCATGTGCTCTGCCAGGATCCACTTCACCTGAGGCAGTTACATCAGAATCCCAATCAAAAGGAAAGGAAAATAAACACGCAAGTTTGGAAACTTAGCTGTTTCCTCCATACAATGCCTTCTGTTGTGCTTACTTAGCTGCTGCTTCCAGTTCGTTCCCTGGTGGGGACATCAGCCACCTGCCTTGGATCCTGGAAGCTCCTTTCCTTTGGGATTCTTCTGCTGCTCTCTCCTCCTTCTCCCAGGCTCTGCCAGCCCAAGCCTCATATGTTGTGATAGTGGGTCACCCAACCCCTCCACTTCTACCCTGAGTAGAAGCCTATGCCTGTATTCAGCGGTTATTGGGCTTCTACTGCCTCAGCCTGGGTCTTTGCCTTGGCAATACCTGGAAGCCCCTAAGTCTTGACCATGTGCTACAGGTAAGTGGGTGAGTTTGCTTGTGTGTGTTTGTGAAGTGCTAGGGAGTGAGCACACAATAAAGCGAAAAACAGGGATGTGCTGACACAGGAACAAAAAAGAGAGGTTGTGCCCACATCACTATGAGAGCAATGGGGAGGGACAGATGAGAGCAGTAGTGATAGAAAGTTCCTAGTGTTTGTTTCCCCCCTAGTAATGGGGTAGAGGCCCCGTTACAGATGGGATTTGATGGCAGTGGTCTGAAGGGTGATTATAAAGAAGACAGTGATAAACTATTCTCTCTAGCTTTGAGGAACAAGATAAGGAGTAATGGTTTTAAACTGCAAGAAGGAAATTTAAGTTGGATGTTAGGAAGAACTTTCTCACTGTGTAGTTGGTTAAGCCTTGGAACAGGTTATCTAGAGAGGATGTGGAATCTATATCCTTGTCATTTTTAAGGACGGATCAGACAAGTCACTTGACTGGTTTTATCAGAGATGTTCCTGCCTTGAACAGGGTTTATGCAGATGACTTTGTGAAGTCCCTTCCAGTCCTTATTTTCCATGATTGTAGGAGACCTTTCGTAATTACCATTGTAAGTTTGTGTATGGGCACTGCAGATTTAGCAACATCTCTTATAATGTTTTCGTCAGTTTTCTAAAGTATCTATAAAGATGGAAAAGAGCCAATGCTATTCCAGTTGTTTCCAATGTCAAATAACTTGCATAAAGGAACTAGGGCTTAGCATTCACAGTGGCTTCTTAAATTTTGTAATATCAAAAGAGAGAGGATGTCATTTCTAGACCTTCAGGTCAACATAGTTCATATTTACTGCAATCTGTCACCAGATGAGACTCCTAATTCAGTTTAATTCTGTACCTTGCCTATTCTGTTTTTGTTGTCTCCATCTATGTACAATAAACTTCTGCAAATTGTTCACCCTTCACATTCAAGTCATTGCTCCTTTCTAGATTGGTCCCTGGTGTAAAATCAACAGAAATGCAAGAAGCAGTACAAATTGGACTTTTTAGATGGTAATAAAATATTAATAGAAAAATGAAAGTGCAAAAGATGGAAGCCATCTGTTGTTTGAATCAACAAAACTGTATTTATTGTAATTCTTCCTTGAGGATTGTGCCTTTAGAAACACACATTCACATTTGTTGGTGATGGGCTGGTCCTTTTTGTAACTAATAAGATAAAAAGGCATTTTCCTACTGTTCTCCTGCTAGCACAATATTTAAAAAATAATTATCATTAATAGAAGAAGGACATGCTAAACAAGGTACTCTTTACATATATATTTCTTTGTCTACTAGGCAGAGGGTCCTGTTGTTATAGATTAATTGGTTGATGGATTATTTATAGACTGATCAGCTCAATTTCCATATTTCATGGAGTGTGAGCTTATTCTTATAGCATAAATTTTTGTGCGTTCACCAAAGCTTATGCTATATATGATTTAGTTAGTCTATAAGATGCAGGTCTATCCTGTCTTTTGCTTGACATCAGACTAGCATGGTTAACTACCTTTCTCAGGAAAAAATTGATCAATTATTGTTAATGAATTTCAACACCTCAGTTTTTCTGTTGTTAGGTGGGATCCTGGTTTCCTCTGTTTAAAAATCCAAAATCCAATGATAAAAAATCCAAAATTATTTGATTAAAACCCCAACATCCTCAAGGGCCTTCCTTTCAAACATGATATATGGACAGGATTTCAGTGATTTTAATTATGTGGTAAGTTTGAAAAGTCTACCTTAGTATTAAAAAGATTTTTAAAAAATCTGAGTCCAGATGCTACTTTTCCTAAGTAATTTTAAAATTAATTTGAAATTATCTTATGAAATCCTGGCTTTACAGTTGATATGGGGAGACTGAATTCTACTTAAAGGATTCTTAGACTAAACTGTGAACCTGGAACCAGGTGCCTTGGTAATTAAGGAAGCATAAAGCTATTAAGGTTGTGTCAACCTATGTTTGGTGTGTAACTCTTTGTTCAAAATAGTAAATCAATGAGTCATTCCATATATATGCCCCAAACAACTGTATTTCATACTACATCTTCTTGTATTCATCATCAGGTCACACGTATTATTAAAAGATTTTTTGGAAATGTTACATATTTATATCAGTCTGAAAAGTCAAGTAGCACAGTCACTGTAATTGTCATAGAAGAGGACTCAAAGATTGCCATAAAAAACTTAAAATTTCTGAAAACGGCATTTTATAACCTGAAAAAGGAGCAGGTGTAAGAACTAATATCATTGGTTCCTCTATAAGTGGATTTGCAAGCTGTAGCCCATTGGTAAAATGGGAGTCTGTCTTCTCCAATTGTTTTAAATTCTTTTTTCTGACCTGAAAGGGCCAGGAAGTAACTACTGCTAGTTTGTGACATTTTATATAAACAGACAGACATATATATATATATGTATGTTACTGGGTAGATAAATGCATATAGACAGACAGACTCATGTTTATAGAAAAGTATATGCAAGTTTTTATGCCATATATGGAAAACATTACTGAATCTTACCCAGAATTAATAAATTGCCAAAAACAGTTTTAGAAATCAACATAAAGAGGTCTCCCGGTGAACCAGAAAACATGTTAAAATGTAAATCCCTTTTAAAATGTAATAGCTGCCACACTAATTCATGTAGGCAAAGATTATTTTTTTTTTGTTTTATTTTATTTTATTCAATTCAATGTATATCCCTTCCTAACAAAAGCAGAAGGCAGCTTACAATAAGACAGAATAACTTATAAAACAGGAGAATGAACAAAAAGAAACATTTTCCAGAATTCTCTCATACTTCTAAAATACGCTAATACGTTGATATCTTCCCTGTATATTAATCTACCCACTTTGCCCTTTATGTTTGTTAGCAAAACTGAATATATCCATTTGCTATGGAAAAAACCCCAGGTTCTTTGCCAAGATGTTTTATAAACTGAAACTCAAAAATTAAAGCTTTTGTCCTAATTCTCCACAATAGTGACATTGCCTTTTCTACTTCATTACTGTAGAATACATAAAAATGAGTCAGGCCTTCTGTAATAAAAATAAAATAGAATTGTAATCTTGGCTGTTTGCAAGCACTGTACTAGGAGCAGGGACCTATGTAGTTTAATAAATAGTGTATACTTGAATAATTGTGTTTAAACTCCTGGGTATGGTGCAACATTGCCTTCTAGTCTGATGCTAACACACTCTTTATATGGATTGCTTGAGGTTCTTTTTCAGGTTAATGACTTGTTCAAGGGCTCAATCTAACATTTGCAATAGGTAGCAGCTGTTTACGATTGATGCTTATTTTTTGGCAGCATTCCAAACTTCCTTGTGCTTTGTGGGTTCCCTTCAAGAAGCAGCTGTATAAGCATTTTAACTAAAAAAATGGACACTTGGCCATTGTGAAAATTAGCCCACAGTCTTTTATTTTAAAACAGATTCTTATGTATTGCTGGGAGCATTTAGAGGGGAAAAAAGTTAAACCAAACAGTTTTAAGGTAAGCCAAATAGTAAAGTGGTACATATGCATGGATGCAGCACACTTAATTGGATAGAATTAAGAAAAATGGTTTATTTAAAAAAATACCAAAACTTTCATTGTTGCAAGATTTGATAAATGATGAAATTGTTTCTAAAGCTAGAGACAGATATTCAAAAAGCCTGAGCCTGAATTGATTCAGTCTTTGAAGGTTAGTCTAACTTGGCTGGGCTGAACCAGTTTGCAACTTTACAGACATTCCCTCTAGATGGAAGAAATCCAGGCACATGCCTGCAGTGGCTCAAAGTACAAGCCAGGGAGTGCTAGAGCAGCCCTCCCTTCACTTCTTCAGTACTGAGCTGAGGGAGGTGGTGGCCCGGCCCTGGCAGGTCACTCTGACTAGGAGGGGTACCCTCCCCCCCATCTCCCTTGCTGCTCCTGACCAGCAGGCAGTTGATGGCATTTAACAACCCACCAAGAAAGCAAAAGCCACTCTCACTAGTTCAAGCTCTTCTTAAACAACTTTTTGCAGGGAAGGAGTAGAAGGACATTACCAGATGACCTGTTGATTAAATCCAAAAAGCACCAAGCTGGCACTGTTTTGTCTCCCTTTTTCCTGTCTGCCTTACCCAGACACCTCTCAGCATTAGCTACTACATGCTGGCTATGGTCTATGCTGAGGGAGAGGGGAGGGGGGAATCCCTGCTTGGACAGGGAGCTGTGGGAGGGGTGAGGTAAGAGGAAACCAGGCAGACACTGCTGGGCCTGCAGTCTCTACTGGAGCTCCAGCTAGGGAGCAGAGAGCCCTGCCCAGGGCTGCAAAGCATCTGGGATGCTGGGGTATTCTGGTTTAATCAGGAAGGGGTCTGGAACTGACATCCTGGTTTGACCCAAATCAGTTAATTCTGATACTACATTCAACCAGGTTTATCTCAAATCAGTTTCAGGCATTTTTAAGCTGGTTTATGTGCACTGAACGTCTCTTCTGTTGCAATTTAAACCAGTTTCTGGTCACTTAAATCAATTTATGTGTAATGACTCTCCCTAGCCCAAGGGTCACAACTGAAACCACATCTTTTAAGGCTTTTTATGGACAGGCTGGAAAAAAAAAACGTAGGCTAGAAGCTCAGTGTTGCATAGGAAATGGCTTATGACCTTAATGATGAATATCCACAGCACCCACTGAAGACACTTAGCAGTTCAAATTACCAATTACATTGCAGAATTCAATCCAAAATTACCTAATAGGAACTTTCCATTGATTATCTTTTTCAACATATGCAATGATGGTTTTAAAATTCATTTTAAATTTTATTGTTTTCAAAATGAAGAAGAGCCAAAAATTCTAAATGCTCTGACTTGGTAATCATCTCTAAAGTCTTAAACAAAATAATAAAACCTGCATTTATTATTATTGTTTATTTGTGTTGCTGTTTTCCAGTTCACTGTATATTTTTTTTTCTTGGAGTTTAAGCAATTGTTTAAAAATCTTAAATTTTCCAGAAGAACTTTCCTGGAAAGCAAGGTTGTCTGAAACATAACTGAAAGCTGGAATTATTTTCAGCTTTGAAGGGGAAATTCACGTGTATGCTTATGAAATAGTAACAAGTTTATATATGTGTGTGTGTGTGTTTATGTATACATAAACAAACATAATTGCCTGTCTGAAATCCAGGTGAGAAATTAAGTAACCACATATTTATTTGACACTAATGTCAGAATTTTATATATATGTGTGGGTGTGTTTATGTATACATAAACAAACATAATTGCCTGTCTGAAATCCAGGTGAGAAATTAAGTAACCACATATTTATTTGACACTAATTTCAGAATTTTATATATATGTGGGGGGGGGGGGGTGTATATGTATATAGGACTAGAAAAGCAAGTTTCCCGGCATAAATGGATAATATTCACTGTCAGTCTGTTGCACAATGAAAGACTAAACCACATGAGCACCTGCAGCAAGACCCAGCAATAATCAAACTAGTGTTCATTACGAAGGCATATACCACTGAAAGTAGTGTTTGGTATCACTCCACATAAATCATCATCTTCACAATGTTTGCAGGCTCACACTTAGATTTCCCAACTACGTCACTATAGCAGTGTGCTATATCCAGGGAGCGTGCTGCTACGGTGATGTAGCTGGCTATCTCGTATAGACCGACATGATTGCTACGTCGCTGCAGCATGCCATATGGTGACGTAGGACATGTAGGCATGCCTATGGTTCAGTGAACAGAAATGTAATCACCAAAGCTTTGGTGCTTGTTTGATTCTGCTTTGTTTCCCTAGTAACCATAAGTAGCCAATTGTGGTATTTTTATAAATGTTATTTCCTTTTCTGGTCTGACAACACATGATGGTAGCTTTATTAAGGGAAAGTTAAATAATCCATAATACATCCAAATAATCATGACCAGAAGCTCCCACTTTAATCGCATACAGATATTTATATTTTTGCATTATAGAAAATATTTTATATAACATGAAATGTGTAGTACAGCTTGAACTTAAAAGTAGGCCTTGATAGAATTAATCCATCAGGAGGTTTTGTGTACAAAACTGTAACATCCTTATTTTATCCAAATGATAGGTAAACCAAATGTGATAATCAATAGCATTCTGTTAAACAAGAGGAAAATGTTTAGTGGGTTCCAGAGGGATTCATTTTATTATCCATTTTATTTAACATCTTCATTAGTGATGTGGAAAAGGGAATAAAGAACACATGAATAAAATTAATACTGAAAAGGAAGTAGTGTATACTAGTTAGGGCAGGGATATAATAAAGAGGTACCTAGAGATTAGACGAAAGACTTAAATCATAACATTAGAGAAATATAAACAAATACATCTGCAACAAAATAATCCAAAACCTGTTATCAGCCAAAGGGAGGTCTGGTATATAGTCTAATTATGATTTTGGAGGTCTGAAATCTGAAAAAGATTCTAGTGGTTTTAATAGAGATCAACATGTAACGAGTGTGTTGTGAAGTGTCTGCATAGAAAGAAAATATAGTTTTGGCCTACACATATATCATGTCACAGATCAAGGAGTGCTGGTGTGATTACTTGGGAATGTTTCAGTTTTTCTGGAGACTAACTTCCCAACCCTGACACTGATCAGAGTAGAAATGAAAATTTGCAAAAGGAGTCCTGATGAGCATCAGTGAAGCCTTTTGTTTTGTATTGATTTGCAATGAATTGGTTTTTTATGTGGCTTTAGTGATTGCTTTTGATTTTCCAAGATTTTACAAATATAGGTCCCAATCTTCTAAAAATCTTGGTAAAGAATGTATTCTTATTAACACAAGTGGTTCAATTGACTAAGTAGTAATTGTTTGTAGGTTTGGGTTTTAGTGAATACCACTTACAAATTCCAAGATGGTAAATACCACACTCTTCTGCAAAGCAGAGAACTGCTAGGAGTGTGCAAAACTTCAACTTTGAAATGTGCAGCCACATGGGACTCTCCACTGAGTCTGACATTTCTCCAGACTTAACTCAAGTTTGTCAGACTGTTATGTAAAGCTTGTAAATCCTGGACTGAGATGTAACTAGGGCTTCTGCTAGTCTAGGATTAAGAGTGTTTTTATATGTTACCCTTAGACTATGTTAAGAGCTTTTAATGCACACATTAAAGCATGAAAATTAGTACTGAACACCCTAGCGCTGCATGCAGGTACACGTGTCCTAAAGTTACACCACTTCATGCAAGGTTCATTTTTGATCAGTGTTTTCCAGCTTATGTAAGTGTCACTGCTCTGTGGAGTTGAAATGACCAATTTTTAGTCCTCCAGCATCCCAGGATACATCATCTTTCTGCCTGCCTCCTACCCTGTGTGGAGAAACTTTCCACCCTTTGAACTCTGCTGCCCCAAAGGGTGCTAGTAGCACAAAGCCAACACCCCGCTTCCACCTCCAGAAGGAATGACCCCATGCAAGCAGCCAGCACTGCAAGCAATGCCAGCCAGGGTAGTATGACCCCTGCCAACAGGTTCCTCCAACCCCCACCTGGCCCAGCCTCAATTCACTGACACACAAGACTTCTTTTCCTTATTCTTGTGTATATATATATATATATATAAATATATATTTTTATTTAATTATTCTTTTTTATTTCCTTCATTTTATTCCCTAGGGGGAGAAGGGGTTATTTCATTTATTTTCTGTGGCTGACTTTTTCATTTCATCACAGAAGTTCACAGTTGTCTTTCCTGGTGATTCTCCCCTGCTTGCCAGACCACTAGTGGCAGGTCATAGATGGCATTAATCCTTAACGTGGAACTGCTCAAAGCTTGTTCTAACACTGCTCATTGTTCCACAGTATTTAGTATAGGCTAAGAGTAATATGTGAGAACACCCTAATTTAGAATTGTGTATGCTTCCAGTGCAAAAAATATGAGATGTGTTAGTTCTTGTGGAGTTTAATGGCCTTCGTTTAACCTGAGATTTGCGGGGGGGGGGGAGTGCGGAATTGATGTGGAAACAGAAAACTGGGGGGAAAAATCAATATAGAGTATTCTCTAAACTGAAACCACTGAGTTTCACACTGAAATACATACACTATGTTTCATACATAACATTCACCCTATGTTCATTCATCAGAGAGCAGCAAATAACTCGTAGCAAAAACGTAAAAAACTATCACGGGGGAAATTTTTCATGATTTTGCAACATTGTAATATGTTCTCTTCATTTCTTTACAAGATGAACTAGGGAACAGTTCTGCTGGCTAATGGCATTGCTTGCCCCAATAGTAAAGCAAGGTGAATGGGCTGCACATTTAGAATTCTCTTATTTGGAGACAAATTCTCCAAATTCTCACATCTGCACATGTAGAATTCTCTTTGGAGACCACACACATTTCTTCACACAGTTAAAGCATGCATGTGAACTGCTAAGCAATTGTATTGTAAGAACTTTTCTAAGAGCCAGTTACATATAACTGTCCTTATATATATGCATATGTGTTGAAACCTGTAACAATTCAGCTCAGATCTTTTGGTTCCTGAGGCTTCCTTTCCATATGCAGGTAAAGGAGTTGATTGGATCTAATGTACGATTCATATAATTGCACTTCCTGCCATGTCACATGTGCATGGCAGGAGCCACAATTTTGGGATCATGCCTTAGATCCAGTTGCACCTTATTGTATCCTGCTGGTCTCCCCCAGCAAGAAACAGGCTCCCATGGCTGCTCAGGAGGCTCCCTGCCACAGGGGCCATGCACAGTCCCACACCTGGAGCTCTCAGTCCTGTGGGTTCTACTAGTTATTAATTAAGCAGTTAATTTTGTGATACCTGTAACATGTAGAAGGGGCCTGAGAGGCAGCCTATTGTAGTCTGAAGAGGAAAGCATTGGTAGAATACAGAGGCTTCACATTTAGTATTTTCCTCTTTACACAGGTGGTTTAGGAAGCAACTAGAGAGTGACAGGGTCTGGCTGGAGATTTAACTCTGAACCTCCAGAATGCTGTCCAGCACTGTTAATTGGTCACAACAGGACTTCTAATGGCTCACTAGTGGGTGTCAGTAGCAGATTATTGTCCTTCTACCAACCCCGCTTTCCCTGCCCCATTCCCCTCCCCTCCTCACCATATACCCGAGAGCGAGGTGGGAGCTAGAACATAATTATTATTCAGAAACACAATTCCTTCCTCAAGCTATGCTTCAGGGGAGGGAAACCTAACAGGACATTGAGAAAAGGGTCAATCTAGCCTTCAGTGAAATGGACAGTAATTGCAACGAAACCCTTGAGGATTAAGTATGGGTTTACATTTTGAAAAACTAACAACTGTAAAATGGTGTTTCAAATTGATTACGATTTCTAATATCTTAGGAATTAAACAATTCAACTCTGAAATATACTTCAATTAATGTTTAAGAGGCTGGCTTGTAACATTAATCCCCAAAAGCTGTGGAATTCAGTTAAGACTGAAATTCTGTCCTTAACTCACCCTGCTGTGACTGAGCATTGTAGCTGATGTCTCTTCACTACTTGGAGGCAACAGCATGGGTGGTAAAAGTTTTAAAGGACAGCACTTATGCTTCAGTCTCGTCTTCCCTGCTTGCTTAGGTTGGTGTGTGGCAATTATTTCCTCTCAGTTTTAGCATTAGTGATAATTTCTAGTGCAAGAAAGTTTAGTAAGAAGTTAACTACCAATTCCATAGACTGGAATTTTTCTATCAAGACTTCATTTTGGCAAAATATATGAATGAAATTATTCATCTGCTTAATAGAACTTAAGTGTTTCGCTAAATCAGGCTTAACATGAAACTCCCTAAATTAATTTACTTTGAATCAGTGGTCATTTTTTTTAATAATCATTTTTAAGGAACCTAAATTCTGCCTAGGACTTCAGAGGGAACCAGTGGGAGATATGGGTTTAAATTCCCTCAGACTGAAGAGGATCCATAACCTATACCCCCCATTTCATGGTTGAGTGCTTTAAAATGAGATATTTAGGGAAAAGGGAGATGGAGGCACCAAATGATTTTTATTAATACACTTGACTTGAATACACTCTAAAATCAGGAGTTATCTGAAGATAGGATCAGGAACTAGGGAAACCAAAAATGTTTCTGGCACAGGAGCTGCTCAGAGACTGAAGACCAGTGTGTTCAGAGGCAGATTAATACACAGGCCCATGGGGCCTCGACCCAGGTCTAGGGGTCCCTGCCAACCAATGGCCGGGTTTCCTCAGGAAACAGCAGGCTTCCCATTGCAGGCAGGTAGCATTCTAGCCTGCAAGGGGTCCTGTTTGGGGCTGCCCAGTGTGAGAGACAGGGGGCACCGCATGCATGTGTGCGGTTACACACATGAACATGGCCAGGAAAACAGCCAGGCAGCATGGAGAGCAGTGTGGAGGGGAAAGGGCATGGTGGGGGAAGAGTGAGGCCCCCCTGGTGAGGGAGGGAATGGGACAGGGGCTGGGGCAGAGGGCAGTGCCCATCCATAGTAGTGCATGGGACCTAAGGCCGGGATGGGGAGTGGGATGGAGTCACAGGTGGCTCACCTAGGACACATAGGTGGGGAGGCCTGGGGGTTGCATGTTCTACATAGTTTTGTGCTTGGGGTGGATGTGGGCTGCTTGCTGTGGACTCAGGATTCTCCAATCTACTGCCTTTCCCTCTGGAGCCCTGGACTGGTCACATACCCCCTGTCCGGCCGGCAGCACTGGGGGGCAGTGAGTTGTGCCCCTTGCTGCCTGGTGGACTGGGGGCACATGGCCAGCATGGAACCACCAGAGCAAAGGAAGCAGGGTGGAGAGCCCTGAGCCCAAATCAGCCAGCCCACATCTGCCTTTGCCTCGCTCAGCTTTACTCTGTCCTCAGGGAATGGGAGAGGACTGGGAGCAGGGAGGGTGGGCATGTGCCAGCTCACCCCCATCCCAGCCGGGTCCATTCAGCCTCCCCTGCAGGGCACAAAGGCCCTCCCTGCCCCTCTACAGTCAGCATCCGTGGGTTGTGACCCAAAAGTGGGTCGCAAGAACATATGAAAGGCTTAAGGACAAACTTTAAAAATGGAGAAAAATGTGGGAAACTGTTTTTTCCCTTGCCGGCTGTCAGAGTTCCAGCCTGCGAGGGGCTGCTTGCCCCCTCCCCCCCAATCTACTTCCTGCCCCACACACTGAAAGCTGGGGATGTGGGGGCAGTGGGTCAGGAGTGAGGGACACTGGGTCAGGACTGGCCATCAGTGTTTACAAATGGGTCCTGGTATAAAAACAGTTGAGAACCACTACTACAGAGAATGGGTGAGTCAGAGGGCTGGGAGTCATTTGCAGCTAGCAGTCAGAAACACTAAGCACAGGGCAGTGTCTGATCTTCCACTTCTGTCTGAAGCTTAAGGGCTTTGTTCAGGCTGCACTTTGGGTGATGTCATTCACTCAGGATTCCTCTTCTGAGGATATGCAGATGACTGACTGGTGGTCATTCCACCTGCAGTTATAAGAGCACTCAGCCAGAAAAAAAGGGATATGGATACTGGCCCCACCTCACTCTGAGAGGATTCCAGCTTACATCTCCCACCTCCCAGGAGAGTATCCTGGGAATGAACTGGGACCTTCCAAAGTTGTAGGAAGCAATTATGTTCCTCCCAAGAGCCATATGAGTTGCAATAGAGCCTAGGTGGAATTAGGGGTCTAGGTGATCAAACTGGGCCACTTCTGAGCATACGCAGAAAATGAGGTCTTTGCAGTGCAAACAGAGGCACTGGCTGACCTGAGTCATCTAAAGCATCTTGTTACTGCTAAAGCAGGAGCAGCCTGGATTTCTCTTTGGAATTTAAGTTCCTAATTCTGCCTAAGTCTTGGTTAGGCATGTATAAAGCCAAGCTGAGTTGTGTTCTAAGAAATCAAATAAGAATATCAGACAGAAGGAAGATGTTATCACTGCTGTCTACAACATTAGTAAGACCTTTATTGAAATACCCTTTCCAGTTCTAGTGTCATGCTTTAAGAAGAAAGACTCGCATAATTGAAGATGCTGAAAAAAAAAGAGCTAAAAATATAATTTAATGTTGAGGGAACTTGAATAGCAAAAGTCCAGATAAGGGCAATCTATTTAGCTTAACAAAGAGAAAAGTAAGAGATGACTTGATTATAGACTGCAACTACTTACATGGAGACAAGAGTCCTGGCAGTAAGTGTTCAATCTGGCAGACAAAAGCAAAATGAAATCTAATAGCTGGAAGCAGTAGTAGATTACAAATAAGGTGAATATTCTTAAGTCGTAGTAATTAACCATTGTTTATCAAGGATCATTGTCCACCATTTGAAAATGTTAAAGAAAGGTTTACTCTCTTACTAAAAACAGTGTGCTGTAACACAGCCATAACTTATGAGCTTGATACAGAAGGTGCCAAGGGAGGTTCTGTGGGCTGTGTTTTGCAGGTCAGATTAGATGGTCATGCTGTTCCCATTTGCTCTTTAAATTTCATTATTCTTAAGTCTACATCACGCTGTCCTATTTTTCATATTGAGCAGTACTTTATTCTGCAATTAATCTCCACTGAAGTCAGAAGGAGTACATGTACATTAAGGTGCCATTCTATACCCATACCAGTGTAAGGGTAGCAGAATCTGGTTCTCAGTAGCAATTCAGGAAATATTACCCCCCTGACAAATTGTCAGGAAAAAATTGTCCTTGGTGGCAGCAATCCCTAAATTCAGGGATGATCTTTACCATGGCTCATTGATAGGGCTTGACATGACTTAAGAGTTCAATCCTTGAGCCACAAACCCATCTGCAGAAGTTGAAGGTCTTTCCTCAGAGGAGGGTAGACCACAGGCCAGAATTTCTCTCCTTTTCCTTCCTCTGCTATCTCTTCTCTGCTTTGAAGGTGAGACGGTGTACCTTGAAAGGGACAGCTGCTTGGTTGAGGTTGCAGCGCCATTGGAGTCAGTCAGCATCCAGCTCCACCTAAGTCCTTATGTCAACATCCATTTTCTTGAGGTATGCCTTCAGTGTGTCCTTGTAGTGTTTCCTCTGGCTGCCACATGATCTCTAGGCCATTACTAAGCTAGGAGTATGGCATTTGTTTTGAGAGTCGGGAGTCAGGCATGCACACACAATGTCTGGTCCAGGGAAGTTGGTGCCTGAAGATCACTAACTCAATGCTTGTAACACTGGCTTCAGCAAGGATGCTGGTGTTTGTGCAGTAATCTTCCCATTTGATATGAAGGCTTTTCCACAGGTATCGTTTACGATGTCTCTCCAGGCTCTTGAGATGATGGCAGTAGTCCACCCACTTTTCACATCTATAGAGGAGAATGGGGATTATGACTAAATTGCAGACCTGAATCTTGGTGTCTTTCCAGAGATCATAGTGAATAAAGACACACCAAAGCAATTTCCCAAAGGAAGCACTTGCATACCACATCCTGTGCTGGATTGTCTCATCAATGTTCATTCTCTGAGAGAGGTGGTTACCAAGGTAGGAGAAGTGCTCAACTACCTCTAGGGTCTTTCTCTTGATGGTGATTTGGGAATGGAGGGTCACATTCATGACCCAGGGCTGGCTGATAGAGCACTTCAGTCTTCTCAGTGTTGATAGAGGCCCAACGTTCAGCAGGTTTCTCCAAAAAGATCCAATGCAGTCTGCAGGTTTCTCTCAGTGTGCACAAGGATGACATGGTTGTCAGTCAAAGATGGTTGTTTTGAGTACTTTAGTCTTTGACTCAAAAACATCACAAATTGAAGAGCCCTCCATCTGTCTGGTAGTCAGTCTGTCAGTTCCCAAAGGAAAGTGATCCTTCATGAGAACCGAGATAATTGTCAAAAAAAAATGGAGAAGAGGTCAGGGAATAACACATCCTTGCTTGACTCCGGAGTGGAGGTGAGTAAAAAATTAATGTTCTGTTCTCAGTCATTTTTTTCGCTCTCACTCCCAGCCCTTGAGGATCTATAATGCTTTGAAAGCCTGCTGCTGAGCAACAGAGCTGAAGTAGGGAAGTACCAGGAGACAGTTCCTTAACCTGTCTCATTCCCCCTCATCGCTCCCAGGAAATGCAGGCATTTAATGAGTCATTTAAGCGGGTGCAATTTATGTACCCTCTGTGACCAGTTGGCCCTTTGGGGTGGCTGAAACTTCTGCGCCAACTAGTCAGAGCAGTCTTTTGATCGTAAGGATTACAGCTTATACTTGGCTCCTTCAGTACTGTTGAGGCAGGATATCCACCTTGTGCACCTGCATGCAGTGCTAGTATCAGTTAATAGAAGTACATTTTACATACTATGCTACTAAATGAACCTTGGCTCAATAGAGTCAAATTATACCATACCACAGATTTGACATTGTATGAATGTGAAGCTCAATTACGCTGCTTCCATAAAACATTATGTTGAGGAAATGCAGTGTTCTATATTTGTGATAAACAAGATACTGCTCCAAATGTTTACTTTCCACTAAAGTAAGAAAATTAAACTATAATTTAGAGGGCAGCTTACACTCATTTTATGGGACAATTTCCAAAAGCAATAACTAGAGATCATGTTACCAATTGCCAACATGTTTTTGAAATAGTACATATAGCTTCTAAAAAATAAGTATACTGCTCACAGGTTATTAACTTGCTTGTACGTATTTCATGCCTACATCATAACACTGCTATATCAAAAGCATATAATATTACAAACAACATATAGCCTAATAACCTAAGAAATATATTCATTCATATTCAGACTGATCGCCTAGCTTGTTTGCAATTAAAATCATAATTTAATTTCTACTTAGTTATTTAATATTTTTCCAGTTGTCTCTCATGGTGGAAAATGTAAAATGCTATGTAAAGACCTGATCCTATAACCTTATTCATGCAAATAAGAGTTTTCAGTGTGAGGTACTAAATATCAATATTATTAAATCATTTGAATTAAAATTTAGACAATTCCAAATTAAGGGAGTAAAAAATTCTCCAACTTTTGATTGACAGAATAAGGCAGGTGTAAATAATGAATGTAGCTGGAATAGGAAGGGCCCTGCCTCATTCAGAGCAAGAGGTGGCTTCTTTGTAGTGAACTGAGGTCATAAAACTTCTGCCATATGCAGAGCAGGTAGTGGACAATGGCCAGCGTCTGACGAAGTGTAAGAGTTTGCCATGTTCTTAACAATGAGTATAAAAGTAAATAGTGGAAAGCTTCTGCAGACACAGAGTCACATGGCATCATTTTTATAAGAAGGCCAAGGGCCTTCAGGAATAATAGCATGCGATTATACAATTAAATACTCTGGGCCAAATGCTTGTGTACCAAACCAGCACTCAGTACACCAGAAGAAAGGTGAAGAACAAGTTGTGGCTTTTTCTCGCCTTTCTACCCAATCTCACCATGTGAGACAGTGAGAAAAATTAAGGTTTAGTTCAGCACCTGGAAGAAGACTAACCTGCATGGTAGTAATGGCTGTCCTTGCCAGGAAGTGCAAGATGCATTAGCTGTACCCATTAGTATATTCCTCAAGCCAAGCATGAGGGTCAAAACTGCATTAAATCCTCAAATGCCTTTATACAGTAGAGTTTCTTATTTTGTTTACTGCCATTTACTCAAATACAGGAATATAAGCAAACCCTCTAATCATTAGATTGGGTTTAATATATAGATGAATTTCTATATATGGAAAAATTATAAAGTTGTTACAATTTTCCAGGTATAGAATTTAATTATTGGAGATATGCCTTGAATTTGTCCCCCTCCCATTTGCTAGGGAAGGGAAAATAAATGTGGGTAGATCAGGGCCCCCCTTTCCCACTGCTCCCCAAATTCTTCCCCCATCAGGCCCTTTTATAGCCACTTCCCCACCTCCTTTACTGTCGAATCCTGTTCTTCCTGAGTACGTAAGTTTGAAGGGGGAAATTTGAAAACACAAACTTTGAAATAAACATGCCTGTAGTAATTTGCATATAGGCAAATTACCTTGCTACCAATAGACTTAGTTCATCGAGAATTTATACATTTTATGTTTTTTGAAGCCGCTGCAAGTTTTAACACTGGTACCCCATAAACACACTTTTAAGCAGCACTTTTGTATGTACATAGTACAAACTATGCATGGTATTAGTTCAAAGCCAAAAAGACACATGATTTACCATGTAGTTCATTGGGCTGGGCCCCAGCAGAATCACCAGTGTTTCAAGCCATGACGCCATAGCTCAGTGCTGCTCAGTGTATATATACTCTAGATACTCCCTTACAAAGGATCCATGTGCTAATTAGCCGTGTACTCATGACTGCAACTGGGTGTTCTTGTCATGAGTCCTGGGATTCTCCTAAAATGTATATGCAGATGAGGCACAAGGAAACCTCATGGCAGATGTGGCCACACTAACTGTATGAGGCAGGTTGAGGGACTGGGTGAGACAGGGATTCTTCATGAATTCTTTGGGGTCCTGTTCGGTGTTGTTTGACAGACGTTTAATGCTGGTGAAGAAGCAGGATTTACTGGAAATGGGAAAGACACAGCTCAGCTGTGGCAGTGAAGACATAAGTGATGGGTGGGGGGCATGTGCCCCTAAGATTTCTGTGTTGGCAGTTGGGGTATGGGGCAGGAGGCTGCAGCCCGGCTGGAGCTAGTGCCTGGTAGTAGTGGAGATGACAGAAGGCACAGTGTGGAGTTGTTCCCCCCACATTGCCAAAACTTACATGTCATCTGTGAGTGAAGAGGAAGTTGAAAAGTATGTAATACAGTGGCTCATCGTGACTTGAAAAAGAGTTGGCTCTGAGGGGAACTGCATGCAATGGGACTACTGTACCTTTTATTTAGATGGGCTGTACTAACCTGTCCTTGTGATAGGTTCTTATCGGTATGTTTCCCCAATATGGGCCATAGGTTTTATAGTCATGTTCAGGGTTGGCTGTATTTTATTAATTTCATAATTGGTTTCCATTCCTGAGTACATGCTGCTTTTGGCAGCAGTTTAATGATAAACTATGTAGTTAATAAGGTTTCCTTGTATCCGGATGTAAGCTGAAGAGCCTTTTTCCACATGCAAATGAGGGGAAAATATCTGGTCTTCTATTCTAATACATGTGGTACCTTTGTGATGCAAAGGAGATGGAGTGGGACCAATCTTCTGACCATTTGTAAAATGGCATACACATAAGATAGTGTACAGTCAGGGTTGTATAAATTACCCTAATTTCAGCATTTCTTTCAATTGTCTACTTTAACACTTTAATGTCCTTTATCTTTTTTTAATGGAATACTCCATTTATTTTATATACTGTTACCTCCACCAACAGGAATGAATGGCACATGAATTAATGTAGGGACTATACAAAGGCCAGGACAAAACCAGGATTATTCTATTGCTATTTTATCTCCATGTCATTTCTATAGTATCTTGGACCCATCCTCAGCTGTTTCATAGCACCACTTTTAGAGGGGAGCAGATTGAAATATCACAGGTGTTTGACTGGATGAGATTTCCCTCATCCAAAATGGAATGGCTGAGAATGCTGGTGGTGTCTTGCTCAGATCAATCCAATTTTCTCAGATTACATACTACTAATGTGGGTCTAAGCTTCATCTTCTCATTGTCTGATATTAGCATTCCACTTCTCAGGCTTATACTATTATGTTTATTGCCACACATCAGCATGTACTATATGTCCTATTTCACACTCTTTTTTTCAGTGAGCTATTTATACATTAGCTTCTCTTTCATTTTCCTAGTGTTCCTAGGTTTTGTTTGCTATTATTCGAGTGCCTTTGTGGGTGACAGTGCATTGTGGCAAAATAATAGATTATTTTTTTTAAAGAATATATTTCAGTGGGAAGTTGGGGTAAGGAAAACTGTTCTACTTCATAAAATTATAGTGTGTTGGGATTGAAATGATTAAAGATAGATAGTTCCTTTCTCAGTTTACAGGTTTTTCATTTTCTTTGTTTTTTTAAGTATGATAGTGGAATTTCCAGCAGAGAAAAGCAGTTGAGAAAAACATTTTGCTACAGTTAGTTAATTCTTCCCCACATGTGCTATATTCAGTGTATCCATTTTAAAAGCAAATGAGGCATCTCTGTCATCTGTAGAATCCACAGTAAACTCTAACTGTGCCAATTTTCGATTTTGCTCATCTCTGTGGGAATATGAGTTTCTAATCCTGACTGTATATTAAATTTAAAAGAATTAAAAAAAAAATGGAAAATAGGCTGGTGTTGAGACGTACACCGGTTGAAAAGCCATATTTTTCTGTTTATTCAGATCAATATGTATGTCTTTAGAAAGCAACTAACATTTTAAAACTTCTATCTTTTATAAAAGATTCCTAGAAAGTGACCTGGATGGAAAAATAATCAATTCATTAATATCTAAGTACTGCTAGTTACACAATACTGACACAAGGACAGAGGCTAACCATAGTTACAGTACATGATTGCCTGATAATGTTCCTGTGTCCCACCAGGTACTACTGAGATTGAGAACCAGCACTAAGATAAGGAAGAGCCTCCTCAAACACAGCTCTTCCTATTACAGAAGAGCTGGGATCAGATCCAAAAGGGACTTAAGTGGATTTTAGGCATCTCTAATCAAAACTATCATCCTGACAACCCCTACTTGGCCATCATGTAATCCCACGCATATCTACCTCATAGTTTAGATTTTGTTTTTCTTTTCTTACTTCAAAGTTCTTCAGGCACTTAGAGTTGCACATCCGCGTATGCCTGGAGCTGTCCTGGTCTTGAGACCACTGAGAATTTTCCTTATCTGACCTAATCCCAATTCTGATCCAGAAAGTAGTTCGTCACGTAAGTCCTCTGAAGGGCTGGATCCAGTAGGCATCCTCAGAGCACACATTAACCATGAAAAATGCAGTTGTAACTGCTACTTTTCTTTAAAACATGGTCAGAATAGGAAGTGAGTATAGTATTTGTGACCCCCCTCAGACACCATTTTTTTCTTGTCACATCTACCAACCAAGAGTGTTTTACATGAAATGACTATTAGATGAAATGCACAAACAATCCTGAGAGAAGGGACCAAAACAGACCTCAGGGCTCTGTATGAGCAGTCTAACTGAAAGACCACAGTGGTCATGGAAACGTTGCAGTAGGAGAGCATCCTCACCCATAACAGTCTGTTGGTTACGGCACTCTACTGGCAGGTTGGAGGTGTGGATTTGAACCCTGTCAAGCAGAGGAGGGAACAGAAGCTGTGCCACTTCCTGGGCAAATGCTCTAACCCACCAAATTCATCCCTTACTGTTGGCCCCATCTGGACCATGGGGCTCCTTGTCATGGTGGTGGTAGGACTAGTGGCAAAAGCAGCAGGAGTTAATGTAGTTGTCCCTTCAAACACTGTCACATGTCCCCTACAGGGCACCCCAGATTTTGGTGGCATTTCTCATTTCCATTCACCAGCCCCTCTGGGAGTCCCACAGGCCAGATGATATGGCTCCATGTGCCAGATCTGGTCTATGGGCCATATATTTGACACCCCTCCTCTACCCACTAAGCTATCTTCAGTCAGCACCCCAAACTTGTCCTTCTAATAAAGCTACATTTCAAGCATGAACCCCACTGAGCTCTCTGAAAGAAGAGGGCAGGGCAGAAAGAGCAGAAGAGGGTTCAAATCTCCAGTCCCTGATTTGAAAGAGGTGTCTACTCCAGGCTGCAAAACAATGTCAGCAGGGTAGGCTGTATGCTGCCTTAACCATATTCTCCCTTATTAGCTCTAGGTAGCTACAGGCTCAGGATACTGGCTGTTTTGGATCCCAGTCTGAGGCACCTAATTCTTTCGGTTGTCTATGGCAGTTGTTCTCAATCTTTTTAAACAAGTCATCCCTCAACAGACTCAAGGCATCTCTGGAAAAATACCAGCTTTTAGATTTCACTCATTTTTTTGACTACAGAAAGATATTAGAGTAGTTCACCTGTTGCAGAGAACTCAAGACGACCACAACAGGTCAGCATGATTTTTAGCACTATAAATTCTTATTTGAAATGTCTGGGTTTATCTTGTGAATCAAGTTTGCACACCTAACAATGCTAATATTGTGTGGCTCCTTGTAGCACCCTTGCAAAGATCTCAAGGCACCCCAGGTTTCTGAATTCCATTTTGGGGACCACGCATTACAGAACCTACCATTTAGGTGCCTACATCCTTTATTGAACCTACATCATTTCATCTATCTGCGTTTCGGGGGTGCATAATTATGCCATAAATGTCAAAGTGTTGAGAAACCTATATTACTGAAACTGAGTCCATAGTTAACTACCTGAGTGTACTTGATGATTTTCACAATAGCTGTGAACTTTGCTGGCAGCAATCTATCACTCATCAGCATGTCATTGTTGAAATATTTAACCTGCCTGTAAGCAATGCCAGCATACTTTCCATCAACCAAAGTCCCTGTATCTTAAGGGTATCTCCTTACAGTCATTTGAATCTCCTTGAATAGGGAAAGATTTAGCATTTATTTATTTATTAAATGGGTTGCAAAAAATAACTAAGTGCATTTGAGGATCAGAAGGGTCTGTTGCTAAAACATGATGCTATCCTTTGTAGTCGTTTCTTGTACCAAGGGTAACTGCTCTCCTTTCATGCATGTCTCATGTCAGTGGATTTTGCTTTTGAGGGAAGTGGGAAAGGTGGTGGCAGTCAGGCTTGGAATAAAGGAATCCTCCACTGTAGGCAAAGACTGGAATAGTAATGCATTCCCTGCTGGAGTAACAGCAAAACCTCTGGGTGTCCCTTCGTTCTGAATTAGCCAGTCCCTAAAACCGGGTGAATCTGTGCTGTTGTGGTAAAGGTGCATGCAGTGAAGGTTATAGCTCTCAGACTTGTTCTTCTCTGTTGAGTTCTTTTTAGTCTAAGTATAGAATCACCATAAGAAAGAACAGCACCTGCTAAAGACTCCAAGAAGTTGAAGGTTGTCTACAAAACAGCAACTCCCATAAGCGGTCCAAAGGTCACATCGTTTCAGATCCTGTTTTTAGCAGTTTTATGATGACACTCATGACAATTGTCACAAAGTCCAGAAAATTGTGGGGTATTTGTTAATTGTCATGCAACCTTTCTTGAGTTTGTTTTACTGATATGGCATATGTAGTCTCTATAGATAGCTGCATTCAGCCTTATCATCCCCATCTTCGTGTGCATTGTGGTATTTATTTAATATAGATTTTATATGTTACAATAGGTCCAGGATTGAGCAATATTAAATGGCTCTCAACAGTCACTCCTTAAACAATGAGGCCACTGATAGACATTAATTTAAAAGTGTAATAGGATCCCTGATCCTGAATCCCCAAAATGGTTTCTCCTGCTGTGCTACAGGAGACATGCGATTTTGGGATCAGGGATCATGATCCCAGGCTCCCCCTGGATGGCAAGTTAAAAGCTAGGTGTACAGCCATCTGGAACTGCACCGGGGCTTGAACTGGCCCCTAAGTGGTCCCCGAAGCTGGGCAACAATCAGGGATCATTGGCAGACTTGAGACCACACCAGGACTTAAACCAGCCCTGGTGCAGTCCTGATCCAGCCCAATAATCAGCTGATCATTGGCAAGATCAGGACTGCACCAGGGCTGAAACTCCAGTGCGGTCCCTGGCTGGCCCTGCACAGCAGGTTGAAAGCTGGGTGTGTGACAGTCAGTTGATTGTCAGCCAGCTCTAAGACTGCACCAAGGGGTGAGGTCGTGATCCTACTGACAATCACTTGCCTGTTGGCCAGGGTCACAACAGATCTTGTTGGAGACCCTGGTACAGTTTAAAGCATGATGAAAACCAATCACAGAAAATATTACACATTTCTTGTGTAATATTTTTAGGGCTGACTTTCCTTTTTGTGGTGCCATTAATTCCCTGAACATGTGGCCAGGTTACTACTTAAGAAGCAATTAACAAAGTAATTGCATCTCTTGTAACATCTGCCAGGAGAGTGCGTTTCTTCTGGAAGTTGAGAAAGCTCAAAACCTAAATGCATTAAGAGAAGTAATCACTGAAAATTAGCATTTGACATGGGTGTGCTAAGTAGTCAGGCCCTCAAGACAATGAATAAAATGTATATTTTAAAAGGAGAAATCCTAGTATGAGTATCACCTAAGGACACTCTCACAGTGGGGAAATAAAGTGAGAAATTACCTTTTTTGGATGCGTTTGAAAGGTTGAAAATATTCTTCTGGTCATAATTAGATCAAGAAGTTTTCTAGCCTGATAAAAATACATGGTAGTAGGGACAGGAAGTTATATTCCTGGTATGGGTCCAAAAACTCAATAGGTATAGTGTGTAAATGGCTAAATAAACTATACTGAAGCCTCCCAGGACAGTAATGATTTTTCTAAAGTTTCCTGGGCATGAGGAACTTTAGTCCCGCAGCAGGTTAGCTGGGCAAGGCAAGGTAACTGGTTGGGAGAGGATTTTGGTTTGGAAAGGAGGACAGCTGTGCACTTACGATAGATATGATTGAACTATAGGGGGTTTTAATATGCAAGGTTAATTTTGCTCTTCAAGAACAATTGTATCTGCATTCTTTACCCTCCAACATTGGACACTATCATGGAAGATCCTCTGTCACTAGTTATTTTGTGGATCATTTGCTCCTGTCACTTCTCCCACTCCATCTGCTTTGGCGGCTGATGCTACTGAGAAACCTGTTGCTAATAATTATTATTAGGATGATGAAAGGTATTATTTCTGCATTTCTAGTTGTTGAGTCATGGGTGTGGTATCTTTTTGTGCTAGGACTGGCACTAATCATCTTTCCCCCTTGTATTTTCTAGTTGTGATCTGTTGTCTGCTGCTTCTGGTAGGCTTACTGAGGCTGAGGAAGTGTGAAACACATGGGGAAAAGTCTGTGTTTATCCTTCAAATCTGGTTTCTGTCATAATGTTCCTTCATTTATGGA
The DNA here is from genome assembly GCF_001723895.1 of Crocodylus porosus. Taxonomy (NCBI): domain Eukaryota; kingdom Metazoa; phylum Chordata; order Crocodylia; family Crocodylidae; genus Crocodylus; species Crocodylus porosus. Next base: position 54,763,738 of record NW_017728906.1, on the reverse strand, counting down.
CCCTAAAATTGGGATAAGATTCTTCTCTTTGCTATTTGCCAGCCAATATCTCTTTTAGATTCAGACACTCTTATCACCTAGAGATAATCAAAACATGGGCTTTACTTCTACCACACATTTTTTTAAATTATGTTAGGCATGCCCTGTGGGAGGCCAGGTACTAGAAGGCAGTTCAGGGTAGTGGAGAGCAGGAAGCCCGATTTTTTTATATACTTAATTTGGAAAATTTTTCATAGTTTCATAGTTTCATAGTAGCTAGAGTCGGAAGGGACCTAGGTAGATCATCTAGTCCGACCCCCTGCCTTGGCAGGAAAGA